>NW_017728911.1:5941905-5953749 GCF_001723895.1 Crocodylus porosus | reverse complement strand
GCCCCGCCCCCCGAGCTCTCTAGGCCCCTGAGCTCAGCTCTGCGCATGCCCAGCTGAAGCTGACGCGACAGCACCTCGCCCATTGGCCGGGATGAAGCTTGGTTGGAGCGTTCTGGTCAGAGAGGAGACTACAACTCCCGGCGTGCTTCGCGCGTGCCTCGCCGCCGGCCCCTTTAAAAAAGAATTGGTTCCGTTCGTCACTATGCTGTAAGTGTCCTTCCGTTGGGGGGGGAGACAAAGTAGTTCTCCACTCTTTCTTAGTCGTGCTTCTAGCCGCGGCGGAGGGAGTGACCGGTTCTTTCTGCTTCTGCTCTCGGCCCCCAGAGGAGCTTCCCCGCGGGGGAGGTAGGGGTCTGGGAATGGGGGTGCCAGGTGGGCGGAGGGATCCACACTAGGGTGAAGTGGCCCGCTCGTGTGGAGGTGTGTGGTACGAAGAGCGCGGGACGCGGCTCCGTGGGGGCAGCCCTTCGGCAGTGGTGGCGCCAGGTCAGTACGGGAGGCGCCGCCTCACTCGTCGGGTCGGGTCGGGTCGGGTGAGGTGAGGTGAGGTGAGGTGAGAGCAGGCTGGGCTGGGCTGAATGGTGCAGCACCCCTTTCCGCCTCGGGGCTGGCGACCGGTTTTGTCAGGCCTGGCAGCGTCCCGTGCTCCCTATCCCCCTGCCCTGCGGGACGCCTGGGCCCGGCCCGTCCCCTGAGGAGCTGAGACGCCTGGGCCAGGGGCTGATGTAGGCGAAAGGGCGTGGGGAGGAGTCTGCCACCGTGCCCCCATTGAGGGTGACGAGGTGTCAAGGTGCGGGGGAGGCTTACTTCGCTTCTTAGGTTATTAATGCCCCCCACAGTAGGGAGCTCCCTGATAACATCTTCTCCTTAGAAAATCCACTTCAGAGCAATCTGTTCCCTGAACATGAGGCCTGTCCTCGCCCAAAGGCCTCCAGTGCTCTGCTTTGCCTTGGAGCAGTGCTGCTGGAGCAAGTGTTGTGGCACGGTGGGGTGCTTGAGCTCCTTCGTGGCACTCAGCAGGATCCCTGTAGTGGTAGCACACGTAGGGGTGGAAATGTGATGCACAAGATGAAACACTCTGGGTTCTTACTTGAGCCCAGCAGTTTCAGATGGTTTTGAATGGTTGTAAATAACTTGAAATGCAACAGAAGAATGTATTATTATTTTTGCTCTCTTTTTTTGCTTTTTAAATTATCTTCATTTTTTCTGTATTATTATTTTTTCTATAGTCAAGAAATGAGTGAAAACTAACTTGATATTTTCCAAGGGGTGCCTTGTGTCTAAAAACATTGTGTCTACAAATGCTGAGAATGGCCTGTAGCAGAGTAAACCTGGCAAGAACTCAGTCCTTTCACTCTTGCTGTGAACCAGGACTGAAATGAATACAGCTGAGTGTTGTCAGCATTAGAGTTGGGGCTGCAGCTGCTCATAGCTTACTTAAGCAACAAGTCTTGAAACAACTTAAATGGAAGTGTGTTGTCTGTCTGTGACTGCTCCCCCCCCAAAAAAAAAATCAAAACAGCTTTCAGCAGAGAGTGAGTTGTAGAGTTGTACCAGTCTTGTATCAGCCAGAAGGGGTAGAAATAAGTCCATTTGCAACTTCATAGCAGTCAGGATGTGTAAAGTTGTGTAAAGTTGACTGCTTGCTTGCAGGTATCTGATAATTATGCTGCCCCTCCCACCTTCCCCATAACTTTATCCCTCCCTATATTGCAGATGAGGGAAAACTGAGGCATTTGGGTAGATTAACTTCCTTAAAGACTATATAAGAAATCAGTAACAAAGTTGGGAATAGAACTCCAGAGCTCTGCATGTTCACCAGATCACACTTAGTGTCACTGTAGAGTGGTGTGTGACTTTTAAAAAGTATAAACTAAAAAATATATTGTGAACAAGGACTTGTTTTCACGATGGCACCAAAGACATTGCTACACGTGGGTCTGTCAATGTGCAGGTCACCTGCTTTTAGTCAAAGTGAAAACTCAATATAATTTTTATTTTCATATTTTTCTAATGCTGTATTTGCGTTAAACATTTGCTGGCAGAAGCAACTGGCAACACTAAAATACTTTGTTTTATTGCTTCATCTATCTAATGATTACAAAATACTTTGCAAATAACAACAAAGATCATAGTTATTTTAAAATAGAAGAAAGTGACATTCCCATGTCTTGGAGTCTCCAATAGATCTGAAGATCGACCTTGGCATATCTGATCCTAAGGAAAACTATTATTGTGGTTAAAGTAGAGGATATGGAATGATCTTAAACATTGCAACATAGGGTTCAAAAAAAAAGTATTGGGTGCTTTTTTTCATTGTAGAACCAGCTCTGTTATCCAGAAGTAGATGTGGAAGATGAAGTGTGTGGACTTGTATTTGGGCCCAGAGGCAATAATCTGGCAAAAAGCCTGATTCATTTTGCTTTGCTGGCTGTGCAAGGAGACTGAGATTTCTACTAGGTGGGTATCTGCTATCCCTAAGTGGGGCTCAGCTTTTTATCAGCATATCTCTTAGAAAGAGGGGGTGGGGGTAGTAGGAATGTAATCTGCTTTCTAACCTTCTGTATAGAATGTCTTTGCTTCTGTGAAGTAGGAGACCTCCATTTTTCTGTTCTTCATGCTCTTGGTTTTTATTCCATCTCTTTCAACTAGGGGTGCACTGATGGCAGTTTTTTGTTGTTGTTTTTTTTTGGGGGGGGGGGGGCAATACTGATGGCCCATTTTTAACCAGCCATGTCAGCCAATACCAATCCGATTGCTGATATGCAGCCCGGCAGCATGGAGAGCAGTATATACCTGGTAAGTTTGTTGTGGAGGGAGGGAAGGGATGCGGTGGACTCCGTCTGCCCCCCACACTGCTTCCTTCCCCCATGCCCTTTCCTCCACAACAGATTTACCAACCAGACACTTCTCTCCACACTGTAGGGCTGTGCTCCTGGCCACCTTTATGCTGTGCTGCGGCTGTGCACATGCATATGCCATCTATTGGCAGCATTATTAACTACATCAGCCAAACAAAGTCGATTTGCCAATAATGTCAATTTTCCTTTTATCAGTGCTGATATGGTATGGACCCATGTAGTGGTGCACCTCTACTTCCAACTTCATTCTCTGAGAGGAGTTCCTTCTCTGGATAACCCCCTTACTTCTGGTGGTTGATAGCATCAGTTTCAAGGACCTGCTTCTTGGAAAGCTATCTTGACAGTTTCACTGAAGCCCATAAACTTCTGAATAAAAAGAGAGAAGCTGAGCAGGATATTTGCTTCCCAGCGACACAGCAAAGTTATGATTACCAGAGACCGAGGAGCTATTTTACAAAGGCATCTCTGCACTGAAACACTTGCTTCATGCTTGAAAGATTATGACTATTAGAGCTAGAAGTACTTATTAAAATTTTTAAATTCAGAAGTTAGCAAAGTAAACCTCCTTATTTGCCAAGGCAAGTCAATTATTCAGAGGAGTAGGCAGTTGGGATGCCACTTGAATCTTGCTTCGCTTGTAGATTATATTAATGTCAGCACTTGGTACAGGTATTTCCTGTAGGTTAGTTACATGCATTGCCCCTAATAGTACTTAATGTTACATACAGAAATCTGGAGTGTATCAAACTGTAACTAGTTCACTTAAGGAGTTTCTGGGTTTGTATCACCTCTAGCCAAAGTCCCCAGAAAGGAAAGGTAAGTTCTCCCACAGTGCGGTTCAAAAGCATTCACAGAGCAACTTACTGGAGCACTCTGCATCTGGGATATACAACTCATGTTACATAGTTTAATTTCTGTACTTCAGGGATCAGCCACCCCCAGCACATGCCAGTGTGTGGCACATGAAGACATGTTGCTTTGCATTTCAGCCCTCGGTAAAAAGCAGGGAAGCCACGAGAGGCCCAATCCTTGTGGCAGTGCAGTCCTAGCCCCTTCCCTGTTGTCCACCCTGAGGTCCCTGTCCTCCTGCCGCTGGCAACAAGTCTGTCTACGGTTCATGGTGCAGCTGCTTGAAGTCTCCATACTGCCTTCTAGGAGCATCCTGGGCTCCATGGTGGGTGGCAGAGGCCTGCCCAAATCCTGGGGTGGCTGTGGCAGGCAGCCGTGAGGCTGCAAGTGGCTGCACTGGGGTCCGTGAAACCCTGGTCTGGCTCACTGCTGCCAACAGGTGTACATGCACCTCAGGGTAGATGGTGGGGAAGGGGCCAGGGCTATGCTGCCATGGTAAGGATCAGACCCGTAATGGCTCCCCAGCCATCTGCTCCTGGCACATCAACATCTAGATGGTACAGTCTTTCTGGCACTCTGCTCAAAAACATTATTGACCTCTGCTCTACTTCCGTAGTCAATTAGTGTGTGGAAAGCAAATGTTCATGGTATATGTGTGGTTTGTTGGGCAGGACTTGAGAGAAGTTTGTGGGTTTTCTTTCTTCCTCCCTTTGCCCCCCTTTCGCAGATCATATAAAATAACTTTTCTGTCATAATCATTTAGATTGTCTTCCACATTCTTCTGGTTGGTTTCTGTGTGCATTTAAGCGTGCTTTTTTTGTTCTGTAATTCTTGACAGGGAACAGGGTGAGAAGAGTAGTTCTTGTTTATAGGTGCATCTTTGGGGAATATGTATATTTTTAAAATTTTTAATTTTGCTATCATGTAAATTGGCGCTAAGCAACAGAAATGTGTATGAATCCACTTGACTGAATAGTCTGCATCTTCAGAACTATCTCCTTTTTAACATTTGAAATGAACATACTTTCATGAAAGCTGCCAGGTCAAATTCTTCTCTAACCACAGTGCAAGAGTCTATGGTTTTTTTTTTATTACTGATGTAGGCCAACGACAAACCATAACTAAGATCTTGTCTATATCAGCGTTTTAAAATGTGTTTTCCAGTTGTAGTACAGCTTGACCAATGAATCTGTTAGTGCAGATGGGGTTCAGATGGTGGCTGACATTCTTATGGTCACATTTAAACCTGCTGTGGGTAGGGTAAGATGAAACTATTGGAGCTTGGGGTACACTTGCACCTCCACTGCTACTGCCAGTGGTAAGGGTGAGGAACTTGGATAACTGTAGCCACAACCTTATAGTGACATAGCAACAACAAAGCTTTCAAAAATACATGATGTTATACAATTTAGTAAGCACTTCCAGTCTGTGTCTTCTGACTTCCCATAAGAGTTGGTTATGGAGGAGGATTGGTTTATGCAGTGTGGCTACTTATCTATTGGAGGGAGACCTATCACTGCCGATTTTTTTATTTCAGGTAGGCTATTGAATTCAATCTTATTTCAGAAAGGTTGTGAGAGAGCTCTCTGGCTTTTGGTGATCACTGGCCAGAGTTGTGTGACTTTACCTCTCTCTTGACCCTTGCGTTAACTTTTATTGCTGAGAAAGCTGAGCTACTTCAGTTTCTCTGTAGACTTACCAGAAAATGTCTTGTTGCTTTCCCTCTCCCCACCCAGCCCCTAAAAGTACTATAGAAGTATTTGTTTTCCACATACAGCTAACTTATAACATTTTCATAATTTAACTCTAAAACTCCTCTTTACTGGTGAAGGATGTCTATTTATTGTCTGTCTGTCGCTGACCAGTGTTCAGTTTTACATACTATGTAGCTCTCGTATAGCATACTATAAGCAGAACAAAGGTAAGTGTGTGCGTGTGTGTTGCCCTCTTTCTGCATCTGGAATTCTTGTGACTTAACTTCTTTTATTTCCTAAAAAAGTATAGTATGGTATTACTGTAGACCTGACTTGTATGAATGCCTTTTTGGGATTACAGTTGGAAAGATAATGAAGGGTGTGGTGGGAACAATTGTGATAGCTCAAAAAGGAATTTGTTATAGCTTGGGAAGGGGAAAAAAATCATTGTAATTGAAACTGAATGACCGCTAAGAAATGTGTTACTGAGAACAACACTAAGTATGCAGTATATGGCAAGGAGTGTTTTGGTGAAAGTGGTGGTGATTAATCATATTTATTTAAGTAAGAACCACCAAACCATGAAAAGAAGGAAGTAACTGCAATAAGCACTTCTTCAGAATATCACTGAATTTTATGCAAGTTTTTTAACTAATTTACACTATAATAAAAGCAGAGATTGATACCTTGGTGATTTTTTTTTTTTTGTTTATTTCAATATGAAAACATACAAACAACTCAGATTGTAACTTGAAATTTCTTGGGGATAGTTCTTAACTGAATTAAATTCTATTTCTAAACCACAGTTAAGAAAGCGGTAATTAATTGCAGTCTATAATAGATAGAAATTGCATTAAGAAAGCTTGCTGAAGATCTGCTAGGACTTGTTATATTGATCTTACTCTGTACCTTACTTTTCCCATGTTCTAGGCTAGAGATGGCCAACATGCAGCATGCATGGGCAGTCTATATGTGTGACATGTGGCACACCGGAGAGAAGATGGGCAGAACATAGTGACAGGACAGAAATGAGAGCAGCAGATGAGGCAGGGAACCACAGGGCAGGGAGTAAAAAGCAGAGCAATTCATAAGGCAGAGGAAGGTTATCAGATTGGCACTCAGAGGGCATGGACTAATTTGTGGCAAGTCTGCCAAAAAGGCTGATCGCCACTGCTATTTTGTAGATGATGAGCGGGCAAAATACAGCTCCTGGGCCAGATCTGGCCCACCAGCTGATTGGATCCAGCCCCCGGGGAAGAGACCCACCAGTTGGTTGTATCTGGCCCATGGCTGCTCCTGCAGTCCTTCACATGGGACTGAGTCCTGCCCACTCCCACTGGGGGCAACTCGTCCTGCTCCTGTTGATCGTCCCAGCCAACGTTCACAGCTTCCCAGTGGGGCTGCCCCTGGTACAGCTGCAGTTGCCTGGTTATTGCTTGGCTCCCCCTGCCTCCAGCAGCTCCTCCTGCCCCTGCTGCACCATTCCAGGCAACAGGTAGCATGGGAAAGTGACGACAGCCGTTGGGACATGTGCCAGCACCACGCACCCAGCCAAGTGGCTCTAGGCTCAGTGTGCAGGGCTCCAGCTCCCAGCCACCCACTTGGATACCCACAGGTGGCTGCTTATTGTGCTGGGTAGGCAGAGTGGGTAGAAGATGGCTAGGAGCTGGAGCCCTGTGTACTTGGGCAAAAGATCCCCAGCTTCAGCTTCCCCCTGCCTGGCTGGGTGTATGCTGTCTGGCATGTGTCTCCACAGCTTGCCCACATTCCCTGCTGCCTGGAGAGGCATAACAGGAGGAGGAGCTGCTAGAGGAAGGAGGAATTAAGCAGTACTGTGGTGGCTACAGCTGCACTGGAAGCAACCCCACTGGGAAGCTGTGTGCACAGGCTGGGGCCAGGTGGTGGGCATGGGGCAGGTGTGGGCCGGAGTGTGGCTCGGGTTACCCCAGGCAGGAGCAGGCATGACTCGGCCCAGTGTGGAGCACCATGGAGCAGCTGCAGGCCAGATGGGAGGGGGGGAAATAGATCACTCCTGAACTGCACTGCCTAGGTGAGCTCTGCTGCATGTGTCTCCTGTTTACCCCCCCTCCCCCCACCCCAACTGGCTCCCAGGACCTAGCACGCAGGCAGCCCCTGACATGTGCACAACCCCTTATTTCCACATCCCCACCAGATACATGAGAGTAAGACTTTATTTTCAGCGATTATTCAATTGCCTCTATATATACTACTCAAATATAAATTGGGATAAAAAGTATTTTTTTTAAATAAAATTAAAATATACTAAAAATAAAACATCTGCTACAACATATGATTTGGTTTTTATCTGTAACTTGTTAAAATGATATAGGGGACAACAGGGCAGGCCCTGTGAGGACAGGCTACGGGACCTGAACCTGTTCAGCCTCCACAAGAGAAGGCTGAGGGGGGATCTTGTGGCCTGTTATAAACTAGTCAGGGGGCACCAGCAGACATTGGGGGAGTCACTGTTCCCCCAAGCACTGCCAGGAGTGACCAGGAATAATGGTCACAAGCTGGCAGGAGGTAGGTTTAGGTTAGCTATCAGGAGGCACTACTTCACGGTCAGGGTGGCTAGGGTCTGGAACCAACTTTCAAGAGAAGTGGTGCAGGCTCCTACCCTGGGGTGTTTAAGAGGAGGCTAGATGAACATCTTGCTGGGGTCGTTCAACCCCAGTATTCTTTCCTACCATGGGAGGGGGTTGGACTAGATGATCTGCTTAGGTCCCTTCTGACCCTAGAAACTATGAAACTATGATGATAGCCCCTTCTTGGGGGCATGAAGCCTGCAAAGTTTCAAGGAGATGAGGTGAAGTTTCATAGAAACCCCTACACCTAAGCTTCTGAAAGCAAAACTTGTGTGAGTGTATAGGCAGAGCAGAATGAAACCAGCAGGGATGATAGCCTTTAACAGGGGGCCTTCCCTGTAGAGGTGAGATCTCGGCCCGCCCACCTATTTCTGGGCCAACCACCTACCTCTCTTTTTCTCCTGTCAAGCCTTGATGGAAAACCAATTCAGATGTTTCCCAGGTGGGAGGCTGCCCGTTTAAGCCCCTGATGTCTAGGGGTGACATCTGTTCCATGGCTCCATACCTCCCCTAACACTGCAGCTCATTCTTTGCTGATAGTATCCCAGGCAGCTAAGCTCACCTGGAGCCTCTCGACACTATTGCAACCAGCAAGCCTCTGGCCTCTTAAAGATCTTACAAGTCTGGGCTCTCTCTAGGACTGTGTGCATGTGGTGGCTGGAGGTTATAAGGTGCCTCCTACCCACCTTTCACCAGGGAAGTTTGTGGGCCCAGCATTTCTTGGGTACTGCCACACCACTGGCAGTCCCACCAGGTCTCCTGACCCTTGTAGGGTGCAGTTTTAGGTCATACCCAGGACCTGGGGTCTTCTCTTTTCCCTTAGCCCCAGCCCATGCCTCTAAGTTCGACTGGGCATGGGACCTCAGCAGGGAGAAACTATCACCAGCCAGCAGGTGAAAAACATGAGTACCTCCTCCAGCTCTGAGAGTGGGGCATTAGATGGTTTAAAAAAATTAAAAAGGAAATAGGTGTGGATGGAGTGACAAAGGTGGCACTCACTATGACTGCACATGGAGCTTAGGGAACCCCAGCAGCGGGAAGTTTACCTTGAGGAACACTGGTTGCTCCAGCAAACCAAGATCCAAGGAGGTACAGTGGGGTGTCACAATGTGTCCAGCAATGCTGAATGCCATCTCGCTTGGAACACTGGTTGGTGGACAGGACAGGTGTTCCTGGGCAACCATGGCCAGATCATGCCACATCTGGCTGTGGCTTGCCCAGTGGAGCAGCGGCTCCGTGTCCTTGGTGCGATAGGTAGCCAGTAGCCACTAAGGCCTCGACACTACCTGTCTGATGCTGGGGTCTGGTGCGTCAGGACCCCAACATGGAAGCCATGCCCTTGGCCCACATTGGTAGCACCTGTGGTGGAGGAGACTGGCTGGTGGATGGAATGCTGGCACAGGGCAGTTCACCCCCCTTTTTCTATGTCCTCCTGTCTCTGCCCTTCTGCTTCCCTGACCCTGTTCAACAGCACCTCTGTCCAGTGATCCAGGGTTTTGCTGCCCTAAAACTGTCCTTCACCCTCGGGTCCCACATGGCCGCCAGCACATGGACCATATTGGACTGCAGCAGATCCAGCAGTTTCTTGATGCCTTCCTTCAGCTGCTTCACCGGTGCCTGTACCTCTGGTGATAGTGGCTTGCACCAGCTAGGAACATTGAACACCTGGAACTCCTCCCTTTTTGGTTCTGAAGCTCCCTCACTATGAGGATCTCCTGGCTAAGGAGGGCATTGCCAGCGCTGAGGCTCTTGGTGGCCTTAAGGAATGACTTGAGGACCACTAAGCTCTGGAAGATGGTATTCCACTCTGGTTTGTTAAGTGGGCCGCTTATCCCAGTCTTCCTGAGCAAGGAAGATGCCCTTCTGTTGTTTAACCAGCCTTTCCAGCATTAGGTATGTGGATTTCCACTGAGTTTCCACATCCTGCATGATTTTGTGCCGCAGGATGCTTGGCTCTGCCTGTTTGTCCCCCTTGATGCTCTGGTGGAAGTAGCCTGCCACTTTCCTACATTTTGAAATGAGTTGGCTGGTTGTGAGGGCGCCTTCCCTGGCACCCCTGTCCCCCTCCAAAGTATCTCTGACTATGAGGTGGAACTTGTGTGCCACACAGCAGATGCTAACAAAGTTGGCATCACAGAATGCCTTGATGATATTGGTCCCATTGTTGGTGACCATGGACCTGCGGGTGAACTCGCCCTCGCCAATGAGCCACCCCTGCACCATGCGGTTCATAACCCCCATAATCTCCGTTGCTGTGTGGGATTCATCTCTCACTTCCACCACTTGCAGGAGAGCCCACCAATGGCCTGACTGATTGCACCAGTGTCCTGTGAGGGAGAGGTAGGTATGATCTCCACCCTGGCTGCTCCAGATGTTTGAGGTGAAGTGTAAGGCCACCTGCAGACCTGTTTTGCGTAGCTCCTTCGAGTACTCCCTGCATACCTCATACAGGGAGGGTGTCACAATCCTGCTGAATGTGGTGCCTGCAGGCATAGAATCAGTGAGTCAGAAAGGACCTAGACAGATCATCTAGTCTGACCCCCTGCCATGGGCAGGAAGGAGCACTAGGAATAACAGGGGTCATAAGACCCCAGCCAGGTGCCTATCCAGTCTCCTCTTGAAGATTTCCGGGGAAGGTGAGAGCACCACCTCTCTGGGAAGCCTGTTCCAGGCTCTGGCCACCGTTACAGTGAAGTAGTTCTTCCTAATATCTAACCTAAATCTCTCCTCCCTCAGCTTGTGGCCGTTGTTCCTGGTGACTCCAAGGGGGTCCCTGGTGAACCGACTTTCCCCGAGTCCCTGCTGGTGGCCCCTGATAAGGTTGTAGGCAGCCACAAGATTCCCCCTCAGTCTCCTCTTGCAGACACTGAAGAGATTCGGGTCCCTCAGCCTCTTCTCATAGGGCTGGCCATGGAGGCCCCCAACTATAAGAGTGGCCCTCCTCTGGACCCTCTCCAGGTTCTCCACGTCCCTCCCAAAGTGCAGCATCCAGAACTAGACACAGTACTCCAGCTGTGGCCTGACCAGCGCCGCATAGAGGGGGAGCAAGACCTCTCTGGACCTGTTAGTGATGCCCCTGTTGATGCATGTAGTATAATGGGGCCATGAGGCACCTGAACCCTGGCCGCTCAACTAAGGAGAAGGGCTGGACATCCAGAGCAAGGTCACCCAGAGCACTGGGGAGATGCTTACTCATCTTGGTAATGCACCCCACTTTGTCCCTGCCTTTCTTCCACTGGTCCAGCATGGCCTGCCTCTGCTTCTTGGAGATGGGGGCTTTGGAGCAAGAGGGGGACTTCCCTTTGGGCATGCTCCTGCTGGTGCCAGGCTGAGGAGGAGCAAGGGCAAGGGGGTGGTGCCTCCTGATATGCATCAGCTGTCCCTGTGATGCTGAAGTTTCTCATCCTTGCTCTGGCTGGTCTTTCATCAGCAGTGCAGGCAGACAGCATCCTTGGGATCATCTGCCACCTCAGAATGATCCCATGCTATGCTACCACCTTTCTTCTGGGGTGTGGGTGTAGATCCTGCCTTATCCCCCTCCTCAGCAGGCAGAGGCACAACAACAGGAGAAGCTGAGCCACCTGCCCCCACAACCTCCTCTGCAGTATCTTCTGGAGAAAGAGATCTGGGTAGGGGAACTTTGAGGGGTATGGAGCAGAAACTTGGACTTCCCCCTTCTTCCCCAGAATTTCCGTGGCTATGTCACTGACCTCCCCTGGTTCCAGATCCAGCTCCTCCTCTGGCACTGGGAGGCTCGCACTGGGAACTGAAATTGGGGTGGAGGAGACTGTCATGCTGGTGGTGCTGGAAATTATTATTATTGCTGGTGTTAAT
>NW_017728911.1:5933032-5941894 GCF_001723895.1 Crocodylus porosus | reverse complement strand
TTGAAGTCACCCATGACAACCAAGGTCCTGGAGCAAGCAGCCTCAGTCAGTTCCCGGGCGAACTCCTGGTCAAGCTCAGGATGCAGTTGGATGCTCTCTACATGTGCCAGGAAGAACCCCCCAGATCAGGATTTTTCTATTCCAAGATCATGAGTCAGAGTTATTTGGCTTGGAAAGTGTGAGTCTTGCCATTTTTTTCACAAGAGTTGGCCTTACTGTCAACCTCTAACATTCCCCCCAGGGTGGATGTATTTTGCCTGCCCCTGCCTTAGTAAATAAGCATAACCACTGAAGTCCTGGTCTGTTAAAGGGACTATTTATGGCAGCACAAATGCCGAGCAAATAGATGTTGATACCCTTGGTAATGCCACATGAAAGGAAAATCAAGTGATATGACAAAGGGCAGCAACAGACTTTGTGTGTGTCCACCCCCAATAATTGCCCACTGTTGTACCAAGGGAAGCATCTGCCTCAAACCCTAAGTCTTGTTATCTTTACCTGTTTAAAACAGTACAAACCTTTACCTCTTGCAACATGGATCTCTGTCTTCCTGCCAACACAGACAAACACATCCCTTTCTTCTAGATGTAGAGTAGTGGTCTGTCAGAACATGCCATGGACACACCAGGAAGACGGAGGATGTGGGGACAGATGAGGGGCTGGGGCTGCAAGGGGCAAGTAAATTTTATAGGTGGGGGAAATGTTCCACATACAGACTCTAATTACTTGATAGGGGTTCTTTTAAATTCAGGGTTGTCTTGGTTTTGGGTACATACAGTAAACCCCAAACTTTTTTTATATCTCACAATTTCAGAATAACTCTGGTGTATTTTTGTTTGTTTGCTTGTTTGGAGCTCAAATTTGAACTTTTAACTGTTGGTAGCTGGCAATGCTAGAGTTTCCTGGGCTGAAACTCAAGCAGAAAGAATTTCATTTGTCCCTTTGGCCCTTACTCTGTGTCCGAACAAACAGTATTTTCTGAATTTTAGCATTTTCATCCCCAGTATAACATGGAATCTCTGCTTCGTAATTGATTGGTTCCAACAAGTTTTTGTGCTGCTGTGTAGGTGGAAAAAAAACATTTTGTTACATCCCAGGCAGCCTGAAGAAGTTTATGACTAAAAATTCTGTATACTGTGATCCAGTGCATTTGACCCCAGATTACTGCTATTGGTGCTCTGGCAGTAGACCATACAGTTTATCAATTGCAGGCCATCTAGGCATCATTGTACCACACGTGTTATGTTTCTGTCAAATAATCTTTAATACTGACATCTGGAAGCACTACTGGTGGATTTTTTGATTGATTATATTTTGATGAGTGTCAGGAAGTGAGAAGGCAAGAAGAAAAGTTCTTGGTTCTGACTCAGCTGTGATCTCTGACCCCTCTTCATATATTTCTAAATAATTCAGATCCATAAATAGACTCCCGTACATCCTGCTAGCTGAAGGGTGATGCCTTCAACTTAAATAACATCAAGTTTTAAGTTGTGGGCTAGTTACAATATTATATTCAATAGTCCCCTACTATAGATAGAGAGTTGGATCGCTTGGCAGGCACAAACAAGCAGCATATGTTGTAATACACGTGTAAAATACATCTAGGAACAAAAATACGGGCCTTCCTTACAGAATGGGGAACCACGTCCTGGAAAGTGGTGACTATGAAAACAACATAGTAGATATTCTGCTGAACGTGAGCTCCCAATTCAATGCTGTGAGCAAAAAGGCTGATGCTACTTCGTAATTTGTATCTACGTATATTGAATGTCAAACACTAGGAGGTAACTGTTGCGATCTTTGTATTTGATGCTAGTACAAACTTCCGGAATACAGTATCCAATTAAGTCATTATCAATTCAAGAAGGACACTGATAAACTGGAGAGGGTTCAGAGAACAGCCCTGAGAATGACTAAAAGATTGGAAAACACGTCATATAGAAACCACTTATATTTTGATGAGTTTAGCTTATCAAAGAGAAGGTTGTGGGCCAGCTTAATCAACCTACATAAGGAATAAAACTTTGATGGGCTATTCAGTCTGCCAAACAAAAGAATAATGAACCAACAACTAGAAGTATTGAAGCTAGATAAATTAAGGCGATAAATAAGGTGCAGTTTAACAAAGGAGTAGCTAAATAGTGGAATGATTTAACAGGAATTGTGATGGAGTCTCCATCACTAACAGTTTCTAAATTAGCGTCTGTATAAAAGAAATACTCTAATTTGACAAGATTTAGGTCCAAGAAAACCCCATGGCTGCTTTTAGCTGATGTCAAACCCAATGATGACAAATATCCCTTCTGGCCCTTAAGGTCTGTGAATCTGTGCCTAATTAAAGCCATTCATTCTATAAACAAGGGAAATAAACTTACCCCTAGTTCTAGTGAAAGAAACTGTTAAACCAGTACTGATGCTTTCAAGACCAGTACACTTTTCCCAAAGTTCATCCACCTCTGACCAATCCTAAGAACTTGATTTTGTTTCCTAATTGGTCCAAAATGCATACAACAGGCTTAGTTTGGAATTTCCATTTGCTTGTTTGAACATTTAGCCCCACATCTTTTGTTTTAGTAGATCACCTTGAATCAAGAGCGAGATGCAATGGGAATCTTTCCAGTGTGCAGATCCTGCTTTCACTTCAGAGCCTTGACCTTGCTTATATGACAAAACAGTTTTGTTTTTCTAAGATAATTATGTACTTCTAAAATTGCAAAAAGAAGATAAACTGCTGAATTTACACTTTATTCTGTGTGCTGTAGCTAGTGCCCATTTTCCTAAGAGGAAAAAACTTAAATGCATTGAGCTAAGTTACTATTCATAAGATATATAATAATTCCTTATTACTAATCGTAAAATAGCCTACATTTTTGTTTCAGGTCTAGTTCAGCAAGGCATTTATCAAGGGAATTATTAAATGGATATGTTTATTACAAAGCATGCAGAAAATAACTGACTGCACAACCTCTTAGTTTGTTCCCAGAGCTCAGATGCCAGCAGTACTGTGAGCTGGAATAGCATTATAGGTATTGATATGCAAATAAACACACACAGGGTTTAAAGGTTTATAATGAGAGAGTGAGATGATGGAGGAGATTTTTAACTCCTAGAAAATGCCAGAAACTTTTCTAGATATCAAAACATAGCTTTTAGTTTAATGTCTTACACTTCTGGGAATTAAATACGTTTAGAACCTAATCTCTTTATTTGATACAGTGCAGATTTGCTAGAGATTTAATCTGTGTTCTGAGGTCAGCAGAGTCATCAGGTAGTAAGCGTCTATAATTGCCTATTTCTGGAGACATTTAAATAAGGTTAATAAAATGGAGGTGCTATATTAGTCTGCAGTTACTCTACGTGTTTTTTCTTCAGGTTCCGTAGACATGGGTCTATGAATCCCCATAGCTCGTAAAGTCTTGTCTATACTATCCAGTAAATCCTGTTTGGCCAGCAAAATTGAGTGCATTCACAATCTATATTCTTTTATAGTGGCAGAACCTCCCACTCTACTGGCAAAGTTGCTTCATCTCTCCCAATGAGTGGGGTTCTACTCCCATGCTCTAGGTAGCTACCACAGTCCATGTAGTAACTGGTGCTTTTCCAGAGAGCATTCTAGTAGCCCAGCTTCTGAGTTTGATGCAGAACCAGCTGAAGTGTATAGGTGCGTATGTGTTTTTGAAGTGATGGCTGCTGCCCAGAAGTGTAGGCATAATTTAGAGCTGTCCTGCTGGTGGGCTGTGGGCTGCATCTCGTTCAAACAGAGTTAATTTGTGGCCTGACTGCTGCTCTTCCTATCACTCTGGCTGGAGTAGCAGGGGGATCTTGAGGTTCCCCCTCTCTCTTCTGGCTCCTGCCCCCAGGGTGTGGGGCATGGTAGTGAGGAGCCCACAGCCTGTAGTGCCCTTGTGGTGCAATGTAGCAGGTGAGCCCATAGCTGAGAAGGGTGCAGCTGGGGTATCCACATGAGCAATGCAGTGGGGGTGGTGGGGCAGTCGCATGCAGGGTGCAGTACCTAGAAGTCCAGACAGGCCTAACATAATTTATTGACTTCTGCTGATGGGACAGGATTTTAATAATACAGCCTTGCAATAATGTAGTGGCTTATGGATGTAGTGAGAGAGGGAGATCCATCTGTCAAATCAAAGTCATTTTATTTACTTTAGGTCTTTTACCTAAAGTAATTGATACATCATATTTACTCTGTAAGCACCTGAAAAAGCATATTATTTTTACTATGAAATGGCTTAGTTGTATCTTTTAATACTTTAAACTAATTCTTATCAAATATGGTGAATTAAAAAACCAAGTTAATTTTGACTATTGGGGTGTGCGGAAGCGCACTGCAAGTTGCCTGGCAGCCTGCGCCAGATGTCAAACTCTTATTGTTTAATGATAGAAATATACTTGGTACTTCAATGGGTACGTTAAATACAGGGTACCTGCCCCCAAAAGATTAAATATTATGTTGTCACATTTTGACAAGTGATTATTGCAGAGAAAAGAAGGAAGAGGAGATGAATGAAGGAATTGTGAAATCATATGGTACTTCACTGGGTCCTGCATGCATGTGAAGGAGAGATTCCAAGTATAATCTGCTTTATTCTGTTAGATACTGTAGCTAAGAGAGGACTAGAATTTGTAAAACTTTTTCAAAGAAAAGCGGGGGAGGCTTGGTGGAACAGGGAAGGCTGGTGATGCTACCAATAGATGAAATATGGAAGACAAGGAGCAGAGAGGTTAAAGGGATAAAGCTGTCTTTCAAAACTTACTGGATTTCAACCCACGGCAAAAATAGTTTCAGATGTTAAGCTTGCCTTGAGGCTTTCAGTTGCTCTTTGTCTGTTTACCATCTTTTTTTTTCCCTTTCTTTTACCAAAATGTTTTCTTGTTGCTGTGAAAGGCCTGCACAAGTGAGAGAACCTACGTGTAATTTATTGTCAAACAGATTTTCCCAAAATGTTGTACTCACAGACGTTACTTGTAAAAAACACAAATGTAATTTTCTTTTAACAAGTACACTTTTTTTAGATTTTTTAAAATTTTATTGCCATCCCTACCTATAGTCACTAACCGCCTGCTGAACGAGCTTCTGACCAGTTTGAGGTTACTGTATATTCCAGTGCATAAGGCACTAAACTAGGAGTTAGAAGAGCAGGGTTTCATCTCTGATTCTGTCACTGACGTCCCTTGTGATCTTGGACAAGCCCTTTCACTCCTTTGTGTTACTTCTTTCCCCTGGCACCTTGTTTTATCTAGATTATAAACTGTTTGGGATGGGGATTGTCTCTGTGTGATTTGTAGCATAGCTGGTGCAATCGTGATGTAATTTTAGCTTGGAATACCAGTATTTCTGTAATGCAGATAACAATACAGTGTGCCACCAGAGGCTGAAAATCAGTCTTCCTCCTCACATTTCTTGTAAATACTACTAATCAGGAGAATAAATGAATGACTTGTCCAGTTGGTCATCCCTGAGTTTGCTCTGTTTTCCGGTATAAGACTTCAGGAACAGTGCATGTCATTTATTATGTTCTTTCCTCCAAGTAAACGACTATGTATATACGGATGGATATATTAGAAGTGCACCGATACATCGGTCTGATATCGGATCAGTACCAATATAAAGAAAAGGGGCTGTATCAGATATTGGTCCAATGGAGCCAGTAATTCGGCTGATAAATGCCTGTGCTGTGCACAGCTGCAGCGCAGCACTCAGGCAGCAAGGAGCAGAGGCGGCAGCTTGAAGAGCTGCCTCCAGCCGGTAAGTCTGGTGGGGGAAGAGGGGCAGCTCAACACCCCCTGGAGTGAGGGAGGGGCAAGGGGCAGGTGCTGTCCAGGCTGGGGAAGGCGGGGCAAGGCTCCTGCCACTGCTTGCAACCTGGCAGGGTACAGGGGACAGGGAGGGGGTGTCCCTGGATCTGCGCGGGATGGGACAGGCTGCAGCTGGGGCTGCGCGGGGCTCTTCTTGACGGGGGTTGGGCTTGGAGTGGGTGCCACTGGCCCTGAGAGTATCCTGCATTCGCCCCAGATTTTGCCACTGCTCTGCTCCCAGTGCTGCTGCCGGCAGCCACCCAGTGAAATTTGGGGTGGATGCATCGTCTCAGTGCCACTGGTGCCCACTCTGAGCCCAGTCCTCATCCAGAAGAGCCCTGTGCAGCTCTGGCTGCAGGCCATACCACCCCACCCTACTCCGTGTTGATTTGCAGAGTGGGGCACATGCCAACCCCCCCCCCCCCCCCATGTCCTCCCGTGGAAGCTGCTTCTTCACCCACCCCAACTCGTGGCTCTGGGCAGCACCTGCCCCTACCCCCTCCCTCACTGCGGGGGGTGTTGATCTGTCCCCCTACACCCTTTCCCTCTCCCCTCCCCTTCTACTATACCAGACTTACCACCTGGAGGCAGCTGTATCAGAAATCTGATCAGCTTAGGTCAATATGCCTCCTTAAATATCAGCTATCAGGATCAGCCCCAAAAATCTCTATCAGTGCACCCCTAGTGTGTGTGTGTGGTTAATCCGTGGGAATTATGATGGGAACAATATCAGACATACCTTTTTCTTGAAAAAAGTCCTTATTACTTTCTTTACTTTCCCCTCCCCATCTTCTTTTTGTGTAGCTTTCTGGAGAAAAGATTACATAGAGGAGGTGAGAAAAGAGTTTGCAAAATAGGAATTGTTTTGCAGTTATTGAATTGGCTCCCATGCTATCAGTGTCACATATGTCAGCTTTTTGTAAAATGACAGCTGCCAGCTGGAGGTTGCCATTGGCATACCATTTGTAACATTCAAATCCTTTAAAATGCAATTTTTAAAAGTTTTAAAATGGTAATAAGTGTTTTTGTTATATGATTAAAACAGAGTTGAGTGTAACTAGCAGAGTGAAAATAGTAGCAAATGCTGATGAAGTCAGAGACCAATACAAAAATGAAGCCACCTGGTCAAAGTGGTTGGCAAAAAGGGGGACGCTAGATTTCTTGCCAGAGTATTGTCCTTAGACCACTAGGGGGAAGAGAAGAACTTGATCTGCCTGTTGGCCTCAGGTTGGTGGGTATTCAGCCTGAAAAAATGCTGTTCCATGGTTGGGCATCAGTGCCTGCCTGTGCAGGTCATGGCCTTTCCTAAACTGTAAGGACATGGCAATAGTGCAGTTGTGAGTTTCACAGCAGTCTGTGGTATTCTGCATCTCGGCAGCAAAAGTTACCAAAGATTTGTTAATTTCACTGTTTAGTTGATTGGAAAAAGTGTAAACTGTTAACAGTACAGGCAACCCCCACTTAACACTGTTTCACTTAGCACTGTTTTGCTAAAATAAGTGTTATAAGTTGATACCTGATTTCACTTAGCGCTCAGCGGGTTTTGTTATAATGCTAATGGTTGCCATCTTGGGTCTTTAAAAACACCTGTGATTGCCATGTTGGATCATGAAATACTTTCGGTTTCACTTAATGCTCATTTTGCTTAATGCTTGGTTTTTCAGGAACCAATTAAGAGAGCTAAGTGGGGGTTGCCGGTACTCCCAACACTATGAAAAGACTGAGAAAGCACTTTGTTCTTTTGCACTTGTAATTTTTGCCCTTATGAATAGTAGAAAGCTAGGAATTCCCCTCCCCACCCCCCAATGTGGTAAGACAACAGGTGGAATTTGAAAGCCCTGAAAATGGAAGTCGCTTTCTCTTCGGCTAAGTACAGAGGTTCAGAAAACCTGAGGCAAAATTGATTCAGTCTTTGCAGTTTTTTCTAAGCTGTCTAGATTGAACTAGTAACCAACTGAACTGATGTGCAGTCTTTGGGGTTGCCAAGACAAGCAGAAGCTTGCACTGGCTTGGACCAGGAGGCTGGGGGCACTCATGTGCACCACTTCTCATGACCGGGCTGTCTAAGTCTGCTGAGCAAGCAGCCCAGGCCTGATTGGCAGCCAGAATCTGTCCGGGGGGGCGGGGGGAGGTGAAGTACCCACCAGGGATCTGGGCGCCTCCAACTCCCAGCCAACCAGGGCTCATCCCAGCCCCGCCCAAGCCATGGACCTCTGAGATGGGGAGAAAGCGTGAAGGGAAATGCACCCACCCCCCTGCTGCCCACACTGCCCCCTGCAGCTGAGGTCTGCCAAGTGTGGGGCAGAAAAGCACCCATGGGGGGGATTCCCCCCCCCCCAAGCTTGAGCCAGGCTGGGATCACCCCAGGCTTGCCCTTTCCCTGCCCTGTGCCTCTGAGAAGAGGGGGGGCAGGGGGTGGGAACACAACATCCCCCATCCCTGCACCAACTGCAGCATGGAGGGCAAAGCACCCATTAGGGGGCTTTTGTCCCCACAGACCTGCAGCTCCAGCTGGCCTTGGATTACCTCAGCCCTGCCCCCTCCTCAGCAGTTACCTCCTGGGGTGGTGAAAATGCATTCCCGGGCCTGACAGGGATCTGCCTGGCAGGGCCAAAAGCACCCACTTGTGGGCTTTTTGTCTCCCCACAGCTCAGAGCTGGGCAGGGATCAGCTGTCACCTGAGGAAGGAGCAGACCCTGGCATGGGGGCTGCATTTTCCCCCCTTCCCACCCCATCTCCTGTCCCCTCTCAGAGGTAACAGCTGAGGAGAGAATGGGACTAGGGCAATCCCAGGGTGGCTGGAGCTGTGGATAATGGCTTAACCCTTGATAATGGCTATGATTTTATAAATATGGGACATGTACTTTTAAAGATTATTTCTTCTTTGTTTTGCTGGTTGAATAGGAAACTATAATCCATTTCCTCTGTATAGTCCTGTTAAAGTGCTGTCAAATATACAAAGTAAAAAGAAAAATCTTAACTGCTTTCAGTTAAGTTGCTTTAGATGTTGCAATAATAGATAAGCCCACTTTCAGGCAAGTGGTTTTTTTC
>NW_017728911.1:5929783-5932976 GCF_001723895.1 Crocodylus porosus | reverse complement strand
TTTTTTTTTTTTTTTGATTTTTTTTTTTTTTTAAGTTGATTGTGTCACTTTAAACTATCCAATATGATAAATTATTGGGAGTTAAGACTGCCTCTTCCCTAGCTTTCTGGTTGATGAATTTGAGATCTTTTCTACTGTTATACACCGATGTGCGACTCGCATTGATTGGACTTAAATGCATATGTAAGAAGACTGACAATAAAATATCTGCTCTGATACCTATATATAGCACAAGGAAAAGATTTAATGGATTGGGTAAGAGCATAAAGTTGAAATTTTTTGCTTCACTGTGTACCATTTTGCTATATAAAATTAACACGTGTGTAAGGAAGGTAACTAGGGGTGTACTGATAAGAATTTTCTTGGCCGATACCAGTAGCCGATTATTAACCAATCATATCAACCAGTGTAAATCTGATAACCAATACTTAGCAATAATGCAAGGCATTTTAAACTACTGACACAAACTTCTTTGTTTGGCACACTCCAGCAGCCTTCTGCATCATGTGTATCAAAATAGGAATTGCATCATGTGTATCAGCGTCTCAGCGCTTAAAAATGGTGGCGGGGGTGCTTGAACTAAAGCTTGTCAAATGAGCATTAGTTCAAGTGCTGCCACCACCAATTTTAAGCACAGGGATGCTGATGCATGATATACCGTAGCACTTTAATTAGGGTGGCTCTCAGAACCTGTCTAATTAAAGTGCTGCCCCTCCCCGCCGCCTCCCACCCCTGGAGCACATGTGCCAAGGGGCAGTTGCCTGAGCCTACCCAGCAGGGTGAAGGAACCCAGAAGGCATAATTATCAGTAAGCATTATCAGCTACAACGGCCAAAAAAAGCCAATAGCCAATAATGTATATTTCCATTTTATTGGTGCTGATCCAATAGGCAACTGATATGTTAGTGACCTCTAAGGGTAAAAGTTATCTTTGACTTCTTGGCACCTACAAGATGATGTTGACAGTTTAACATTGAAGGGGAGGTTAAATGGCAGGAATTTTAACTAGATTCTCAGACTCTACTCCCATTAAATTCTTGGTTTACAAGTAGTAACAGCTTGATTTAGAAAAATCATATTAATTTAGTGTGGCAGCAGAGGTGGCTGCTTTTAGATTCTTGGAACCTTAACCACTCTGTTTTTGTTTTTTGTTAATAGTCTATAATAGTAATAGTGTTTCCCAAACTTCTGATACCTGGGGTACACTCTTTCTGGATTAAAATTGGCAGCACACTTCACTCTTACTGCTGAAAAGATGGGCGGGGAGAGGAGTGCATGTGCCTGTATGCATGCATCTATATTTATATCTAGATATCTATTATCTCATTCCTGTACCAGAGGAAATAATACCAGTGCTGAGATGTACCGTTAAAAAATGACACCGAATCCATCTTTCTTTAAGCAAAGGATTAGTCTGTGCCAGTTCTCAATCTTTTTAGCTTCAAGGCACTTCTTCATAACTTGTCTGAAGTTTGTGGCACCTCCACTGAAAATCACTGAGATATCTTTTCTGAATTTAGAGCTATAGAGGGGGTCTTGGAACTAAAAATATCGGAAATCACTGATTTAGTTGGTGCCACGTAAAGGTGGCAGGGGCAGGATTTCACACTGCCTTTGCCTGTTCTTTCCAGTGTCTTGTCTGCCCCCATTTTTTTTAAGGCTGTTCCTGCAGGGTCTCACATGCTGGCGAGCACCTCCATGGCCTTTTCTTTTGGCTCCTGGAGCTCAGGAGGAGTATAAGGGTTGAGCTGGGCTGCAAAGTACCTGCCCTCTCTCACTATAGTGCACTGCTGGTGGTGGGGAGTGTTACAGGGGTTGCTTGGGGGTGGGGAAGTGTGGGGAAAGGCCATAGCAGCTGTATTAGTTTCTAGAGGAGCAGCTACAGGTGCTGCTGGAATAGCTGGGGCAGGCTCAGGGTGCTGAACAAATGGCTTGGGGCTTCCTCACCCAGTGTGCCATAGCACACCCTTTGGGAATCACTGACCTATAAAATGATTTGATCTGATGGAACAGCCTGATCTTACTCAGTACTGGTTTCCTCAGGTGGGGCAGTGTTAGCTTCCCAGATTGTACTTCACTTTTTATGTCACTAGGGAGCTGTGTTGATGATCAGGCAAAATGACATGATCCTCATTAATGGGGTTGTAAAGGTAAATGGGGTCAACTTCTCTTTTCCAGTATTGCCTTGTTTTCCATATTTATCTCTCTTGAAATGTGGGA
The DNA here is from genome assembly GCF_001723895.1 of Crocodylus porosus. Classification (NCBI taxonomy): domain Eukaryota; kingdom Metazoa; phylum Chordata; order Crocodylia; family Crocodylidae; genus Crocodylus; species Crocodylus porosus. The sequence goes on along the minus strand of NW_017728911.1, from coordinate 5,930,756 downwards.
AATAAAGTGGAGTTAAAGAAAGACTGGAGAGAGAAATAGAAAAGTGATACTGATAACTGTACTGATAGCTGAAAGAGAAATGTAATGAATATCTGTTTTGATAGTCTTAGGGAAGACCTGCGAAAAGCAGATCTGCAGCACATAGGAGCTGGGATTTTTTTTTTTTTAATAGCCTTCCCTCTTTCTCTCCGGATAGTCAATGTGCTTACTGTCACTGGGCTTTGGGAAGGTCATGAATTAATAGCTTGCATTTTTCCAAGACATTGTTCTCATGCCAGGAAAGGATGTCATGAGTGAGGGATTCTACATATCGCTTGGATGTAAGATTCAGGTAGAGGAGGTTTATCTAAGCAGCTGGTGGAGCTCTGTCATTTGGCCCGTGGTGTTACCTTAGGGTGTTGGAGTTGACCTACAAGTCACATGAGCATGTGCTGAATCAGCCCTGCACATAGCATGTGAAGCCAGTCTGGGATGTGCATTGCACTCAGTACCTGTGCCAAGTCAGCTCCACACCATTCATCCATCCCATGAAGCCTGATGCTTTTGACACTCCTGAGATAAAGGATTAACAAGGGGGTTATCCCCAGCTGTTTAATACTGCTTTCCCTACTTTCCCAAATAAATTTTTACTATTTTACCACGCCAGTTCATAGACTGCACAATTACCGTAATTAGCCTGCAGCAGGAGAGGATATAGCATATCTTTGAGGAATATTGCATTCTTTGTCTACTAAGTGGGAAAGAGCACATTTTGCAGTGTTTAATCTAGCTAGGCAAAGTTGGTTGGATGGGCATTTATAAGTGGATTTTTTTTAAATGAAAAACAACATTAAAATTTCATGGATTTCATAGACATCAGGGCTGGAAGGGACCTTGGAAGATCGAGTCCAGCCCCCTGCCCAAAGGGCAGGAAGTCAGCTGGGGTCATAGGATCCCAGCAAGATAAGCATCCAATTTACTCTTGAAGGTGTTC
>NW_017728911.1:5878499-5928743 GCF_001723895.1 Crocodylus porosus | reverse complement strand
AGGGCTGTTCAGCGGGCCAGCAGGGGCAGTAGTCCCCCCATCCCCCAGCGGGCTTAGTTTAAAGCCTGGTGGAGCAGGTCAGCCAGCCTGGCTGAGAAGAGCCTCCTCCCTAGCTGCAGGTATATTTTGTCTTCAGTTAAATGTGGACATGACCCTTTCCAAAGGTCAAGGAACAGCATCAGAGTAGAAGGCTACTGTTAGAAAGGGGCCAATAAAGACCAGGAAACCAAGCTTCTGCCATTGAAAGGTTAATTTTTCCCCCCACCCCTTGAAGCCTGTGTAAGCTAATGAATTATTGCTGTTAAAGCTCTTTTCATGAAAAATGAATCTTACTATTTTTAAAACTTGATGTTGCAACTTTCAGTGCAGTTCAAACAAATGGTTGAAAACCCACTGGACTCCAGAAGGTAAAAATGAAAAGCAACAGAAGGGAAAGGAATTAAATGAAGACAACTTTAAAATTCCTCTTCAGTTGTTGGAGAGTTTACAACATGGTTGTAATGACATAAAATGCTACTTATCTTTGATTTCATAGCATGGATAATTATAGGGGTACGCAGCAGTATAAAACTTTTAAAAAAGCTGTGTTACCCCTAAAAGCTTGAAAAATAGAGGATATAATGAAAGTAACACACTATCTGAGAGATTCTCAGAGTCCTTGAAACGAAACATATACCAAAAGTTTGTTACAAGTCCTGTTAGGTGATGAGTCTGAAGCGTACCAGTTGTCGAGCAGAGGCTCTCAACAAAAGGATGTTTAAAGCCTGTGATTGTATGCTAAATTGCTTTCTGTTCTTAACTCTCCCACAGGTGATTTTAGAAAAGTTATTTAATCTCTCTGTGCCTCTTTTACACAGGTGGAAGAAAAATGTGATAATACTTAAATACTGCCTTTAAACTGAGGCTGAATTCATTACCTTTTGTAGATATGATTTTCCCCAAAGAAGATTCTAATATTTTGTACTTCTTTGGCACTTTTATTGGTATCTGAGGAAGTGAGCTGTTGCCTAAGAAAGCTTATACATCTCTCTGATTTTTATTACTCTGTACAGTGCAACTCTGTTCTGTCTTCTGCCATTTTTATTGGCAGCCTAAACAATCTAAAAAGTTTAAATTTGAGTGTCTCAATTAGGCTTCCAATTCCATATTTAGGAATCTTTAATATAAGTTAGGGTTTGACAACCTTTAGTTGGTATAGGCTGTCCTTTGCAATCTGCCATCAGCCATGGGCCCCCAAGTCTCCACTCCCTGGAGTGACTAGTTGCCTGCACTTACCCTCACTGCTGATTCCAAACCCCTCTGTAGCGAGGGTAAGTATAAACATGGTGGAACAGCAGGTTTTGTAGCAGGAGGACATTGTGGAGAGGCTGGGTGGCACAGTGCAGCTCTGTACCATGGATTCCAACAGACAAACGTAGGACCTTCAGGTTGTCAGTATCTTTCAGCATCTGGCCACTTAGATTTACATAACTAAATAGAGATTTAGGAGCTTAGTTTAAGGCTTCCAGATTTGAAAATCTTGACTAGAAAGTTAACAGGAGATTGAATAGATTTTAAGATGGCACCCTTGTTGCTATGATAAAAATGTTCTCTTTCAAACACAGGTGCACCCTGTGGCCAGTGCTGCTGGCATTCCTTTTGCCCATGTAGTGCTGCAAGAGCTTAGATTCCTGAGCTTGTACGTGGCCTGAGTCCTGCAAGAAGTGTGTTCTCCCATCTTTGGGATTTGTTCAGAAATGCAGAAGTCACACCACCGGTGTGTCTCCTGGCTCTCCTGAGTTTTTTATTAAGCCCCTGGCATCTTTGTTGTACTGAGTGGGTTGAATGCCATCCAAACAGGGCATCTTTACATCTCAGCTTGTAAATATCTCTGCACGTTAGTTTTATGTTATCCACATCCTTGTCTGTTTCCCATCCAGATTTCAAATGGGATGAGCTGTGTAAGTCAAGAAGCTCCAGGGCCTTTATTTTAGCCTGGTTTCATGTCCTCCTGGTGACAAATTAGTGGCTTCTTCATGGAGCCATTTAACACAGGCATTTTATCGTGGTTTAGAGCAGGAGCGGCTAATCTGTGGCGTGTGTCACTTGTGGCGCGCAGCTTCCAAGTGGCATGTGGCAGGTCAGGGAAAGGACAGGCTGCACAGCAGCAGACAGGGCAAGAAGCAGATAGCAAAGCAACAGATCAAGCAGGGAAAGGGAATCAGAGTGGCTCTGTGGGAGGGTGTGGGCTAATTTGTGTCACCTGCTGAAAATGTTGGTTCCTGCTGGGTTTAGAGTCTCTTGACATTTGCTGTTTTACAACAAGAGGGAGAAAACCCTGGCACGTACCTTAGTGCTTTTCCAGATAAACTCCTGTTGAGGTTCTGGGTGTTCTTCCTTATGTGTTGCGGCTTCTTCACATGCCCTATTTGTTGCCCAACAAAATAATGAGACTCCTTATCTGTCTCCTGTAGACACTGGCCAAATGGCCTTCAACTTCTTCATGAGGAGGCAGCTTGAAGGAGGGAAACAGGTCTTTCATAAAACATTTGTCTTATTTCTGTTGTCCCAACATTTTACCAAACTGAGCAGAGTTCCAATGAGAGACTTTTACTGATTCCTATGTGGTATGGGTGTCAGTCACAGTTCTCTGCTCAGTGTCTCCATTTGTTAAGGTTGTTGACACTTTGACCTCAGAGGGAGTGAGGTTGTGTTGTGTTGTTTTGTGGTTCCTCTTTCTGTTGCTTCTGGACTCTGGCATCTACTCCTGGTTGAGAAGACAGGGCACTGGTTATGGGTGGGTTTGGATCCACTCACCAAGGTTACAAATACAGTCATAACACAACAGTAGAGTTATTTTTATATATATATATATTATTGGGATGTTTCATAACCTGTTTAATTTTCAGCTAGTTATTGAATTATGAATGAGCCATTCATCTGACTGCTGTGGCTTTTACGTCAAAGAATGCTACTTTCATCTGGAGCAATGCAACAGTCCTGCACAGCTCGTTGAAGAAGTGGCATCCTTCGAAATAAGTCCCAGCAAACAGCTGAAGTACCTCAGTAATTCTTGTCCCTGGTGAGACTACCAACCCTTGTCTTTGCAGGGTGCTGGGGTAAGGAACCTAACCTTGCAAAGTGTCTGGGTTCTACTATGCCATAAAAGGGGAAAATCATGTATAAGCTTATGTACAATTATATGCCTAATATTTAACAGTTACTGTGTTTATCTGTAGATATTTAGTCATTTTCATACACATAAAGTGAATATTTTTTTGTCAGTTAACTTGCACTGGTAATGTGGCTTTTGCATTTCTGAACACTCAGTCTGATCACTAATACAGATCCGTCCTTTCAATAGATTTGCTTGTACTGGACCTGTACCAGGGCAACAACACACATGAGAAAAATGGACATAAGAGAAAGTATGTGGAAACTGCCATGATTGTATATCTTAGATGAATGGTTTCTTAAATGTACTAGACTGGGTAGCTTGCTTAGTGTAAGAATATTTCACTCTTCCCACACTTCATTTCCTCTAACCTTTTGCCCTCATGCTTATACCAGTGCATTAAAATATCCAATTCCATGCTCTCTCTGTTGCTCCTGAGGTCAAAGAAGATGCATTTGTGTTGGATCACGAAGCCAGTAGTGAGTCACTCTTTTAAGCCTAGCCAGTCTCTTGTCTCCCATCAGAAGTATTTTTCCATATATTCTGTAAAATGACTTATCTCAATGGGTATGTGCATGAGAAATCCCCTTCTTCCTTTTCCAGCTAGTGCCATTAAGTTTCTATTTAAAGACTCCAAATGAGCTGGGAGCTTATCCTCATTTCACAAAGTCTCTTGTGGCAGGAAAGAAATTATATGGGAGTGGAGAGACCTCCAAGTGATTATTCACTGTAATATAATCATGAAGCCAATGTATTTATTATTATTTTCTTCAAACATGCAATTCAACACTTAATTGATCTGTCAGAGTCAGGACTCTCCCTTCCTTCCCTCTATTCTGAATTTCCTTGGTTGTGATGCTTGCAAAATGCCTCCATTTAAAATCTGTGAATTAATTGATCAATCCTTGTATGATGCAGGTAAGCATTGGAGCTGGGTAAACACCGTGAAAAAATCAGAGACTATTTTTTTTACATGTTTTTAATAAATGATTTCACTTGTGGCACTTCTGTGTTTGTATCTCACACTTGAAATGATTAAATCAGGATGTAAACATTCACAGAAACTTATTGTTCAGTTTCAGTAATAGGTGGCTGTGCACCCATCTAGCTAGGGAACAGTATCAGTTTACTTACCCATTTGCTCATACTTGATCATAGTGTACAGCAAATTGTTTGTGATCAAGGATTGTTGTCTTTCATTCCTTCTTTCTCCCCCTCCAATAATGAGATCCTTTGTGCTCTGTAAGAAAGCTGGGTGACTTCAGAGAAATATGTAAGATTTCCATATATATAAAGGCATAACAGGACAGCTCCATGCCCTGAGCAACTTTGGCTCACAGGGCAGCTCCAGTCCTACAGTTTCAATGCTGGTGGTGTGGCCAGCCCCTGGCTATGGCAGCAGCAGCTATTGTGCCTCACCATGTCACAAAGCCATCAATAGGAAACCAGTTCTTTCTTGTATCCCTGATTTACTCTACGTGCTTAGGGCAAATCACTTGGCTTTTCCTTCATAGACTCATAGAAAATTAGGATTGGAAGGGACTTCGGGTAGTCCTCTAGTCTAACACCTTGCTCAAAGCAGGACCATCCCCCACTAGATTATCCTAGCCAAGGTTTTCTCTAGCCTGGTCTTAAACCTCCAAGGTCAGAGATTCTACCACCTCTCTAGGTAACCTTTTCCAGTCCTTTACCACCCTCCTAATGAGAGAGTTTCCTAACATCTAATTTAAAATTCCCTTTCTGCAAAGACCGTTGTTCCTTGTTCTATCATGTGTCAGCACTGAGAATAGTTCAGCTCCATCCTCTTTGGAACCCTCCTTCAGATAGTTGAAGGCTTTTAAATCCCACCCCCCCAGTCTTCTCTTTTCTGAACTAAATAAGCCCAGTTTCCCCAGTCTCTCCTCAGAAGTCATGTCCCTCAGCCCCCTAACCATTTTCGTTGCCCCTCTGTTGGACTGATCTACATTAGTGGGGGCTTACAGTACTCCAGATGTTGCCTTACCAGTTCCAAATAGAGGGGAATAATAACTTCTCTCGATCTGCTGCCAGTACTCTTACTAATGCAGCCCAGTATGCCATTAGCCTTGTTTGCCACAAAGGCACACTTTTGGCTCATGTTCAGCTTATTGTCCAGTGTAACCCCCAGATCCTTTTCTGCAGAACTGATGTTTATCCTATCAGTCCCCAGCCCGTACTGGTGCATGGATTGTTCTGTCCTAAGTGCAGGACTTTGCATTTCTCCTTACTGAACCGAACCTCATGAAATTTCTTTTGGTCCCGTCCTCCAATTTGTCAAGGTCTCTCTGAATCTTAGCCCTACCCTCCAGTATATCTACTACTCCCCACAGCTTGGTGTCATCTGCAGGTATGCTGAGGGTGTACTCTATGCCATCTTCCAGGTCATTGATAAAGATATTGAACAAAACCAGCCCCAGAATCTACCCCTGGGGCACTCCACTTGATATGGCAGCCAACTAGACATTGAGCTGTTGGTTGCTACCCTTTGAGCCCGACCATCCAACCAGTTTTCTTTCCACCTTGTAGTCCATTCATCCAACTTGTACTTCCTTAGTTTGCTTGCAAGAATGTTGTGGGAGACCATACCAAAACCCTTGCTGAAGTCAAGGTATATCACGCCCGGTGCTCTATCTGCGTCTACAGACCCAGTCATTTCATAATAGAAGCCAGACAGGTTGGTCAGGCATGACTTGCCCTTGGTGAATCCATGTTGACCAGTCCTAATCTCCTTCTCCCAGTGCTTAGAAATGGATTCCTATTTGTTTTCCTCGTATTTCATATTTATATTTATAAACTACTTGAAACTTGTATGGAATCTTTCTCGTTGGGGTACTTGAGGTCAGCTTAACTACTTAAATGGATATTAATCATGCCTAAAATAGTGCAAAACATGCTCCAACTGTAAGTAGTACTCCATCCTAATGGAAACAGAGGCATGGAAAAGTGATTTTCCTACTATGACCTAGGTTAGGGGCCAAGTCAGGACCAGAACTTGGGCTTTCTAGTTTCATTCCTGTGCTACAGGAGCCTAGATACCCAATGCCTACAAAGACAGTAAATTTAACTCAGTATCTTCCGATGGATGAGTCTGGGGTTTGATGTTATGGGATTAGCAGTGGAGAGCCCTTCACTCTTGGGCTTTGCTTCCTCTAAACTGATCTGATGCCAAATCCTCTCTGAACTGTCCCTGGTGTGGAAAGCTGAACATGGGTCTACTTTTTTGTTTTGGAGAGTGTCTTTGTCTTTTTCTGTGTATGTGCAGTTCTTTTCTTTCTCACCTCTCTTTCCCTACTCCCAAGAAAAGTCAAAAGTGGGGAGCAGAAACACAAACAATTCCTGGCATTTAGTTTTTCACACATACCAAGGTTCTGGGTCATGTTCTTTATATCAAGCTGTAAATTTATAAATGGGAGTAGAAATCTGTGGATCTGAACATTCAGAAGGTTGTAGAAATGGATTTCTGCAGATGTTTGGCAACTGTTCCTGAAGACCTCTAACTATTAATAGTACTGTTGGGATTTGGCTGTAACAACCAAATAAATTGCTGTGTAATTCTGATTACATGTTCTCCCCCTTCCCCATGTCAGCTTGCTGTATCACTGTGCCTCTTTGGAATTTGCTTTAGAAGTGTCCTGGTTTGTCTAGGATGTGGTCTCAACTTCTTAGCTGGCAATAGTAACTACTGCTTTGCTACTAGTTTCATCTTTGGGAGTTGGGCAGAGGGACCTTTACCCCATTCACTTTTATCTGGTAATTATCCAGAAGTCATTTAAAATCCTTCTACAAAGAGAACATGGTATGGTTTTCCACAAATTGGAGCAAAATACTAGTTTAAAGAAGAAGAATTCGCGTTTCCTTTGCTTAATCAGAGCCTTATGGTTCAGTCTTAACTAGACCTATGTTTGTTACCTGAATTCATATTTCTGGTTTGTCTTTTCTGGAAGGCTCAATTTTATTTACAGTTTACATTTTTCTTTTAGATTATAAAATGCTTCTACCTCTGATGCACTTAAATACAGATGCACTGTGCTCTTTTCTGAGATAGAAAGGAACATCATGGTTTATCTGTTCTTTTCTGCCTGATGCATTGCAAAGCAAGTTTGTCTGGCAGGGAGAGAGGCAGGGCGGGTTTGATTTAAATCAAATTGATTATTTAAATCACTGGCCAGGAAGCCTCAATTTAATCACTGTTTTCTACAAAAAGTGAGTTGTCATTTGATATAACCTTAATATATATTATTCACAACTCAGAGATAGATGTAGGTTTCATTTTTAGAAGGTACATATTACATATTTTAAAGCAGTGATTTATTTTGATGTTTTTAAAGATTAATTTTGCAGCTACATCAGAAAAAGGAATTATGATTTGGTTATTTTATTTACCAAAGCTAATTCAAGCGGATACTTGTGAAGTCACTAGAATGTGAACTATCTCCAATTCACTAAATTAATCATGGGTATCTGGGGGATATTTTTGCCATGCTGTATTAGGAGGACATCAAATGAGCGTTGCAGCTGTATGTTATTAGCTTGGGGCTTTCTTTTAGATTTCTTCTCATCTTTTATTTCTTTTCTCTTTTACGGCCTGGCAAGCCTGCTGCCATGATAGGTTTTCTCTTCCATCATACTGTTCCCTCACTAGATCTCAAATCAATGGAGAGGCTATACTCAGAAACCTATCCCTCAAGACTTCTGGAATATTCTACCCAAAATGTTTCTCTTGTTTCTACTATTCCTCAATCCTTGCATTTATCTCCATACTCCTCCTCCTTGCCTAAATTTACTCCACCCCCAACAGTCCTCTGTTCACTTAACTTCTTGAAACTTTTGCACTTCCAGAGAGAGTTAAGGGCTTGACTCTGTACAGAAACTTGTAGAAAGATAATAGGGCTGATTGGTAGGTATTCAGGTCTGTTCTCTCTCATCTCCATATACTGCTGTTAACAAAGAAGTTATCTCTGGAGACACAAATCCACAGTTTGAGAACTGAAAGTAAGCATCATAGAGATGCTTAACGGGATTTTCTAGACCGGGGTAGGCAAGGTTTTTTGACCGGAGTGCCAAAACCCCCCACAATGCCTACCTCGGAAGGTGCTAGAGTGCTGGCATGCCAGAAAAACAAAATGAGGGCAGGGGTACATGGCAGGATGCCCTGCTCGTGCCCCTTGCCCTGCTGCCCCATGCCCCCAGCCCTGCTCATGGCTCCTTGCCCCTCTGCCCTGCTGCCCCTGCCCCACAGCCCTGCTACCCCTGCCCCCAAACCTGGGCTCTATGGCTGCCAGCAGCTACTCAGAACCTGGGCCAGCTGCAAACATCTGCTGCCTCTCCACCCCGACTTCAGCACCAACTGCCCCCCAGGCCCAGACCAGGCCCCGGGCTCTGAGGAGGCAGCACATATCGGCAGTGCTTCCCGCTGTGCTGCCCTCACCGCTTCTGCAAAACAGCATTGGAACCCAGCGTGGCAGGGCACAGTGGGGGGTGCAGAAAGCTGCCTGCTCGGAGCTCCCCACTGCCCTGCCACTTCCCCTGTGTGCATGGGAGCAGCATGGGCAACAGCACAGGGTTGTGCCCCTTGCTGCTGCCTCCCTCCCCCCGCAGGGAAAGTGTGGCAGGGCAGCAGGGAGCTCGGAGCAGGCAGCTTTCTGTGTCCCCCGCTGTGCCGTGCTGGAATATGATTGTCAGTATAGAATCTAATTATTTACAGCAGGGAGAATAAAACTGGGGTAACAGGTAGCTTCCTTGCACTCTGCCCGTTCCAACTTTTTCCCTGTCCACCTTCCTGTCAGACCCGGCTTTCGCCAGGCACATGAAACTAAGGGGCAAATGTGAAAACCTTGAAATACTCACCTGAAATAGCATATCTGTAGTAATTGGCATATAGGTAAATTACTACAGGTACCCATAGACTTAGTTCATCCAAAATTGATGTATTTTATCTTTTTTGAAACTGCTGCAAGTTTTAGCACAAGTACTCCCTAAACACACTTTTAAACAGCACTCTTGCACTTAACTTACATATAGTGCAAACTTTCTTTATAAATGTATTTTATGTTCCAGGTCAAATTTGCCAAATCAATTCCAAATCATGTCAAATAATCAGAACTCCAGATTCCCCCCCATTCCCCCTGTTCAATAACAGGGCAGTCTGGTCTGGCTCTGCCTCATGCAGGGCAGAGCCACACTAATCGTATGTGACAGACCGAGAGGAGGTAACAGAGGGATGTTGGGTGAACTGTTTGGGGCCTTGATGGTGATGTTTGCCTGACATTGAAGGCTGGTGAAGAAACAGGAATCGCTGGAAATGGGAAAGAAAGGTGCATTTTAAATGTATTCAGTGTAGTGGCTCACCATTACCTGAAAACGAATCAGTGCTCTAGGAGATGGGAGCACTCCCATATATCTTACTCAGTTGAGCTATACTAATCTATCTTTGTTTTAGGCTCTCATCAGCCTAAGTTCAAATGTTGCATTTGTCACGGCTAGCTCTTGCCTTCCTGGTGCCTGCCCAACGTGGGCCATGGGCTTTATAGTCATGGCCAGTCTTGGCTACATTTAATCAGCCTCTTAGTTGTTTTCCAGTACTGAGCACTTGCTGCTTTTGGCAGCAGCTTAATGATAGACAGTGTATTTAATGAGATTTCCTTGTGTGCAAATGTAAGACAAGTGGCTTGTCTTGAACAAATGGGAATACAATGTGTTTTCTTCAGATGGTCTGCTGGAGGGAAAGTATTTGTTTACAGTATGAAATCTATTTTAAATTTGGCTTTTGCTTTTTGTAAGTGAAGTTGGAAGACAAAATTACTGTAATAGATTTTGAGTCTTTGCTTTAAGTAAGGATATCCAGAGATTTAAGAGTTTCAGACTAAGCAAAGCAGAAAATTTTCAAGCTCCAGATTACTGGGCCATAGGACTTTTGTCCGGAACAAAAGAAAATATCATCGTAATGTTGCTGTTGGAAAAAGTCATCCAGTTTTCAACTTCATTCTAACCTGTACTATAACAACAACCTCTTGTTCACATCTACTGCTGCCATTTGCACTAGATTAGATTAGAAGGAAGGTCATATAGTGGTCTTCATTGAAGTCTAAACACAGTTTATTAAAACTTAAATTATTTTATTTGGCAATGGAAATTAAAAGCACAGGTTTGTGACCCCTTTCCCAATTTAGTTAGAATAACTTTCATTCAGACCACCTGTTTACTGGGAAGACCAGTTACTGGCAAGGCAAAAACGGTATAAAGTAAGGAAAAAAGGAACTGAAAGTAAGTAATTTGTCTCACTTTTCCTGTCTTTTAAGGGCACTCCATTTTTTTCTTGCCTTCACCCCTTTTCCTCTTCACCTTGCCCAGCTAATCTATTATAGTGCTCTCTCAGATGTGCATAGGATCAACAGATCTTTTTAGTCATTCCCTCCTTTCTTTTGGAACAGTGTCAAACAATTATATACATCATCATAAGTTGTTGTTTTTTTTATGTTCTAGAGAGTATTAAGTACAATATTTCAGTTACAATGAAGTCCTGTTATCAGATAATTTTGTAGAGTCTATAGTCACAGAGCCTTTTTGTACCTTCCCCAGAAAGATGGTTCCTGGGACTGAGGAGAAGTTGGGTGAAGATGGCAGAAAGAAAAATACTAAAAGTAAACAGCAGTCAGTTTGCTAGAACTTTGGGTTGTTATATAGATCATATATTAAAAATGCTCACTGAGCTAATTTAAGCAAGAACACTATGAATTTGTTTTGGTACAGTGCAATGATAACTAGGGGTACACCGATACAGAGTTTTTAGTTAATACCGATAGCCAATTATTAATCAGCCATATTGGATTATACTGATCCGATTGCTGATATGCAGCCTGACAGCTTGGAGAGCAGCATCCAACTGGTAAGCCTGTGAGGGAGGGAAGGGGAGTGGCGAGGCATATTGAAGCCCCCATCATGAGCGAGGGCTGGGGCAGGGTGCGGGATGGAGCCGTGGGCGGTTCATCCAGTGGGTGTGAAGGGGTGAGGAAGGGGGCTGCTTCCTTCACTGCACACACCCTCAGGAGGCATGGGGGGCATGTGCTCTTTGGATTTGTGAATGGGGTAAGGGCAGGTTGCCCACTGCAGACTGGTGCCAGGGTCTGCACTGGCCTCTTCCCTTTTGTGGGGAGGGGGAGCTGGACCAGGCTTGCACTCAGGGTAGGCATGGGTGGGTGGGCAGGCAACGGTGGCTCTGGAAGGGCTGTAGCCCACCTGGTAGCCCACCCCCAGTGCAACCTGTCCCAAGCGCAGATCCGGCCCAGCCCCCTGCCGGGAAGAGGTTGGCACAGCTCCTGGCCCAAGCCCACAATGGGCAGCCCACCCTCACCCCACACACAAATACAGGGGGCACATGCCCCCATGCAGGCCAGACTCTGCTTTTCAAGCTGCTGGGCTGCATTCCTGGCTGTGTGTATGCTGTGGCTGTGCACATGCACACATCATTTATCAATGACATTATTGATCACAGTGGCCAAAAAAAGCTGATTGCCAATAATGTCAGTTTTCTTTTTATCAGTGCTGATAAGGTATAGACTGATATATCTAGTGGTAACAGTATCTTTGAGGTCACACTGAAGGCTGTTTAGGAAGGCTGTTTAGTAGCTGTTTGAATTTTTGATTTTAGCTGGAATATGTAATAATTAGCAGGGATCCTGGTTTTCTTTTTTTTTTAAATCACTAATTCACTGATAAAACCCCCAAAATCTGCGATTAAAATGAAATGCCACTATATACAGGTATCAACTGAATGCACTGTTTCATTCATATAGTTACAATTTTAAAACAACTTGGAAGCCTACCAGTGCCTCAGTCACTACAATGAAATACATTCTAAAGACCTATAAATTTTGGTATTTGATTTTGCGTTTTTTATCATTGAAAATCAGGGCTCCCCCTGCCCCCTTTGCTCACCAGGATGCATGTTCTAAGACACAGCCCCCAGGCCCTGCTGGTGCCCCTTGCCCCCAACATCCCAGCTGTGCCAGAGTCTAGGAAGCCAGCAACCTGGGTCCGCAGCCCCCTGCAGCACTGCCCAAATCCCAGCTGCTACTCTCTGAAGGCAGTGGCTGCTGTGGTGGAGTGAAGCATGGAGTCTGGCCTCTCCTCCCCCATGGGTGGCATGGCTGGAGCAGAGCCCATTGGGGGAGGGGAGGAAGAGAGGTGGGAAGGGGCTGGGAGGGTGCGGGCTGCCTGCTGCGAGCACAGGCTGCCTGCCCTGCTATCCTTCCCCTTGGGGCCTCTGCGGCCCAGTGGGACCCAGTATGGCAGGGCAGAGCAGGGCTAGGTGAGGAAGCTTCTTGCCACTGGAAGCTCTGCACTGCCCTGGTGAGGTGTCCCTTGGCCACCCAGAAGCAGCAAGGGGCACAACTCCGTGACACCACCCCCACTGCTGCCAGACAGGCAGAGGGCACCTCACCAGGGCAGTATGGAGTTCCCAGCAGCAAGCGGCTTCCTTGCCCAGCGCCTCTCTATGCAGCTGTGGCAGGTGCTGCTCAGTGGGCCCCAGAGACCTTGGGGGTGTGCAGCTGGGCAGGGAACCCGAGCCTGCAATAGGCAGCCTGCACCCACCCCCACTCTGTGTCTGGAGGGCCTGTGCCCCCCAATGCTCCCCCAGGAGTGTGTGCAGCCGCAGGGAGCCATCCCCCCATCCCCCACCCCCTTCCTCCTGGACGAGCTGTCTGTGGCCCTGTCCTGCTCCCTGCCTTGGCCCTGCAGCTGCACATTCCAACCCCAGCCCCCAAGACCCAGAACTTTCCAAAAGTGGAAAATTCACATTTCTCTGTTAAAATGAGAAATCCACATCTATCTTAGTTAAAATCCACGATTTTTCCCATGGGAAACAGAAAACCCAGATCCCTGATAACTGGCAAACAAGTCCCATTACCATTTGACATGACTGCACCTCTTTCCTCACATTGCCCCTCGTGGGTATTAGAACTGCTGAAAGTTGGATTTTTTTTTTCCCTATTCTTTTACTGTTTGCCTTTTCTTCTCCCTTATTCATTTTCCTCTGTAAAAAGACCCATCCCCATTCTTTTTCTTCATGTGTGGATTTCAGATTCCTGGTATAATTTAAAATTAAGCTATTGCCAGGGATGTTTCTTCAGAATGGAAATTTGAGCCTATCTAAAGGATTTATTCAGGTGCTCATGGTAACTGCACATGCAAATATAGACATGTAAGATGTCTGTGAAAAGATTAGGTCCTATTGTGCATGCGGTACCAACAGGCCTACTCTTTGAGCGCCTCTTCAAAAAGCTCTATCTAGCAAATTACATGAATATCTTAATACAACTTGGGAAGGATAAAGTTTTTTCCGTTTGCTGAAATTTGACTCTATTGTTCTGTGATTTCTAGGCATTTTTAAATTATTCTTGGACTATTAAGAATACATAAGTGTTTTTGGAAGGCAAACTGATTGATTCACAGGGGATGCATTAAATCTGTGCCTTGCCCTTCTGTTTTCCCAAAGTACATTTTTCTTCTCTGATGCTCCCTTCTCTTCTGAAAAAGGGGCCTAGCAGTGTCTTCGGTGGTCTCTACTCCATGCTTCACTTCGAGCCAAACAAAGAAGCTGTTGTGTTTCTTTGTACCCTGGTCCAATATCTGGAAAGATGCGTGGTTGGGCTGTACCCCCTTCAGGAGGCAGCAGAGTAGCAAGCCTGCCAGCTGCCACAATTCCGTGACACTCCCTGGGATTCCAGTTTCCCAGAGGGATGTATTATGATGGCACAGCCAGGAATAGGGAAGCTATGCAATCGTTCTAATTTCTAAGACTGCATAGCACTACAGTTTTGTGTTCTACATCTTCCATTGCTCTGGAGCATATCGTAGATATTGATTAAAATTCTCTTCCCTTGCCAGAACCACAAGGAGGAAGACAGTTGAAAATATCTCCTTTTGCTCTGATCTAAACTCCATCTCTATGGATATATGCTTTAGGAAGTACAGTTTGCACCTTTTGTGTGCCATGGGGGTGTGTATTAGAGGGAATGCAACACAGTATCCCAATAGCTATACAGTTTATTGTAAAATAGGGAATGGTTTGCATCTCAACACTTAACTTTTGGTCTCCAGTAGAAACTAATTAGTCTTATTTAGAACTGTTGAGATAGCACAAGGTATGGATGCAGGCCTCTGCATCCCGTTGACATTTGCTTGCCTTTCCTTGCACCAGCTTGGTGCCAGTCATTCAGTTTAGGTTGGGGTTCTTCTCTACTATCTCTCCTGCCACGACCTTAATGACTTGATTAAATTGGGGAGTGGTGATAATTCCCCGACCCAAAGCTGACTGCTGCTTACCCCAAAAATGCAAGGACTGGCGCAGAAGGAAAAAAACCAAACAACCTCTTTGCAAAAGAAAAAAAAATAAAGTTCTTATGTCTATGTATCTGTCTTACCCCATGATATTGGGGTCTCTGGTGGCCATACTCCTTTCTCTCTATCTTCACTCCACACGCTCTTGACTGTCAGAAATGGCAATTGAGTGTCTCTCCTTTCTCTTTTTTTTTTTCTCAGTAATTGGTGCCCCGTGGCAGCCAGTTAACATGGAAATGCCTTTTCCTTTTAATTTTTTTTTTTCTACAAGCTCCTCCGAGCTCTAAAGATCTTAAGGGTCTGATGCCCCATTCCCGCGGACTTCAGTCCTGGTCAGCAGGTAGGTGTTTACCCTTTACTGCCGACCCCTCTTCCTCTCCTTTACCTCTCGTCCTCTTGCCAGCTTCTGGAGCTGGAAATAGCTCCTGGTGGTTTAATTAAACCAATTTGGTTAACCTGGCAAGCTGATAACACTACAGGAGCTCCCTCTAGAGTGTAGCTGTGCTGCAACAGCTGGATGGACCTCTCTGGCTGGGACTCTCCTCTGAGCAGTATCCCCAACCTTTCCACAAGAATAAATCTTAAATACAGACAGTCCTTGACTTGCACCATTTTGAGTTACGTTTCACACTTACATTTATAAATTGACACAGTGTTTCAACTTTGTGACATCTGCGTCGACTTTACAACTCTTGATCCGATGCCACGCCAGCGATCAAATTTGCTGTCACCCATCTCCCCGGAGAACATCTGTCCAAATTTTCTTCAATACTTTCTTTAAGAAAGCAGACAAGACTCCAGAAGAACCTGCAGCGAAGACTCCTGAGAAGACTCCAGCTAAGAACCCTTCAAAAAGTGCAGCAAAGTCACCTCAAAGAAGTCCTTCCAGATCAATATGATTGGTATTTACAATATAAATACATTAATGTAGCTATATTACTCATCTGTAATTGATTGAGTACTACATTCTGGGTAATTTCTGGTGAAAACGGTATTGAGTCTTGGTCCCCATTGGTAATATCGTTCCTATGGGAAAATTGGCTCCGAGTTATGACATTTTGACTTAAGACACAGTTTTCAGGAACCAGTTGTGTTGCAAGTCCAAAGACTGCCTGCATAGGTAGCTCAAAGTGGGTCTAATACCTTTTTGTGGCTCTCCAAAAATTTGGTTGTTATAGACCCAGTCCTTGTTTACTATGCAATGGAATAGTGCTCTGTTATAAAGTGGTGGCTAGAATAGGGAAAATAAAGTGTTGAAGACTTAATATATGGAAGTAAAAAAGTATAATGGAGCTGAAACGACTGTTACACTAATTATTTTTTTTAAAAGAACTGTATGTGGGTTTTTTAAATACCTGTTGGGATC
Organism: Crocodylus porosus; assembly: GCF_001723895.1. Classification (NCBI taxonomy): domain Eukaryota; kingdom Metazoa; phylum Chordata; order Crocodylia; family Crocodylidae; genus Crocodylus; species Crocodylus porosus. The sequence continues at coordinate 5,912,865 of NW_017728911.1, read as the reverse complement.
AGAAATGTATAATAGGAGTGCAGAGAATGTATAATATGAGTGCAGAGTGTGTGGGTGATTTTGGTGTAAATGTGGTCCAGCATGGTTTCAAGTGACTGGGGGAGCAGTAGGGTTTATTTAGCTTGAGAGTTGCTGTCAGTGAAAAGTGAAGGATTAAGGAGAATGTGGAAGGAAGAGAATATATGAATGGATCACAAGACAATGCTTGGAGGACCTGTTGTTGATGACTTGAAATATCTATGGCACAAAGCCCAGCTAATTTATTTCACGTCATAAGCCACCACAGTAAATACACAATTCCAACCATTTCAGGGATACCAGCATAGCTGAGGAGCTGTTTTTTCAAACTAATCATGATAATTTGAAAGTTTGCACAGGAGACCCAGAAGGAAAATGTTGTTCAGCGGCTTCCAGTACTCATGAGCCTCTGTGGGGAGCCCCATGTGACGGAGCCAGCTGTCTTCCCCTCTCTATGTTGCCATGTGCAGCTGATGGGCCCCCGCTGGGAGTGGTGGGGAGCTCCATAGGATGGTGCCAGGTTAACTGGGCTCCACTCCTCGCTGCCCTGGCCGAGTCCCAGGAGCTTCACGTGGCAGCAGGGAGTGGTGCCAGGCCAGTGGCTCCGTCGCATGGGGCTACCCCTTCGGCAGCTCACGGCTGGAGTTGCACATGAGCCATAGGGAGCCCTGTACAATGGAACCGGGCCACTTGGCCCCTCTCCTTGCTGCCACATGCACCTCTTGGGACTCAGCTGAAACTGCATGCCTTGGGCCATAAGCACCCCGAGGGCCTCTGCCTGCTGCTGAATTTCTTAGAGCCTCCTATATTCTCAAGTGTAGCAGTGACTCCTTGCAGTGCATCATTACCAGTGGATCCTTTCTTGTTAACTTCAGGCTATCCTGTCTTTGGCTTTGAAAGACAGTAAACTGTCCTCTAGTCCACTTCTCTCTTTCTGAATATTCAACTCCCTAGGACAGTTCTCTTTGTTGGATACTTTGTGGAGATGCTTGGTGTATTTTTTCCTTCCGCCATCTCCCTTACACTTAGGCTAAGCAGCTTTCTCCATCAGTGTCCTGTAGAACTTCCCATCTGTTTGACCAGTTGCATATGTAATATTCAAACTGCAGATCTCGTGATGGTTGGAAATTTCTAGGTGGGTGGATTTTCCCTTGGTCCCCTTCTTTCCTGGTAGTCACTGCCTATCTATATTTCACTGCCTCCAGCTGTGTATAATTCTAGCTCATCTTCTGATGGCTACAGCCTGCAAAACTTCCTCTCTGTTTCTCTCTCCTTCTGCTGTTGTTTTAGGGAATAGTATTTTTTTTAAACTTAAATCGGATGCCAAGAATTCCTGCTGCATCTCCACTCCAAATAATATCTATACTTTACTTCTCATCCAAGAATTTTTCCTTTCAGTGCAGTCACTAAGTTGCAGTTCATGTGGATGAAATTTGTACGGCTTCAGGCAAGAAAGAAAATAAGGCACACTTATTTCTGGTCACAAGTGATTTTTCACTGTTTGTTATCAAGGTGCTGGCTATAGAACCTGAAAAAAGGGACCTCTCAAACTCTATTAACCCTAGTGGAGGAAACTAGGGGAGAGGTGCTTTGTCACTTCTTGCATGTAGTAGGGAAGCTTTTAAAAATTCTTACTGTTGACTGTGCTGGATCATTTCCAGTGGTGTGGGCAATGTTGGAAACCTTAAAGCAGGGGTGGCGAAAATCCAGCCTGCCAAGCCATTCTATCTAGCCTGCGGGGCCCCTAAAAATTTAGTAAATGTAATATTTATTTGCTCCTGGTTGGCTGTCAAAGGAAGCAGCCCTTGACAGCTTGCCCAAACTCGGTAAATGGCCCTCCGCCCAAAATAATTACCTGCCCCTGCCTTAAAGTTTCTGGTATTTCTTTAACACCAGCTTATCTAACCTAGTTTAGAGCAGCTCTTATTGATGCCGTGCTTCAGAAGGTATAGCAGCTTTCTGAACATAGCTAATAATGGTGAAGTTGAACTTATGGATGAGAAGTGAAACTGAGAAAAAATTGGCTGTTGTTGGGCTGAAGTATCACAACATGAACTTCATACCTGTAACTGCTGTCTCTATTTTGTATGTCTGTCTCCTCATATTGCTTACCTTTTGATTGAAAAAGATAGTCAGAAAAAGGCAATAATTTAATGTTTTTATTCATACTTGAAGCACAACAATGTAAAAAAATTTTGGCCTAAATTCATGCTGATGAAGCTATGTAAGAGTTGTTGCATGAGATCTGCTTATGATTAGCCTACTAGTTGCACTTTCCTATCCTCAGTTCTGCAACTCTTATCATACTGGGCATGATGGACAGAAAAATATTGCGATGGCTTGTTCACCAGCAAGCAGTCTCTATTCCCTCAAGACATCTGCAGGAGTGCAGAGGGCAACCAGACTGACAAAGCTGAGATTTTGAATGTCAGGGATGCCAGGGAAGTCGGTTGGAGAGAAGTCTGTAAAATAAGTTGCTTTATATATTTTTTTTTTTTTCAAAGGAGACAGGCACACAGCTTTGCTTTTCTTATTAAAAAAATCTTTCCAAGAAGCTACCCTGGCTTTTTCCTAAACTTTTCCTTTTTATCAGGTAAATAAGGGTTCCTCTACTACCGAAAGAAGTTGCAAGCTCAATAGCCATGTGTGATGCAAAGCAAAACTTCTTCATTTATTATCTGTTTTAACTTGTTCCATTCAGAGTGCTTATTACATTGGTAGAGTAAGGATTATATTTAGAAACTTGGCTTGGTTTTCTGTACTTAAGCAGTTCTCCAAGAAATTGGAAAAGAATTCATTTTTCAAGTCCAATTTAATTCTTTGGCTCTCTCAATGTTTCATTTAAGAACCCCAACCTTGACTCAGATGGAACATCTATCTGTTCCTTAGGTGAACAGAAAATTTAGCCTTTGTATTCATTTAATCTAGTGAAACACAACCATTGTGTCTATAACATTTTTCCTAGGATAATGTCCATTTTTTTTAGGAGCAGTCAGAAACTCTAGCTTTTTCATTTCTATCTGTTTTTCAAATAAAAGGGTCTTTTGCTAACTTCTTTAGAAAGGGTTCAGTTGGGAAAAGCACTCCAGAGATTAAAAAACACAGGCTAGGCAATAGAGAAGGATTAATATCCTCAATCCCTTTCTTTCTCACGAGTCTACTTCTATATCCTCTCCCTATATACATAAAAAAAAATATGAGGATATCTTTACAGCATAATTTTCATCCCCAATGGAAATGAGATTTATGTAGTGTACATGTTTCACCTAGACCTTGCATTGATCTGCTGGGTGCTTGTTTAAAGGAATAAACTGGAAGTACTTCATAGTTAAGCATTTTATTGTCTAGTGAGACCTCTACCATCTCTAATAGATTTCTGTTTTGATTGCCAAGATGACAGTTTTCTTCAGAAATATTGAACCAGACTTTCTAAAGTTGCTGAGTTCTGCTCTATTCATTTCATTTATTATTCCAAAGACTTTTTAAAAATAAATACAATATGCAAGTACACTTGAACTTTTTAATATACTGGACCTTCTTATACAGTTTCACAGTATGACTTTTCTTTAAAACATAGCACTTGTTTGCTAACAAACCCTGCATTGTTTCACCCTTACTCTCCTTTTTATGTTGTTTTAAAGTAATGCCACCGTAACAAGGTGGTAATTGTGAGAATCTGGGATTTTTTTTTTTAAGTGCCAGCATTTAGCCAGAGTATTTTAAATCTGAGATTTAGCTTTGGTTCCAGTCTGTTTCATGCCACATGCTGATGAGGCTCTGATGGTTTATCTTTGTTGCAGTTAACCTGAGTGACTTCCCACTAGGTTTGAGAGTCTGTGTTAGCCTAGTTTAGGCACAGGCAGCCACAGTGCAAATTATTTGAATGCAGAGCCCTTATTGATGCTGCTCCCCAACTTGCATATTGCTAGGATGTATTATTCTTTGTTGGAATACATTGGAGAACCGTCAGGACTCAAGGTATTTTATATAGGTTCACAATACAGAGTGTGTGGTGTATAAGCCAACCCCCTGGAGTGTGGTGTTCTGACCTGAGGTCTCCATTCATAAAAAGCTATCCTAGGGTTTCTTGAGGTTTTTTAACTTTATTAATAAAGTCTCCCAAATGATAACAAATTTAACTTAGCAAATAAAACATTTAACATTTTAACCCCCTGTAATATATGTAAAGACAAATCAACAGTGATCCCTTAACTGAAATCAGTAATCACAGGGGTCTTGTTTTCTTTTCTCTCTTGCTTTCAGTCTCTTACCATTCTTTTACGTCTGTCAAGCTTTTGTGTTCTTTTATCTCTATATGATAATTTACCCTCTTCCCCCTCCAAAAAAAAATACTGCATAATACACATCTCTCTTATCTACACATCTCTGCTTTTAATTTTCAGTATATTTCAAATTTGTTTTTTAGTGTTATTTCATAGAACTTGCACTTTCCTGAGACATTCAACAAAGTTTCTCAAACTTTCTGGTTTGGAGGCAGGAGAGGGGTTTTTGTTTGTTTGCTTGGTTGGTTGTTTGTTTTTTAGCAAATTCCAAAAATTTCCACCAAATTTAAAAGTAAGCATCTCTCTTCCTTCTGCCCTGTAGAATACTGACTTGATAGAACAACTTTTCTATTGCTAAAATTTCCCAAACTGTTTGAAACCAGTCAGTGATGTTTTTAGGGATGGATGTCACATGTCTTTCAGGCTTTTTCAGATGTCATTCTAGCTGCCACTAGAAGACGAGTGATTAATTCCTTATAACTCCTGTGTTGTAGAGTTCTCAGGAAAGTTCAGTAAGACCATTATGGAACAGTTGGCATCCTATTATTTTCCTTAGTTTCCCCACCCTTCTTCTAGAATAGTTTAATTCTGTATGTGATAGTCTTTCCAGCTGATTGCACTCTCTCCAACATTTGCTTGTTCTTGTGCCATTAATGCATTTAATTTTAAGTAGAGTGAGAGACCATCAATAGAGAGCATGATTAAATATTTTTCTTGATTGTTATGCAGATAGATGTATGAAGACCATTTTTCCAGATGGTCTCCCATTCTTCATCCAGTGTCATTAGCCCACTTTTATTATAAACAATGTTTTTTTCTTCTATATGGCTATTTAGAATTGCTTTATACAATACAGACAATAGGCCTGTATTTTTCATAGGTGTGACCAATATTTTCTCAAAGTATGTCAAATTTTAACTGAAGTTTACCTCTGAGAATGTGTTGAAAAGTGTCTCAGTTTCAGGTTAGCCTAGGTTTAATGCACCACTAAATCCAGATGAGGGGCTCATGTATGGATGGGCAGGTCAGCAGTGATACCCAAATGAGAACCTTGGGTAGCTCTGAAAGGAACAGGTGGTCTCTCCAACACAGACTGTCACCAGAAGTTATGGTCTTTCCTTTTTCAGTGATCATGTGTAATAAGTACAGGTATGAATTCACTCTATTTTGCAGTCCTTATATCTTTAGTGCATGTAAGGATACAACAGCTGCTTCTGACATGGAAACCAGGTTTCTTTGATTAAACTGTCAACAGCAGTTGCCCACTTCTTTTGTTTCATGGCAGGATTCAGTTTGTCATAGGGTAGTCAGTAAACAGGAAATACTTCAGTGACCACTGGAATGTAGCCCTGTGAGTTAAGTAATGCACTATTGTAGGCGCAACAAAAATGTTATGAAAGTACAGAAGAGGAAGTAAAAAATGCAATCTCAAACTGCAGGACTGATTCAGGTAGCTAAGCAGAATCATAGAATCATAGAAGTAGGGTCGGAAGGGACCTTGTAGATCTTCAAGTCTGACCTCCCCTGCCTGGGCAGGAGAAAAAAACTGGACTCAAATGAGTCCAGCCAGGTAGGCATCAAGCCTCTTCTTAAAGGCCCCCAGGGTAGGAGCCAGCACCACTTCCCTAGGAAGTTGGTTCCAGCTCCATAGACGCCCTAACTGTGAAGTAGTTCTTGCAGATGTCCAATCTAAACCTACTCTCCAATAATTTATGTCCATTATTCCTTGTCATGCCAGGGGGCGCAAGAGGAAATGGTGTCTCCCCCAAACCATTCTGGTCCCCCCCAGTGAGTTTATAGACAGTCACCAGGTCCCCCCTCAGCCTTGTGAAGGCTGAACAGGTTTAGGTCCCTCAGTCTTTCATTGTAGGGTCTGCCCTGTTGTCCCCGGATCATGCGGGTGACCCTCCTCTGGACCTCTTCAGTGTTGTCCACATCCCTCCTGAAATGGGACTCACAGAACTGGACGCAGTACTCCAGCTGTGGCCTGACCAGTGTCGCATAGAGGGGGAGGATCACCTCCCTGGCTCTACCTGAAATGCACCTGTGGATGCACGACAAGGTCCGGTTAGCCCTGCCAACTGTGACCTCGCATTGTCAGCCCACGTTCATCTTGGAGTCAGTAATGACTCCAAGATCCCTTTCTGCCTCCATGCTCTCAAGAAGGGAGTTTCCCATTCTATAAGTGTGCTGCTGGTTTCTACTGCTTAAGTGCAGCACCCTGCACTTGTCAGTATTGAAACGCATCCTGTTTGTGTCAGCCCACTCCTGTAACCTATCCAGATCTTGCTGCAGTCTTTCCCTCCCTACTAGCGTGCTCACCTCACCCCAAATTTTGGTATCATCAGCGAATTTAAATAGGTTGCATTTCACCCAGTCGTCCAAATTGCTGATGAAGAAATTGAACAGCGCAGGCCCAAGGACCAAGCCCTGGAGGACTCCGCTGCCCACTTCCCCCCAGGTTGAATATGACCCATCTACCACCACCCTCTGAGTATGACCCTTGAGCCAATCTGCAATCCATCTGATGGTGTAGGCATCAATGCCACAGTCGCCTAGTTTTTTAATGAGGATGGGGTGGGAGACGGTGTCAGAGGCCTTGCTGAAGTCTAGAAAGACTATGTCCACGGCAACACCTGCATGCATTGCCTTTGTGACCTGATCATAAAAGGCAATCGGGTTGGTTTGACATGGCCTGCTCCTAATGAAACTGTGGTGGTTGCCTTTGAGCATTATCCCTGAAGCCGGCCTATCACAGATGTGCTCCTTGAGGATCTTCTCAAAGAGTTTCCCTTCTTCTAAAAGTTTAGAGGTAAGACTGACGGGCCTGTAGTTGTCTGGGTCCTCTCTCTTCCCTTTTTTGAAGATGGGGACCACGTTAGCTATCTTCCAATCATCTGGCACCTGGGCTGAGCACCACGAGCGCTCGTAAAGCCGTGCCAAGGGCCCTGTAATAACCCCAGCTAGCTCCCTCAACACCCTAGGGTGGAGAGCATCTGGACCCTCTGACTTGAACATGTCCAGCCCCTCCAGAAGCTCTCTAAGCTGGTCCTCCCCAACCTGAGGTCTGGAGGCGTTCCCCTTGAGTCGAGAATGTTACTGAAGTTTTCAGTTCTATTTCCATATGTGTGCGTGATGGCTCCTATGTGGGATGACTAGCAGTGTGGGTCAGTAGGTAGTAGGGATGTGTGAAATGGGCCCTATTCAATTCCAATTCAGCCCAAATCAGGGACAGTCATTCAATTTAGCTAATTGTGATCACTGTCCCTGATTCAATTCAGCCAAATCTGAAGATTCGGTGCTGATTTGGAGAATCAGCGATTTGGCCATAGATGCAGCTTTTAAATGTTTTTTCCACATACCTCAAGGGACCAGATGTGGCTCATGAACGCTGTGATGCTAGGGCGGATGGAGTGTCCCACAGGAATGCGGAGGGGGGCCCACGTGCTCAACAACAAGCCCAGAAGTGGACCAGAAGTACTCCCAGTCCACTTCGAAATCTGCTGAGGGGCTTCCCCACACTCCCCAGGCTCAGTGATCAGCTGCAGGGAGACCCCAGGTGCCCCTCTCCCCCTCCCCCGACCCAGGAGGCACCAGTCTCCTGGGGTGGGGGACCAGTGCTTCTGATCTACTTCCAGGTCTGCTGCTGAGCAAGCTGGGGACGCCCCCAGGCTCCTGTGGTACACTCCATGTGCCCCAGCATCACAGCATTCACAAGCTGCCTGGTACCTTGAGGTATGTGGAAAAAACACTTAAAGCTGTGTCTATGTCCAAATCACCCAATCCGTCTGAATCTATTTGAAGGGTTCTGATTCGATTTGGAGAGACTAAAGGGTCTCCTGATTCGATTCGGAATCAGAGATTCAGCCACTGAATCCGGCCGGATCAAATCAACGACCAAAGCTTCTCACAGCCCTAGTAAGTAGGTTTAAATCACAGAATAAAATTTGTCAACTGATTAGTTGAAAGTCAAACTTAACCAGGGTACTAGGGTTAAATAGGAGTTGATGCTGTGTGTTGCACTTAAGATTTATATTATATAAGATTTACCAAGAAATTTGCAAGGGGGAAGGGCAGTTGCTAGAAGTAAAATATTAATTTTACTTCCACTTTCTCATCTTCCCAAAAGTATGGAGAACCTGATGGCTGGCTCATCCCTCCCCCCCTTATTTACGGATGAAGATGGGTCAAAGGAGAGCAATGAAGTTGCCACAACTGGGTAAGCAGTTACTTTCTTAAACTGAGTTTGCATATAGTCTGTCTCTGAAGACTCCACAGAGAAATTAGTTCTGTGGGAAGAAAGGCATCTTGTAGAAATCACATTATAAAAGTCTGCCCTGGCCCTAATGTAGGAATCTTGCGCTCCAGCAACCAAACTTATTGAACAATGTTATAAACGTCTCTTTAAGGTGTATCTCGCTGTTACTTTTAAAAGCTTGCTTTCCAAGGACAGTCTTAGTCTGCAATCAGAGTGGTTTTATTTGCTGTTGTGGCCCCTGCTAAACAGAGAATTTTTTTTGTTAAAGATATGCTGTTCATCAAAGGACTTTCCAGAACAAAGCTGCTAAATTGATGCTTTTCCTGTCCAACAAGTACACTCTCCCTATTTCCACAGACCATAAAGCAGAGGCCTTTGTTTGTAGGTGCAGTGATGAAAGATGAAACGTGGTTATGCTTGAACAGGCTTATTTCTGTTCTTAGGACTCCAGAAGACAAGCTCAGATTTTGTGTAAGCAAGTGCAACTCTAGTTAAACATGGTGAGAACTATAAGTACAGACCTGTTCAAGTAGGTGTCCCTGAGTTTGGCTCAGCGTATCTGGGACTGAAGATTTGCTGCTGCCATATGTGGTCAGAAGAGATTAATATCTTGAATAACCCTTTTTTATCACCTTTCATTGAAAATCAGTTAAATTGTTCCCATAAATGTAGTTTTAAAAACTTACCTGTAAATGACTGACTGCTTTTTTTTTTGCTTTTTTTTTTTTTTTGGATAAACTGGAAGACTGCACTGATTAAAAAATTCAAAAAGTTATTCTGAAAATGTCACTATGATATTTCATATTATGTCTTAGGACTCCATATGTACTTAGTTCATAATAAATATAGTTTTGGGGGGGTTTTCCCCCCTGCCACCTCTTCCCCTCCCAGCAACTGCTAACTCTGCAAACTCAGTCTAGGATCTAGAAATCAAGTTTGACCTTTTCTCACCTGTGTGTTTTCACCAGTGAACTTGACTCACCTGATACAAGTTTCAAAATAGGATGCAATTGAGGTGTACAACTCTATTCCCCAAACATGTATAGTGGGCTAGAAACCCCACCTGACAGATTCTAAAATTTTCTGTGAATCGTTCCAGTGAGAACAATAGTTAGAATGACCAGTGGATTGTTGCAGCAGAAGCTCAAGGTCCAAGCAGCTCTATAGGGATTTTCATAGATTACACATCTTCAATTTTGACTACTCTCTTGAGGCAGCTTGGCTCCTTCAAGGGGCTGTGATTGACTGATACAGATCTCCCAAAATCTCTTGGCTGCTTTGCTGTTCAGGGATCTAGTGGGACTTAATTATCCAGATATATCAGCAGGAGATAGTACTGTAAAAATTTCCTAAGAAGGACTTACCGAGGAATATAGATAGGGACCTACTGAATTCACAGCAGAAGTGGGCTGCGTGGCAGCTCCTTTAATTTTGCAGGTTCCCCTGTGCATTCTCCCCCATCGCTGATTGGCTATGGGGCTCGGGTGGCCCTGCTGTTTCTTGCTGACCAGCCAGGAGGCAAAAACAACATCATATTTAAAACCACAGTTTTCACTTCCTTACAGGGGGAAATGAAGAATAAGACCTTCTTCTCCAAGCATTGTTTGTTCTGAACACTACTGTAGAATTCATGCAGTCTTCATTCCTGTTCAACCTTCGTTTTCTTAGGATTTCATATATGATAGTTGTTTGAAGCAGATTAGCTTGGAGGAGACTATTTTCACACAAAAGTTAGTTTTTGTAGGACTGTTTTGTCTCCATCAGGATTTGGAAGCATTTTTATCCTAAGCCCTTGATAAGAACCGTAGACCGTGTCCTAGAAATCACTTTGATGGAACATACAGTATTCAGAGTTGCCGTTTTGAAATTTCTCATCTTTTCAGTGGCGTCAACCTTGAATAATATTCGCAACATCATTGCATATTCTGGAGGAGCAGAGGGAAGTCACTTACCATGATAATGGCTGCACTTTCTCATACTGTGACCTAATTTTCCAGCCTGGTCCACTCTGAGGGTTTGTTCAGTGGTGGAGCATCACAGCCTGTGAACAACACGGACTCGGTGGAGGACTTGTCACAAGTTCAGCAGCCTCAAAATGAGTCTTCTAATACAGTTGAAAGCAGTGAACAGAAGCCTGAAGAAGAGGTGAGTTGAAATAACAGAGTTAGCACAAATGACTTGTTGATAGAAGGGGAAAGCATAGGCTGTCCCCCTAGTAAGTTCATCTTACCCATTCAAGTTTTTCTCATTACAGACGCATGCCTTCATCCATTTACCATTTTCAGGAGGTTCTTTTTCATGTCTTTATTCAGCTTACCTATTTTGCTTCTGTTATACAACCACATTCCTATGGTCAGGGAAAGTTAGCAGGTAGGCCGTCTGAGAAAGTGATATCTGCCCCCAAAGTAGCCAGGAGATGTTAATATTCTGGTGGTTTGTCTAACTGTCCTCTCCCTTCCATGAAGATTAACTATATTATTGCCACAGTTTACCCATGTCTTCTAATTTTGATAATTGATGCCCCTTCAAGGAAACTATACACAACTTTTAGAAGAGTATAAAGGATATCTTGAATGCTTGTTCAGGAGACATAGTATTGCCTGATGATTAATGTAAAAAAAAATTAAGATTCAAATTTGAATTCTATTGAAAGCTCTTTCCAGGATTTACTGTGTGGCCTTGGACAAGTGGGACAGTGCTTCCATTTCCCTAATTGTAAAAATACTTATCCAGTTGTGTGTAGTGTTTTGTGATCCCAATGAAAAGTAACAGTTCTTTCTTAGACTGAACCTGTGTACTCTCCCTTACTCATATGGATGATTTAGAATGTTAAAGAACAGAAAAAAAATCATTTGTTAAAGTGCTTTTATAATAAAGAGATGGTCCTCTTCTTGAATCCTGTGTTCAGTTTGACCTCATCTCAAAACACTAGTCCAAATGTAGTAAAATACCCAAAAGGCAAACAAAATCATTAGACCCCTGAAGGAGGGTGAACATTCAAGGACTGATAGTGTACAGCATAAAAAGGCAGTATTGAGATTTACTATGCATGACAGAATTGGATGGTTTGTCATTTATGTCTCTGACTTGGGTTCATTTTTGGTCCTTGAACAAGTTACTTTATAGCCAAGGTTCATTTGTAAATAAGGGGTATTGATCTGTTTCTGTAAAGCTCTTTGAGTCTTACAAAAGTTGTTTAAAAAAAACAAAGTAATAAATGAAGATGGGAATAACATATAGTAAAGAGAACCAACAGAACAACCTTCACACTAGAAGACTAGAATGTACCACACCCAGAAGCAACAAATTTAGAAGGGAGAAGACTAGTTAAGAACAATCATGTTGGCTAATATATGGAACCCACAATAGGATATGGAGACAAAGAACTTTGTTCAGTAAAAAAAAGGATTAGACATTCAATTTAGAAACAGAATTGCATCTGCAGTTATTACTTTGGGTGACGCTTTCATGAGCTGTCACTTCTCAAACTTCACAACTGTGGTCAGGAAGAAATGTAATTCCATGGCATAATGTTTCTCAGTTGTCTAGGTGCACTGAGATTTATTTATTCCTTGTAAAGTAACTGTTAGGAGTCACTGCTGGAGGTAAGATACTAACAGGGTGGTCCATTAATAAATTCCATTGTGGACCATAATAAATGTTTCAGTATCATTCAGATGGATGATTTGGTGTGATGAGGATTGTCTCATTTCATGATCTTATAGCTAGAGGATTTCACTAGGGTTATGGAGATGTCGTCTCATTTGTCTCAGGAACTAGGAGTGATGCTATAAAATAGTTTCTGATAATGAGGCTTATTTAGCTTTAATCAGAAAGTTGGGCTTGGACTAAAATGAAGTTTGAATCTAGCAGAGGAAGATAAGTGGATAAGTGTATACTGCGGCAACATGGTCCTTATGAAAATGTTTGAGAAATCTCTTCCTTCCAGGGGTGGTGGGGTTTTTGCTTCAATCTGAATTTTATTCCATTTCATTTTGCAGCAGCAAAGAACTAAACGAGGAGGCTGGGCCAAAGGGAGAAAGAGGAAGAAACCCCTTAGGGACAGCAATGCCCCAAAATCCCCCCTCACAGGGTATGTGCGATTCATGAATGAGCGTAGGGAGCAGCTTCGAGCGAAGAGGCCTGAAGTCCCTTTCCCAGAGATCACCAGGATGTTGGGCAACGAATGGAGTAAATTGCCTCCCGAAGAGAAACGGGTACCATTAAACTCCCTTTTCCTTGTTGGAATTTGATTGTTGTTTAATGGAAAAATAGGTGCTCAGTAAGGAAGATGACAGTGTTTGACTCCCAGGGTGTTTAGGAAGGTGTTTTTAAGGTGTGGTCCACAGACCCTCCAAGACTGAAGGAATGAAACCTTTTGGGATCAAAGCATCTTAAGCCAGTTGTTGCTGGGGAAAAATTCCATCAGGCCTACAAACAATGCATTTTATTCAGAATATTGGTGAAAGGTTTAGAGAGGATCTACAGCTTGTGTGGGATCTGTGTAGATTGGACCTGTGTATTATCTATCCCAGGTCTTAGCTGAAACTGGGTTTTCCAAGGCTGAAACAGTTAGTGGTGGGGCAGGAGTTTATCCCTACTCACTACAGCTGAGGGAAACTGACAGGGTTTCAGGACTAATGGGTGGACCTTGTTAACTTATTAGGGGATGTCTCTCTGATTAACTCACTAGGGGATGTAAACTTTTGGTTTCAGAGGAAGATCAGCAGACCTGTAGGAACAGGCTGCTGATACAGAACTGGGGAAGAGCTGTTTTACACCAAGTTTGTCCTTTTTAAAGTTTTATAGCTCTTAAATTGACAGTATAGATGTACCTTCACTATCTCAGGACACCGCTGGGGAATGCTGTAGTGATGCAATTCACAAGTATTACCTTGCAAAACAGATGTAAAGTAGCCACCATAGTGGAGCCCTGGCCACAAACCAATAAGCTTCGTCTTTTGGAGCAGATGTGAAATGCTTCAGTATGGTGCTCTCTAGTATGGTTCTGAAAAACTGTAGGCATGAGTTGTTCCATCATTTGAGTCTGTCTCTCTCTCAAATTCTGTCCCAGAAAAGGGAACTTGCATTCATTCTTTCAACCAGAATACAGTACATCTTTTGATCTTTACTTGGACCTTCTGCACTGTACCTGACTGTGTGAATGATAACAAAGTCCACCTTTTTTTCTGTTTCTTTAACTCCTTCCACTAGAGCAAATACCGTTACCTTGACTGAATTTACACTAATCACAGCATCAGAGTTGAACTGATTACTATAAGGCAGCCTGAACAGGAACTCCCAATCTCTTACTTTTAGAGGGGTACTGATACATCAGTCCCATATCATACTGGCACCATTATAAGGATATTTGACATTATCGGCAGTCGGGTTTTTTTGGCTGATGTGGCCAATTAATGTTACCAATAAATGCCCCATGAATGCGCACAGCTGTGGCACAGCATGTAGGCAGCCAGGAGCATAGCCCAGCAGCATATAGAGCAGCATCCAGCTGGTAAGTCTGTTGTGGGGGAAGGGGCTTGTGGGAGCAGATCAAGGCCTCTGTGGTGAGGGAGGGAGTGGGGCAGGGCACAGGACAGAGTTGAGCCACTCATCTGGGGAGCATGGGGGAGAGAGGGTAGCTCCTGCTGCTACACTCACCATGAGTGGCATGGAGGGTGTGTACCCTGTGGGTGGGTGGGTGGGACAAGGGCGATCTGCCACTGTGGGCTGGGAGTGGTGCCAGACTCTTCCAGGCAACAGGGCTGGGCCAGTACTGTGGTTGGGGCAGGTGGCAGTGGTGCTGGGAAGGGGACTATGGGAGGTGCTACATCCACCCCAAAATTTGCCGTAGCCCTGCTCTCAGTGCCACCTCCACCTGCCTCAAGCACAGCCCTGGCCCAGGCCACCTGCCAGGAAGAACCCAGTTCCATCCCCAGCCTGCGGCCACAGCCCACTTTTGCCTCAAGCACAGATCCAGGGGCACACACACCCTCATTGCCTCCTGGGAGCAGGAGGTACCCCCCCCTCCCTGCACCCCCTTGATGAGCCGTGGCTCCATCCCATGCTCTGCCTTGGCTGCGCAGCACCTGCACCAGCGCCAGACTTGCTCCCTCCCTCACTGGGGGGGCCTCAATCCCACACCCAGCCCTTCCCTCTTCCCTTCCCCTACAACAGACTTACCAGCCAGACACTATTCTCCAAACTGCCGAGCCACATATTGGCAATCAGATCAGTATTGGCCAATATGGTTTATTAAAAATTGGCCATCGTATTGGCCAAAACAGTTTCTACTGGTGCACCCCTACTTATTTAAAAAAACAACACAATTGAAATAGGGATGGGGAGGAACCACAATGTACAATATAAACTAAGTAGTTTTTGAATCTTTTATAGTTTTAGAAAGTGAGTTGATACAGAGTAGAGAAGAGTTCTGCATTTACCCCTTTGTCAGTGTTTCACTGGATTGGATTTTCTTTCCTTACACATTTTACAAAAAATCTTTTATACCCTGAGACTGTCTTTTGTCAACGTTGATGTTTTGTGTCACTTCCTAGAATATCAGTTATACATGGATATTATTTGCCTATACAATATCTTATGAAAATATTAACAGTAATAGAAAATGCATGTCAAGGCAAGTCTGCTGAACTTGATGCATCTTTTGCAGTGTGAATACTGTCAGTCATTCCAGGAGCTGAGGGAAGAGGGGTAGGATAAATGAAATACCATATTTACTTGAATATACAAGACAAGGCTTTTTCCCCAGTCAGCATGGGGAAGAAAAGACCATTGCCTTATAATAGTGTACAAATAAGTCTCATTAAATACCTATCATTAAACTGCTGCCAAAAGCAGCATGTACTCAATAATGGAAACCAACTGCGAAGTTAATTAAATTCAACCAATGCAAGTATGACTAAAACACATGGACCATACAGGGGAAACATACTGATGGGAATCTGCCACAAACATAGGTTAGTATAGCTCATCTGAATAAGATCCATGGTAGTGCTCATTACAGGCAGTCCCCCTCAGTGCCAAGTTTTGCAAGTCATGGTGAGCCACTATATTGGATATATTTTTACTTCCTCTTCACTCCCACAGCTGAACTGTACCTTTGTTTCCTATTTCTAATGATTCCTGTTTCTTCACCAGCCTTAAATGTCTGGCAAACATCACCAAATGGGGCTTCAAAGAGTTTACCCCAAACCCCTCTGTTGCCCTCTCTCTGTCTGTTGTGTATGATTAGTGTGGTCCTGTCCTCCATGAGGTGAAGCCAAACCAGGTTGTGCCTGATCTGCATATCAGTTTGTGTAGCATCTCAGGGCTCATGACAAGAACACCCAGTTTCAGTCATGAGTGGGAGACTGTTTAGCACATGGATCCTTTGTGGGGGGTATGTGGAATAAACGCATGCATATTGAGCAGTGCTGAGCTGTGGGGTTACCATCGCTTGACATGGCTGTTCTCCTGGACCCCGCCCAATGAACTATCATGTGCCTTTTGGCTTTGAACTAATATCATGCATAGTTCATATTATATTTAAGTAGGTAAAGAAGTGTTGCTTAAAGTGTGTTTATGGCATACCTATGCTAAAACTTGCAGCAGTTTCACAAAAGGTAACATTCATCAATTTTGGGTACCTGTAATAATTTGCCTATATGGTAAATTATGTTTATTTCAAGGGCAACATTTTTTAATTGCTCCTTACTTCCTTGTGCTCAGGGAGAGTAGGGTCTGATAGGAAGGAAGGAGGGAAGCTATTACAGATGGAAGAAGAGCAAAGGGGAAGGGGACTACCTGAAACCCCAGATCTATTTTCCCTGCTGTAGCAGTGTGAGGAGGACAAATTCATGATTAAATTAGATTCTATACCTGGAAAATTATAACAAATTTATTATCTAATCTAATTATTGGGAAGGTCATTTTATATTTGAGTAAATATGGTACTCTGACCAAATGTTCTTATAATATCAGAGAAAGTGCCTTCTCCTGGGAAAGAAGAGACTAGGTGTTCAGACCTCCTCTTTTGTAGCTATTGTTTAAATTCCTGGAGTTTACTACCCTTGTCGTTGATGAAGGCCGGGAATTCCAGTCTAGCACATGGTAAGGCGACACCTGAGCACTCCCCTTTCTTCTTGTCCTGCAGTGTTCTGTAAATAAGTAGTAGAAAGCTTATGCAATATCACTGCAGGCTAAGAATCCATGTCCCTAGCCTGATGAATCCCAATCATACTACACTGCTCTGCTTTTTAAAAAACAAAAAGAGTGGCCAAATCAGACTTTGGTTATTTTATTTCTAACCTCAATACATGACATTCCTTTTCCAGAACAGAAATCTTGAAATCCTAAACAGGATTGCTGCTGAGTAGTAGGGAGTTGATTAACTCACTAGAAAAATGTGTGAAGTCCTACTTGAGTATTTGTTTTCAAAAGGGACTAGCAATTATTCCTCTAGTTCAGGTGATACGGACTAAGCTAGGAATATCTCTCCCTTGTTAGCTCATGTCCTGGAGTAAAACCAAGGGTTATTAATAAACAAAAGCTGCATTTACTAGCAGCTAGAGCTTCAGGAACACCATCCTAAACTAGGAGAAAATATGGGAGTCAAATTTTTAAGGAGAAAGCCTTGTCCATCTCTTTCCACTTGCATTTTCTACAACAACATCAATAATACATGCTACTGCTCTATAAGGCTTTCACTTCTCTCTGCAAAAGATGCCCAACAGAAATACATAGCCTAACTCCATCAATCTTGCCCTCAGACACAAAACTGCAACAATGGCTTTAGTAATAAGGCAAAATAATATGCCAAGTGCATGTCATATATGACAGTAAGATGTACTAATTTCTGAATGTATTGGATATGAAAAATATCTGTTGAGGTCTTGCTCTAAACTTGTCTGAGGAAAAGGCCTTAAGAAAATTTTATCTAGATGCAATGAAAGGAAAGGCAATTTTGGGGGTTTTTTTAAGCAGCCATTCATCTTAGTTTTTTATTATGGCAACTCTGTAAATGGTTCGTAGTTTCTGTAAATAAATCTGTAGCTAGGTTTCTTGCATTATGCAGACGTGTGAAAATGTTTCAGGCAAGAATGACTTTTGCTCTCAAGTTGAATTGAAATATTAAAGCTTCAGTTGACAGAACCATCTAGATCCTTTTCTGATTTTTAAAGCATTTCCTCACTATAGCCACAGTGTTTCACTTATCTCATCAGAGAAGTGAAGGGATGCTCAGAAGGCTGCCGAATGGTAGTGGTTTTCTCTTAGGAATGTTAAAAGAGCACTGAAACACCACTGCAGCAATCTAAAGAGCTTCCTATTTGGCAGCATGAAATGCAACCCACAAACATCCAGTTCATTAAGTATTCTCTGATTATAGCATGTAAATAGTACTCAACTTATCTAAGAATCCTAGCAGCCAGTCATCTCTATGTTCAGGTGAACTGTCTTAAGTCATGAAGTAAACTTAACCGAATTAATGACTTGGTTAAAATGTTACTTATTTTTTCAGTGTTTTTTTTTTCTTGGACTTTTGTTTTTTGTTTTTCCACTGTAATTATCACAGCTTAGGGTTCTGTGTTCTGCATCTCACATGCATTCTCATTTGTTTTTTCTTCATTCCTTTCCTGTCATCTAGGCAGATGATCAGCAATTCACCTGTGCTATGTTTTTTACCCTGAAGTTCTATGTTTTTTTTTCTTTTGCAGCGTTACCTTGATGAAGCAGATAGAGATAAAGAACGTTATATGCGGGAGCTGGAGCAGTACCAGAAGACGGAGGCTTACAAAGTTTTTAGCAGGAAAGCACAGGATAGGCAAAAAGGCAAATCACACCGGCAAGGTATTAAACTATAACAAATACAGTGCCTAACAAGCATGAAAATACCAATAGACCTTTAACTAGAATAGCAATATATACCAAATAATCAAGACCACTTTTGTAAAGCCTTTGATTGTGTGCCCTGTATAGAACCTACCCTTTTGTGTTCATCCAAAAAAACAGTGAAGGTATGAGAAGTGATTTGGTTTATGTAGATACTACTGTACCTGAACTGTACTATCACAGGAGTAAAAAAATGAAGTTAGAGAGAAGTACTGTGCACATATCTCTCTTTAAGAATTAAAGAGATTATTTATAGGTTGCATAACTAACTTCATCCTTCAGTTCTCCTTCATTCTACTGTTGCTTCTTTTGCTTTTTTCAGATGCAGCGCGGCAGGCTGCCCATGACCATGAGGTAAACATTGTCTTTGGCCCTACACATTCCTAGCAGATTCTCAACTGGTGTAGATTGTCACTGAAAGCAAGAGACACTTTACGTTGCTTGAAAACCTACCCTGAGCTCTGGGTTGTTGTGGATTTCTTGCTCTTTCTTTCCCATTTTTTGGATCATTTAGGTCAGGGACAGTCAACCTCCAGCATGGGTGCCATGAATGGCACAGGAAGCCTCTGTGTGGGGCACATGGCAGACTGGGGAGGGAACAAGCAGCACAGTTACAGATTAGAACAACAGAAAATAGAAATCAACATAGAAAGCAGAGCAGAAGATTGGGCAGGGGAAGGGAATTGGAGTGACACTTGGGGAGGCTGTGGGGTTAATTTGTGGCATGCCTGCCAGAAAGGTTGACCCATACTGATCTAGGTTATAGGTTCCCATGACCAAAGAATTAAAAGGTAATAGAACAGAATTACTCAGTTGTTTTCTGGTACTAAGAAAATTAAATTGAAAAAAAGTTAATGTAGTTATAAGAAATCTGAAATGAAGTAGAAATGCAGTTTATAGTTCACTTTTTAAAAGGCCTTTTTTTTCTTTTATTCAATTTCTGCAATGCAGATCATAAATCTTTTATTTGGAACCTTAAAAGTAATGGACATAAGCTAAAATAATTGAGCCTTTAAGTACCTGATATATTGTATTATTATGTGTAGCTTGCATGCAAGTGCAAAATTGCAGGGGAAAATTAAGCAAAAGGTCTTGTTGAAAAGTTGGCATTTAGTATCCTGAAATATAACTAGTGTATCATGGGACCTGTTATAAAACTTCCTTAGCCTAGAACAATGTTGCCTTGTTGTAACAGGACTCTTGATTCATTTTTTCCTCAGTGTTAATGGTTCAGCTACTATAAACCAACATTGACATAAGTTTAGCTATCTAACATGCTACACATGTGATCCTACATATGGTCATCAAAAATTGTAGCAATGGACAGGTGTTCAAGTAAATCTGGCTTCATTTCAATAAAACCCAATTATTTTTCATAGTAGCCTGGTTGGATGGTTGTTATTGCTGTGATGGTCCAGAAAATGTCTGATAGGCAAGGATTCTTTGTGTCATCTTTTACTGGAGCAATCACTTAACTAGGAGAGCTGTGGACAGGCTTTTGGGTGTCATGCAGATCTTTGTTATTTTTCATACAAATCCCATTTCCATGAATACATGAATATATAATGTGCCTACTGTGCCTGAACAGTGGCTACTTTGAACTTTTAGTCTAACTTTAAAACCACAGAATTTGTATGTGGTTTCCATTTCATGCTAGTCAAGAGTGACCTTGCAAATCTATCATATAGCAAGCCATCTACAATGACATGACTCGTCCTTCTTCCTTTTGTCCCCCGCTTAAGCCCCTGTTTACTTTTGTCCTCCCCACCTCTTACCATATTTTACTGTTTATTTCCTCTATTCCTTTTGTACTCTCCTGTTCTCTTCTGTCTGCTAGTACCATTTTCTTCATCCCTCACAGTATTTCTTCTGCTGCTCCTTTTCTGTTGAATAGTTGGAACTGGAAGGTCCCTGAGTTTATGCAGAAAAATATGCCTCATTTCTGTCAGGCTTGCCAAGACATGACTGATCTGGTCTAGGATGGGGAGGTTCCAGTTGGTGATGTCCAGGGATCTGGGTTTTCCATTTTTCGCAGAAAAACAAAGATTTTTTTCCTTTTACAGACAAAAACTT
The DNA here is from genome assembly GCF_001723895.1 of Crocodylus porosus. Taxonomy (NCBI): domain Eukaryota; kingdom Metazoa; phylum Chordata; order Crocodylia; family Crocodylidae; genus Crocodylus; species Crocodylus porosus. The sequence goes on along the minus strand of NW_017728911.1, from coordinate 5,892,345 downwards.
GGGAAACTGTGGGTTTCCCCTTGCAGGCTGGCAGAGTTCCCATCTGCACGTGGCTGCTTAGGGCTTGGGGGAGCAGGACTCAGGGGGCAGCAATGGAGAGCAGCTCCCCCAGACTTTTATGTGAGGGCCGTAGCAATTTGAGGGGGATGGGGGGACAGATTGAGGCCTTCATGGTGAGGAAGGAAGTGGAGCAGGGTTGGCAGCTGGGGCTGGGGGCACTGTCCAGCCAGATGGGTATACATGGCTGCAGGGCCAACTGGGGAGCAAGATAGGGCCCCGGGTGGTGGTAGGGCTGGCTCCCCACTGCTGCACACAGTCCTGAACAGGGGGGGCACATTCCCCCCAGATTTGTGCACAACGGAAATGCAGGCTGTGGGCTTGGGGCTGCCCACCCTGTTGCCCTCCCCAGTGGGGCCTCAGTGGCCCAGCAGGTGCTCCCTGGCACAGCTGGGTGGGGAGGCTCAGTGCCACTGCTGCCAGGAGCTCCATCTCAGCCATGCTGCCACAGCAAGGAACTTCTTGCACACCTGGCAGCAGTGGCGGGGCACAACTCTGTGCCACTGCTACCCCCGTTGCTGCCAGGTGGGCAGGGGTGCCTCACCATGGCAGTGTGGCTGGCACAGGGCTCCTGATTGGTGGTGGCACAGCACTAAGCCTCTCCATCCTCTTGTGCTGGGTCTTGCCCACTGGGTTGCAGAGGCCCCTGGGGAAGGCAGCAAGTCAGGGAGCACCAAGCCTCCAGCAGGCAGCCCAAATCCTTTCTCCCCATGGGCTCTGCTCCAGCCACAGCAGCCACCGTTGACTCCCACAGCATCTGAGCTCAGACACTGCTGAGTGGGTGCAGGGGCTGTGGGCTCTGGCCCTGGTCCCATAGCTCTGCAGCAGAGCGTTGTGGGTCAGGAGTGAGGGGCACCAGCACATAATTGGGAAGTTGGGGAACTATGGGTTGGGAGTGAGGGGCACTAGCAGGGCCAGAGGGCTACAGGTCAGGAGTGAGGGACACTGGTAGGGCCAGGGGGTACCAGTAGGAATGGCGGGGGCTGTGGGTCTGGAGTGGAGGGCACCTGGAGGGGTGGGGGCTGTGGATTGGGTCTGAGGGGCACTGGTAAGTCAGAGGGTTGCAGGTTGGGAGTGAGGGGCACCAGCAGGGTTGGGGTGGGATGAAAGGCTGTGGGTTAGGAGTGAAGAGCACTGACAGGTCCAGGGAGCTGTGAGTTGGGAGTGAGGGGCAACAACATGGACAGGGCCAGAGCACCGGCATATCAGGGCTGCTCAGCTCCACAAAGCAGTGATGGGGACAGCTGCAGCTGGACCTGTGTCCTGGTGAGCAAAGGGGTAGGGGGAGCTCTGATTTTTCATGGAAGAAAAACCAAAATCAGACACCAAGATATACAAGTATTTAGAATTTATTTTATTCTAATGGTTGAGGCACTGATAGGCTTCCAAATTCCTTAAAAATTGTAAATATATCAATAAAATATTGCGTTCAACTAATGTGTATATGTATGTATATATGCATGTGTGTATATGTATGTATCCCGGTGTTTCATTTTAATTGTAGAAAAATGTGGATTTTGGGGAGTTCTATCAGAGAATTTGGAATTTTTGAACAGAGAAAGCCAGGATCTCTGGTTATATCTGTAACCCTTGGAGCATGGAGCCAGGTATTTAGCCTCCTGAAAGTTCAGGTGGACCCGTCTCCTGCCCTTCCTTACATCTTCAACTTTCTGTGCTGTTGAAAAACTTCACAGCTGGTATGTTCTAAAGCTCCCAAAGCCAACTTCACTGGCAATCCAGCAAAACTTTTTTTCCTGCTGATTCTCCATCTCATTTAAGGACAAAGAGAGGAACAATAATTTTATTTTTCTTTTAATTTATGAGAAATGACAAAATGATATTCAGCCTGAACAAACTGGTCCTTTTCAGTGAAGAGCTAATCAAATCCTTATAATTTTAATTCCCTGAGTGAGCCTCAGAGTGGCTTAAGTACATCTAAGCCCCTGAGAGGATCCTTTACATGCTGGGTAATGTGCTCAGTAATCGAAGAGTGCTGGTGGTTTTCATTACCACTCTTCTGTTAAGTAGAATTTCTCTGTTGCCTTTCATATACTGAGCAATTTCAACTAATTGCTCTAATGTTTTTTTTTTTATTTTGTACCTGAAGAATCTGTACCCTGGGGCAGCATATATAATGTCTGCAGTCCACTGTTCTCCACCCTTCAATCTGTAGGAACCATTCTTGGTGAATACCGGTCTCCTACACGTAGATAACAGTATTAAGCACGAATCACTGCTGGTTAAGTTAAAAAAACAAAAAGCCAAAAGTAAAAAAAAAAAAAAGACTTCCCATTATTTCTTTGCAGATTTCAAGGTAAAATTGTTGTTGTCTGGGAAGTATGTGTTGCGGGGAGTGTATATTGTTGCACATGACTTCTGAATACACTTCAGTCTTCCAAGACATTTTCTGCAGGAACAGGCATCAGCTTTCAGGCGAATAGCAGGAACAGTAAAGGAAGTTCTCATGATAATGCATCTCAACAGCCTCTCACAAATGTTTGTGTGTTCTTGGGTTTTTTTTCTTTCCTGTCAGTCGCTCATATAAGCCCACTTAGTCTGAGCATTTGAGTTTTGAACTCATGCCCATCATATCTAGTGCTTCCCAGCTGCAGTTCTATCAGGTAATAAAACTCAGTTTGTTTTTTACTTTTAAAAATAAATAAATAAAAGCTGACTGACAGTTTAGTCAGGTAAGCATTTGGAGGGGTTTTGAAGTTCTGCCTAGCCATGTCTATCTTGGATGACTGCCAAATGGCACTCCGTTCACCCTAGCTTAGCCCCTTTATGAGGCAGACACCAGTATGAAACACTAAGCTCAGCTGCCAGAATTCCCTTATAGTCTGTTAACCGCTTAGCTTTTCTGCTGGGTACCAAATCATGTTTGACATTTCATTTAAAGCCCAAGGTGTTCAAATATAAAAGACCATAGTGGTGACAAAAACAGGAGCAGGGTATTTTATTTCTGCCTTTAAGTGTGGTTTTTGAAGGGATGATTTCTTGGCATGTTTTCCCAACCAAGATGTTTTCAGGCATTTGAAAAGCTTTGCTTTCACTAGCAATTTCTCTAGTGCTTAACTTTGTTTCTGTATTAAGCAGCTGTTTGATTATAATTACCACAGTTTATCAAAGAAAAAAGCTCTTTTGTGTCTTTGACATCATCAGTTTGTACTTTGAAAGTGAGAATTAATTCTTCTTGCTTTTGACGTGAAAAAGTTATGACTCAAGCATCACTAAAAATATTGAACTTAATCTACTGTTCAAAAGTCTGTGAAGAAAATGCAGATTTTTCTATCTTAAATTTTATAAAAAGAATTTTTTTCAATGATATACCACCTTTTATCTCAATGTATTCTACAGAATTCTTGGCACACACCATGGGTTAGGATCACTTCCATTAACACTGAAATGTAGCCACCTCTTGGGAAAGTTGTGACAGCTGTTTAATTGTATGCTACAAACCTACCTGAAAATTTTGGAACATAAAGAGTACTTTTTTTTTCTTTAACAAAATCTGCAATGCGGTTTTTAAAATGTAATTTTACCTTGCAAAACACAGGTATTTGCACAATGGAATCTTGGCTCTTGTACAGCACTAAGCACACTGTTAACATTTTGCCTCTAGTCTTTGGGGGAGAGATGCTAGTAGTGGTAGATTCTCCAGGCTTGCTCTTACAGAACTTGGCTCTTCAGGGGACCAAAACCTGAATGTTGGAAGTTGCCCCTACAGTGATACAGATCACAACATTAATTTTACATTTAACTATGCCATGCTCTGGAGAAGTGAATTGTACATGGCAGCAGAATTTTGTTTTGTGCCCACATACACTCATACACACGTATGCACACCTGCCCTTGTTACTTACAAGTAGTTTCCCATGAAAATTTTCATGAATAATATACCACTACCTGTATTTTCATTTGTGGCAAGGAACTGTCTGAAATACTAATCTACCTAATACTTTTGTATTGTATTGTATTAGGTAACTCTTGTCAGAAATGTGGATCTTTTAAGATCTGCTGTAAAGTTCCATGTTTCTTTTGACAATTCCTTCTGCTACTTTACTGTAAGGTTCTACATATAAGCATTGATGTTCAAAGATGGAGAGCCGTGAAGCTAACTGTAACAATCATCTTTTATGATCTTTCCTTTGTAAAGTTTTCTGTCCATGTTTTTCCTCAAATAAATTTTGAATTTAAATAAAATACAGTAACTACTCAAATCTAAAATGAACCCTAATATCAGATGACTCCCCAGTAATTCTATGTGTGAAAAATTTATAAATGTGTTATAATTTTCCTGGTATAGAAAGTAATTACTGGAGGTTTGCCTTGAACTTGTCCCCCTCTCACTGCCACAGCATGGGAAAATATATATTGGGGGGGATCAGTTCTTCCCTTGCCCTCTGCTGTACTTCCACCCCCCATCCTGACTGTCAGACCTTACTCTCCTTGAGCACATGGAAGTGAGGAGTAAATCTGAAAACACTGACTTAGAAATAAACATGTCTGTAGTAATTTGCTTATGTGGGTACCTATTAGGGCTACGCGAAGCTTCGGTCCCTGATTCAATTCTGTGGAGATTCGGCCTGATTCAGTGGCCGAATGTCCAATCCAAATTGAATCGGAAGACCCTTTACTCCCTCCAAATCAAATCGGAACCCTCCGAGTCAAATCAAAACATTTTCGCAATTCGGATGTAGACATAGCTTTAAATGTTTTCTCTATATACCTCAAGGTACCAGGCGGCTTGTGAATGTTGCGATGCGAGGGTGGATGGAGCATCCCACAGCAGTGGCAGCAGACCCGGAAGTGGATCAGAAGCACTTCTGGGTCTGCCAGGGAGTATACAGGAGGACCCCCCCCCCCAATCAGCAACTGGTGCCTCCTGGGTCTGGGGGGGTACCTAGGGTCCCCCTGCAGCCAGTCATGAAGCCGGAGGCCATGGGGAAACCTCCTCAGCGGATCCAAAAGTGGACCAGACGTTCTTCTGGTCCACTTCTGGGTTCATTGCCGAGTACACAGGGTCCACCCTGAACTCCTGTGGGACACTCTGTCTGCCCCAGCATTGCAGAGCTTACAAGCCACGCCTATACCTCGAGGTATGTAGAAAAAACATTTAAAGCTATGTCTATGGCTGAATCACTGATTCTCCAAATCAGCATTGAATCTTCAGATTCAGATTCAGCCGAATCAAGTCGGGGACAGTGATCCGAATCAACTAATCGAATCACTGTCCCCGATTTGGGCTGAATCCGAATTGAATATGGCCTGTTTTGTGCACCCCTAGTACCTATAGACTTAGTTCATCCAAAATTAATGCATCTTACCTTTTTTTGAGCCTGTTGCAAGTTTCAGCACAGGTACTCCATAAACATACTTTTAAGCAGCACTTCTGTACCTGTTTATACATAGGATAATTTCATAGTATAATTTTTTTTTTGCAAAACATGTGCACACATGTATGCATGCACACACAAATGCGACAGTGATCTGGCAGCTTGCAAAGGCTACAGGAATGTGAGGTGAAGAAGGGGAAGGAGTCGGCTACCTTATGCAGTAGCGCAGACAAACCTTGAAGTTACAGGTGCACTCAGCTCAAAGTAAGCACAGACCAATTTTAAATGGACAGGCAAACACATTTTAAAACTAGTATAAATGGTATTGACAAAAGTTCCTCTTAACGTCAGGAGTATCTTAACAAGAAAAAGATGGGAACTTATTGAACCAGTGTTGAACCAAGTAAGAGTAGGCATAATCTGGCTACATATGTTTGTAGCCAGATTCCAGGGGAGAGGGATTATAAATGCTTTAAGAAAAGGTGGAGATGGAGACCATCTTGGAGGTCAGGGACAAATGACAATGAAGTGGCAGGGGTAGCAATATTATTCAAGAACCCAGAGCTGAGAGCAAAGTGGGTAGAAGAAGTAATGAGTGGCAGATTGCAATGAATGATGCTATCAGTTGGGGGAACAGAATTAGAACTTTTCAATGTCTATGCACCACTGGACAGCGAGGGAAGGAATGCAGTGCTTAAAAATCTAGTATTTTATGTGGCTGGAGGGCGACCACACGTGATAATGGGAGACTTCAATTGTCTAATAAAAGTGGGGGATGGAACTGGGGAAGGAGGAAACAAAGCTTTAGACAGCTCATGCAGGCTGTTAACAAACATAATAAAAGAAGAGTTGCTGAGAGATGTGTGGACGGGGAGAAAGTTTTCACTAGAACAGACCCCAGTGGAAAGAAACAGTAAAGAATTGACTTTGTGTTTCTAGCAAAAGAAATAGAGATAAGGAATTAAGAAACTATTCATGTGGCTTTTAGTAATTACTGGATGTTGAAGCTGGAAGTGAGTCTTGGTAAGAGCCTTGTGAGAAGGGAAGGGACTGTGGAAATTAAATATGTGGCTATTACAAGATGAAGGGAGATATCAAGTCTCCATGAGACAGTATGAGAAGTGGCAAACACTGAAGAAATATTTTGGGAGTACCAGAGAATAATGAATGATGGTGAAGAAGAGAATGGGAGAATTCTTCAGGAAGGAAGACCAAAGATGTGTGGGGGAAAAGAACAGAAAAGGTAAGAGAGCTGCAAATAAAGATGCAGGAGCTCCTAAAGGAAGACAATGGATACAAGAAGAGCTAGAAGAAACAAGGCACAAGATGGAAATCTGGTTCAAAAGAAAGATGAGAGAGAAAATGTTCTTGGCACAAGGGGTGGGAGAAAATGGAGAACGGCCTTGATACTTCTTGGCCAGGGTGAAGATGTCAAAAGGAGAGCTTAAAGCAGCACGGGAAGAAGGTGTTACCTGGGTGGAAAAGCAGGAGGAGGTGTTGGAGGTGACAAGAAGATTTTATGAAGAGCTATACCATAAGAAGGAAACAGATAGGAAGAAGATGAAGGATTTCTTGGAAAAAATTGAAGAGAAACTAGAGAAGGAGGAAGTAAAGAAGATGGAAGAAAAGATAAGCATACAGAAACTTACAGGACCTTTTTAAAAGAAGGAAATCACTAGAAGTAGATGGACTGCCTATAGAATTTTACAAGAAGTTGGGTAGGGAGGGATATAGTGGAAGTTTTCAGGGAACTAGCAGAAACAGGAGAGGCAGGGAAAGATTTCTACAAGAGGCGATGTGATCTTACTATTCAAGAAAGAGGAGAAGGAACTCCTGAAAAACTGGAGACTGATTACATTCCTTAATATGGACTATAAGTTAATGGCTAAGATGCTGGCTTTGAGGATCAGGAAAAACCTCCAGAAGATAATACATGAAGACTAAGTATGCTCACTACAATGTAGAAGGATCTCCAAAATGATCAGAGTGATTAGAAATACACTCTCCCATATCCAAGAGAGGAAAACAAGCAGAGTTATAGCAAACGTAGATTTAGAAAAAGCATATGATAGAATGGATCATGATTGCATATTCAAAGTTCTAGAAAAAATGGGGTTACCAGAAAAAATGGTGTTTGATAAGGTTATTGTATAGAGAAGTGGAGAATCAAGTCCAAATTAATGGAAACCTAGATAGGGTCTTTAAAATCCATACAGAGGTAAGACAAAGGTGCCCCCTGTTGCTGCTACTGTTTTTGTATGGCATGGAACTGTTAGCACAAAGAATAAGAACAAATAAGATCATAAGCAGAGTAAAGATACTGGGAGGGGAAAGAGGTAAAATGCATACTATATTGGTTGCGATAAATGTAGTGGTTAGAGATAGACTTTTAATGGAAAGGATGTTAAAACACATCAGAATATGGAGAAGCAAAGGAGGCTAAACAAAAGCGATTGAAAAGTACTATAATAGGAGTGGGGAACTGGAGGGACTTGGAGAAGTTGGGCCTTCAAATGAGAGAGAAATCAGAGCGCTATGGATGCTGAAGGGAAAAGTAAAAAGTGGCATGGGAAGGGTAAAAAGTGGCAGCAAGGCTACAGCAAATACTTTGGTTATGGTCCAGAAGGATACTGTCCTTTGCTGGAAAAGTAGTGTTTAAAGATGTGCTGCTGATTATTTTATATATAGGAACTGTATTCCCATTGACATGGTGGCAGATAGCAAAAGTACAGAGGGAGATATGTGCGTTCTTCTGAAATGCCAAAAGAGAGAGGCTGGCCAGAGCTGAACTGTACAGAGCAAGGGAGATGGGAGGATGGGGGCCTTGAAATTGTTCATCTGTGTGAAATATGCAAACGCAATATGCACAGTGGTGATGGAAGGAGAGGAGAAAGCAGTGTGTCACCCAATTTCATGCAGCTGCAGTTTTGGGGAAATGGGGAGTATATCAGACCTCTTTAAAGAGTCCATGGGTGTGGCAACCCCTGATTCATTACACCAGGATAGAAAGTTGCATGCAGAAGTATAAAATAGGAAAGGTAGGACTGGAGGTCCTGAAGGATCATAAGAACTTGATGGAAGCAGTGAGAGAGAGAGACAAGATAGTGCTGGTGGGAAACTTCACAGAAGAACAAGTAAAGATGTGGGGAGCAGTGGTGGGTAGACTATGAAAAAGGCAGCATGCTGATCTAGCATGGATTATTGTAAGAAATATGTTGCCAGTGAGAGAGATGCAATACAGATAGGGCTTGATGAGCTCATCAGGGTGCCAAAGGGAGAGATGCAGGAAGAAGCAGCAGTGGGATGCGTTTTGGGACTGCATATGTGCAAAGGGAATGTGGAAAAGGGTCTGCTGCTTTCTGAGTGTTACCAAAATAAGCCTGTTGTTAGTGTGGGAGATGGTACTAACTGGATTCATACCAAAGGGACCAGTGGAAACTTTTGAGGACTTTATTAGCATGTGTTAAAACTAGTTTATGGAAAGTCAGAAACCTCTGGGTGTTTAAGGGGTTGGCTTTCACTGAACGAGATTGCCTGAAGCTGGGGCTGCACAAACCAAAATAATACATTTAATTGAGACAAGGAAGAGACTTGAAAGGAAGGGGAGGAGAAGTGGAAGAAAAAGGGGCTTGTACTGGAATCTCAGTATGGGTTTTAGGTCATCAAGAGGCATGATTGCTGTGATCTTCACAGCTTGCCAGCTGCAAGAAAAATGCTGGCAGCAACATAAGCCCCTCTACATGGCTTTCTCTGACCTCATAAAAGGTTTCAGCTCTGTCAGCCAAGAAGTGTTGTGGAGGATGCTTTTGAAGTACAGATGCCCACTAAAATTTGTCATTATTCTCTGCCTGCTCCACAATGGTATGTGAGTGGTGGTTCGCAGTATTGGATCCATCACAGATCCCTTTGAGGTTAAAACGGGTGTTAAGCAAGGCTGCATCATCACTACAACACTTCTCAATATTCCTGCTGTAATGCTACATCTGACCACCAAAAAGCTTCCAGCCAGAGTGGAGCTAAACTGAATGCAGATGGTAAGCTGTTTAACCTCGGCCGACTCGGAGCCAAAACCCAAGATGACCCTGACCTCAATCATTGAACACGAGCACACGCTACAGCATACCGACTCAGAAGCAGACCTTTAAGCAATCACGTCTTTACTGAGGCATACAAAGAAATGGGACTGATGCTTAATATTTAGACAACTAAGGTCCTCCTCCAACAAGTTCCTAATAGACAGTCCACAGCTCCAGTAATCCAGATCAACGATGAGACTGGAGAACGTTAAATATTTCCCATACCCCATCTCTCACAGAAGGCTGACGTCAGCAGAGAAATCCGACATTGCCTCAAATGTGCAGATGCAGCCTTTGGATACCTGAAGAAATGGGTGTTTGAAGATTGTGACATCAGATCTGAAACCAAGCTCATGTTTTATCAAGCAGTTGTGATCCCTATTTTGCTGTACAATGCTGAGAAAACATACAGGAGACATCTAAAGTTGTTGGAGAAGTACCATCAGCTCTGCCTGAGGAAGATCCTCTGAATCCAGTGGGAAGATGGATGCACCAACTTTAGTGTCCTCCTGCAAGTAAACACCACCAGTATTGAGGCAATGATCATCTGACATCAACTTTGTTGGGCTGGTCATGTCAGCTGGATGTCCAACTCCAGACTCCTGAAGTGAGTTTTATTCTTCCAGCTCAGCCAAGGTGCCTGGTCAAGAGGAGGGCAGAGAAGCACTTCAGGGATGTCCTCAAGGACATCTTTTAAAAAATGCAACATCAGTGTGGACTCGCTGGAGACTATTGCCCAAGTCCATCCCAAGAATGGGGGATGCCAGATAACAAAATATGCTGATTAATTGAGCGGCCCCAGCTGTCACTTCTCCCACCACATCTGGGGCATCCCTCCACCCCTTCCATGGCATCGCCACGGGCCCTGTGGGTCCCATGGGACAGGGAAGCAGGCCCTGCATGGCCCCGCACAGCCTGTTTATGTCCTTGGGCCATGGGGGCTTGGCAGCGCAGGCTGCTTTGCCCCAGGCTGTGGGGGCTCGGAGAAACTGGAAGTGCTGCGGTGGGCACTTCCGGTGTCACTTTATTTTACAAGTCAGCATGCCAGTTAGTGGAGCATGCCAGCTTGTAAGATCCTGGATAGTGCAGCTTTTACTGTACTTTGAATTCTCGTGACAACAGGAGATTGAAAAGCGAGAGCAGCAGAAACAGCACATTGTGGACCAAATCAAGAATCCAGCACCATCCACCCCATATAGAAACACATGTTGGAGCTGCAGTAGAGTCTGTCAATCCCAGCGAGGCCTCTTCTTCAGACACACAGATAAGATGATCATCCTCAACTGTGAGGGATTTCCAAAGATATGGAGTTGTATGTTTTTCAATATGTAGTTTTTCTGAGATATGACACCTTGGTAAAAGAAGGATGCTCAATACGTGTAGCTTTGTAAGTACAGGGTGATGAATAGGGATTCTGGTTTTCTCGGATTAAAAAACACATATTTTCTGATTTTAAAAATCACAAATTCTCTGACAAAACCCCCAAATTCCATACTTAAAATATAATGCCACTAATATTGGGGGGGTGGGGCGGGGAGTGTTTGTGTGTGTATCAGTGTTTTCCAACCCAAGGCACACTTACATGAATAAAATTTTTCACAGCACACCTTTTAATGTATTCCCCATCCTCATACCTATTGTAGCTCATTGCCATGGCAAAATTCCACAGCACGCATGTTCACTTCTGATGACACCCTTTTGTGCCGTGGCGCACTAGCTGAGAAACCCCGTGTGTGTGTCTGTGTGTGTGTGTATAAGTATCAATTGAACACAATGTTTTATTGATATATTTACAATGTTAAAGCAGTTTGGAAGCCTACCAGTATCCCAATCACTATAATACAGTAAATTCTAACTGCATATAAATGTTGGTATTTGATTCTGGGTTTTTTTATCATGGAAAAATCAGAGATCCCCCCCTGCCCCCTTTGCTCCCCAGGACACAGCCCCATCCCTGCCCATCTCCCTCGCTCACTATGAGGGGGCTCAATTCAGCACCCCCACCCCGCCAGACTTAGCTGCGGGATCTGCTCTCCAGGCTGCCTGGTGGCCATGCGCATTGTGGCAGGCCAGCAGGGGATGCTCCTGTGTTGAGCCACCCTCCCCACTGCGACCAACCACCTTCCAGGCTCCAAGTGCCTCCCTTGGGGGTGCCTCATGTCTGGCCAATTCCTCTTTCTGGAGCACACCCACTAGCCTGGGATAAAAACTGCCACCACCCAAGGCTGAGCTTTATTCTGGCTCTGTGCACCCTGGAAAACACAGGCCTAGTAGCCCTTGAAGGTACTTGACTCACTTCAGGCACTTGGGGGTGCTTCTCTCAGTGGGAAGCACAAGTAGTGGTCTCCCTTAGTCAGCTGAACCAAGGGGACCTCAAGGCATAATCTAGACCCACTCCCAATAAGTCTCCCACGCTAGGTACAAAGGAGAACTTTATTGGTTACAAGGGATGGGTTGCAGTAAGGTGCAGAGTAGAGCAATATCAGAGAAATCCCATAGAGCAAACTGGCATAGCTGGGTAGCCTTTGATCACGCATCTGAGTTACTGCAAGCTACATATCTAGTTAGATCTCAGGTAGCTTACTCACAAGTATCATCCAGAGGCAGGTAGAGATTCCCTCTGGTGGCAGGCAGTTCCTTGATCATGAGTTTTGAGAGAGAGAGCAAGTTTCAGATTGTCCAGCTCCTCTCTCTCTCTCTCTCTCTCTGTCTTCCTCATGGCTGCTGCCTCCTCCTCCTGGGCAGTCTTTAACTTATATAGCCCTTATGACCTCATTTACCTGGTCCAATGGAAGCCAGCACCTGTTGGCTGTCAGCCAACCAGTTTGAAATGCATCACTAGTTGCTGGGCACACTGGCAGTTCCTAGCTCCCTAGGGAATCCAAGCCCCTCACCCAGGTATATGATGCCAGTCATGTAGGCAGAGTGAACAGGTTTCCCCCCTCCCTCAGGAATGTATCCAGCTCAGGTTACCTAAAGAGATAGGGTGAAGTATGTTCCCTCTTCTTAACCAAATTGTCACAGCAGAGTTCTTGGGGAGAAACAGAGGTGACCTTCTGCCACATGCATGTGTATGTGCACACACATGCATGGCGCACCTTTCCTGACCACCCTCCTCCCACTCTCCCCAGCCCTTTCCAGGCTGGAACTCTGACTCCCTGCAAAGAGCTCTTTGCAAAAGTGGAAAATCCATGTGTTCCTCCATTAAAATGAGAAGTCTGTGTTTTTCTTGGTTAAAAGGGAAAATCCATATTTTTTTTTTCCATTTTTCCATGGGAAACAGAAAACCCAGATCCCTGGTGATAAGTGTGTTTTTAATAAAATTTGTAAAATAAATTCTAATATAATAAAGGGCTTACTCTGTGTGTCTCCATCCATAACACTTTTGGTCAACTGCTTGTGCAGCTGAGAGGGTGGGCAGTGGTTGGCTGCACAGGGCCAGGCAGAGGCAGGTGCACACGCACCCAACAGCTGGCAGGGATGGGGGGAAAGACTGGGGGGGGCCCTGCTGCTCAGTGGAAGAGGTGGAGGCGGGCAGACGTGGGGAGCCCCTGTGCAGTGCCTGGATGAGGAGGCGGCAGCAGTGCAGGGAATATTTACATGGTTGGCCCGAAGGCTGGGTGGGTGGGGGGAGGTGGCATCCATGTAAAAACTCCTTGGTTACTTTTAATCTGTCATTCATGAAGGACAATTGGCTAGTTTAATAAATGAAAATGTTCTCATCAGCATCTTGGCTTTCTGTATGAGAACAACCATTTTTGGCACCAAGGAGAGGGTGTCGGGGCTGGTTCTGGCCCTCCTGGTGCTCATTGAGTATTGCAGTACCTCCAGGTCTGGTGTTCATCCCCTTCCAGAAGAGTAATTGTACCCCCCCTACCCCCGGCCTTCTTTTAAAGGACCACAGACAAAAAAAAAACCGTTCTCGTCAATATGTTTGCTTAATGTGGGCCATGTGTTTAATAGTCCTGCTCAATGTTGAATGTATTTTATCAACTTTATAGTTGCTTTCCATTAGTGAATTTATGCTGCTTTTGGAAGTAGTTTAATAATAGAAGATATATTTAATGTGGTTTCCTTGGATGCAAATGTAAGACAAGGAGCATCTTTTCCCTTATGCTCTTTCAGGGGGAAAAACCTTCTCTTTTATTTGAGTAATTATGGTATGAATAAAGTATTGAAGTGTTGTATAATGTACATTTACTATAGGGTAAAAGTTTGTTGTGAATTAAATCGTATGTCTGGATCCTTGACTCAAAGCTTCTTTTTTAAAATTTTTTTTTAAACTCATGCCTCCAGTAAACCTTTGAAACCCATTGTATTTTTTTTAAGTACCGTATTTTTCGGACCATAAGACGCACCTGACCATAAGACGCACCC
>NW_017728911.1:5867343-5878225 GCF_001723895.1 Crocodylus porosus | reverse complement strand
GCGGGCAAGCTCCGCCCCGTCTCCCCGGGACACACACCTTCGGACCATAAGACGCACCCTCGTTTTCCCCCCACTTTTGGGGGGGAAAAAGTGCGTCTTATGGTCCGAAAAATACGGTATGTGTTCAGCATAAAACTGGTCCACCTATTCCTTGGTTTGCCCTGTGGCTAATTTAAGGAAATCAGACACACAAATGAATTTCCACTATCTTAATCATTAGCTTGGTAGATGTATTTGATGTCAAAGGTTAGCTTTTAACCATGTCTTGTTTTCTCCCTGCAGAAGGAAGGAGACACAAAGGAAAGATCTGTTTTTGATATTCCAATCTTCACAGAAGAGTTCCTGAATCATAGTAAAGGTGAATTAAATTCAAACACTATTTCTAGCAGCTTTGTCACAGAACTGTCAATCCAGCTGAAATATTGGGGAAGGAGAGCGGTGGTGGCAGAAGACTTTACATGAATGAAATTCCATGGTTCAGTGTGTTAGTGTAGATACCATACCTTTTACAAGTATACATGATGAGTAGACAGCCATTCCAGATTTTCCTGCTGAGAATGGGTACAAGCTGTAGGTAAATTGAGAGATGCTAATGTCCATGACTTTCCTAGCTAGAATTGTTGCGTAGAGTGGAGATGCTAGTAAGATTTAATTAACAGTCACTGAAATTAAATTTGGGGAAAGCCAAGTAAATCACCTAGGCTGTAACCTATGGCCAAAACCATTCCTACAAAATATTTTCCATTTCTGTATTTGTTTGGATTGTTACAAGCCCATAATGATGGGGTTTCTGCCAGTTTCCTTAGAAGATAATGCCACAATCTAATAGATTTCAAGCTTCAGACATTTTTCCTCATGTTCAACTTAGATGTATATCCTTCTGATACTAAGGGGCACCTGTGCACGTGCCCAATGCCTGCTCCGATGTGTCCTAATGAGAACACATTGGAACAGACTTGCTTAACGGAGTCTGCTGGAATGTGCTAATAAGCACGCTCCAGCAGCCTCAGCGTTATATGTATTCAGTGTCCCCATGCTTCAAAATGGCAGCAAGGGCATGTTCACTAATTAAAACTCATTCAACAAGCTTTAAAGTACCTCTGCCACCATTTTAAAGTACAGGACACTGAATACATGAGACATGGTGGGCACTTTAATTAAAGTGGCTCCTGAGAGCCACTCTAATTAAAGTGCCACACCTCCACTCCAAAGCATGTGTAAAGAGATCCTAGATGACTGTCATGTTGCTAGTCCTCTTGTCCTTATATTGCTAAGCTATACTGGACTGAACATGTTCACAATAGTTCTTCTAATCTTACTTCCTACATCAGCGGTGGGCAAAATACGGCCTGGGGACCAGATGCAGCCTGCCAGGCCATTGTATCTGGCCTGCAGGGCCCCTAAAAAATTTAGAAAATTAATATTTATCTGCCCTGGGCTGCCTGTCATGTGGCCCTCGATGGCTTGTCAAAACTCACTAAGTGGCCTTTTGCCCAAAATAATTGCCAGCCCCTGTCCTAAATCAATCGCCCTATTCATTTTTTTTCTTCTGCTCTGAACTCTCTAAGTTGTCATTATCCCTTGGATATTAAAAGACTCTGACCTGTATGACATAGTCTGGGTTCTATCAACTCCCTGCTCTGTGGAGTGATACCTTTTCATTTGTAGCCCAAAATTGCATTCATTCTTTTAATCATCTTTAGCTGAGCAGATGCCTTGGAGCATTCTGCTTTACTCTTCAGCAATCACTGGGGTAATTTTTATAGGTACATTTCATGTCTCTTTTTTTGGTGGGGGTATTCACAGCCCGTGAGGCAGAGCTGCGGCAGCTGCGCAAATCCAACATGGAGTTTGAGGAAAGAAATGCTGCCCTGCAGAAGCATGTGGAAAGTATGCGCACTGCAGTAGAGAAGCTGGAGGTAGATGTGATACAGGAGCGCAGCCGGAACACAGTGCTGCAGCAGCACCTCGAGACCTTGAGGCAGGCACTTACCAGCAGCTTTGCTGGAGTCCCACTGCCAGGTAATCCTTTTCCTTCTGAATACCCTTTGTCCATGGTTAAGCCAAACTGCTGTTTGTTGTATGGCACATTGAGTTGTTCCTATTCTGTGATGTAGATTTATTTCTGTGCCTTGTCTTTGCTGGATGTTGGAACCCTGATAATGAGTGCAAGGAGCTGTATGGAGTTAACTCTGCCTTGTCCCAGTGCTGGAACATGTTAGCATTACTGCTCTGTGCTGGGAATTTTCTTTTCTTAAGTGGTAGTGGGGAACTGATAGTCCCACTTAGTCTGTCACAGGAATCCATGAATGGTACCATACAGCTATGTAGCACTTTGTTTTGTTGCTAATGATTTATACTGTGCTTTAGTTACATTACTTTGGCTCTAACAACTTTCCCCCATGGAGTATGTTTCCATTTTAACACTAATCCTCCTTGGAATGGTAGGTAATATTTGGTATTTCTGCAGTCATCTAAATGTCCTGTGGTTTTTTTTTTCCCTTTGTTCTGTTATATTTACTATAGGCACTGGAGAGACCCCTACAATGGAAACCATTGATTCATACATGAATAGACTGCACAGTATTATCCTGGCTAACCCACAGGAGAATGAGAACCTCATAGCCACAGTCCGAGAAGTGGTAAACCGACTTGAACGTTAGTGATTGGGTAAGTACTCCCTCCTTCAGATTGGTTTGCTTGCCAGCACTGTATCTCTTGAGAGATGTTTTTGTCAAAACCACAAAAGGTAGTTAGATGCTCCACCCCATTTTATTTTCAGTGGGAACTGGATGTACATCTCCTATTTTTTACTTAGAAAATTCAATCCTTGACTCGTACATAAATTCTTGGCAGGGTTGCAAGATCATTTCGCACCTTGACTGGTATGTCAAGTGAATAGTATGGAATAGATTGCCAAAGGAAAAGAGAAAAGGAAAAATATTCCTTCACATGTATGACCTACTAGCTAGTAAAGCTATGGAAAATGATAATGCAGAAAAATATTGTTTCCCTTAAGCATGGTGAATCTGAAGAATTCCACAAAAAGCATGGGTTCTGATAATCAATGAAAGAGCCTTTTATCTTAAAAATGTTGTACGCCAGCTAATTCACGGCTACTTAACATCTTGCAGCTATCAAATCCATAACATGTACAGACTGTCAAATTGGTTACATGTCAAGATCATTTGTATCTGAAGATGTGTGGGTAAAAAGATTTCAGTTATACTGAGTCAGGTCCACCCATAACATTTACTGGGTGTTGATGATCTTATGGTTATATATGTAGTACTATAGAGATCGCGATTCTGCACATTTTGTTTTGCGGCTGACTAGCTGGGAAAATCCTAATAGGAGACTCGCTGAAAAATATACAAACAAAAAAAATACACACATTCTGCCATGCCACAGTACTCTCATATTGCACATCATGGTGAGGTAA
This sequence comes from Crocodylus porosus, assembly GCF_001723895.1. Taxonomy (NCBI): domain Eukaryota; kingdom Metazoa; phylum Chordata; order Crocodylia; family Crocodylidae; genus Crocodylus; species Crocodylus porosus. The sequence goes on along the minus strand of NW_017728911.1, from coordinate 5,874,783 downwards.
CAGGATTCTAGAGTAGCTTTTGGGAATCAAAGGCCTTGGACATGAATCTCTTCCCTGCTTTTGTTGTCACAAGTACACGGGCTTGGATTATTTGGGCATACATGCAGAACAAATTTATATAATGTGAGTTTCGAATGGTATGTATAAAAGCAAATAAAACTCTGGTTCACCATGTTATGATGGGACGGGGTCTATCTGCAAATATGAAGGCAGGACTTGTCATCCTTCTTGGTCCTGACCTTTTGTGATATTGCATAGAGCAATTAATTAAATGTTCCCCGTTACAGCATGGCTTAAGCTAAAAGATCATTGTCCTTCTAATGGGTAGCCAGATGGAACGGACTATAGTTCTAAAAGATGACTGAGCTCCCAGTAGAATAAATAAGTGGCATTACTGCTTCCATTTATGAAGGGGAACAGCTTGTAGCTCTAGGTCTGGGATTTTCAGTAGCTCATCAGCCTTCTCATTTTCACACACTGCTTTCAATTATTACTGCTGTAAACTTAAAGAGAGAGAACTGGGGGATGGGAGTGTCTGTGACAGAATCTGGTAACTGGCCAAGTGATTTCCTATCAGTCAGGTGCTGGAAGGGCACTCCAGGCCCAGAGATGGATGTTTTCTCTTTAAAGTACCTTGCCAGAAAAACCTAACTCAAGGCTACTAAAATCTAGAAAGTGTCTGCTGTAGGCTTTGGTTCCCAGCTGCCATGGAAAGCTCTGGAGGATTCTTATTTGTTAAGAGTTGCAGACATTTTGTGTGGTTTCAAAATGTAAATATTTTACTCTTGAAGAAATTGGATTCAGCTGCAAGCAGTTGGGAAAAATAATCTTTGCTCCAAAATTTTTTGTCCCCAGTTATGGTTAAAAATACAACTCCCATTCCCTTACCCCCAGAAAAAGTAGAAGAGGCAGTTGTAAGATGCGATTAATACTGACCTAGCTTCATTATACAAATATGTACAGACAACAAGGCCTGATGTTCCAGATACTCACAATGTAATTAATTACTCTGACACTCACTTGGCAGTAGCTAAAATCATTTGAGGGAGGAGGGGTGGGGTCAGTGTGGGTGTAACCACAGGAGAAGGTAGAACTTCTGAATAAAAGAGAGTACCTTGAAATAGAAGAAGAAAAAGAAATGAACACAATAGCCACATACTGAATCTGATTGGTAAATTGTCAGCACCATTGTGTCCCATGTTAGCTTGCACATATGTTCTCCCAAATAGCATCTGTAGCTGACCAAGCAGTTTTCTTGATGTTTAGAAGCACATTATAAATTTAACAGAAAGCTATTTGTTTTTACAATTACAGTATTTGTCAGGGACAGTATACTTGGAGTTGAGCTGTTACTTGCTGGCTAAAGTTCTTAATAAATAGTTTTATTACAAAGGAGTGAAGAACAGAAAGATTCAAATTAACCATCCAAAAATATCACCACAAAGCCCTGTTTCATCTCAATGGATTAGTATACACTTCTACTGCTTATTTTTCTGTTTCATCTGCAGGTCTTGTGGCCCAGGGATGCTTAACAAAAGTGATTCAGCCACTGAGGAATGAGAAGCCATGGTGGAAACAAACTGGGGGTAGGAGGCAGGATTTGTCCTGGTCCCTGCCTGCAGAGCTTGCTTCTGGAGCAAACATTTCAGTGCATTAAAAGCTCCTAAAAAGCCACAGGCACCACCTGCAAAACCTCTGAACTGTCCTGTATGTAGATCTTTCAGAGCATGTGAATTTGGTGCAATCTTCAGTTTCCTGTCATTTCTGCTTGATGTGGGAAGTACAAATGCAGTGGACTGGATGGCCTTGGAGGTGAACCTTCCCAGTCTGTAAAGTGAAGTCAGCCTTTCTGTTGTGGAAATAGATATTTGAAATGTTGCATTGTTTTCTCTCTCTCGCTCTTTTTTTGTCTTAAAATTTTAAGCTGTGGAGTTACCTTCCTCCCTTCCAGTCTTCTCCTGTCCTTTTCCTGTTTATTGGTGCTCAGCATAGCAACACCTAGGTTCTTCACTGCAACACTGGGTCTTCATTAGTGTACCATCCTGCCCTGCCTGCTATCTTCAAAACAAGCTTCTCTTCAGCATTACCCTGGGGGAAGGGGTTGGGCTTGCCTACATCCTACAGTGTGAGGTTCCTCTCTGCCTGGTCTTGGATGTAGTTAGTGCTTCATGACTGAGTTGCTTCAAAGGAGGGACTCTTTTCTCATCCCCCCATCCCCCCACCCAGCTCTGGTTTCCAAGTACCTTTCCCTCATGTACAGTGTCCTGCTTTTCAGCAAGACTGGTGTTCTTATCTCTTGAAAATGTCTGTTGGAGTATTTTACTACTGAAAAGGTCAGTGGTAATCAAGAGAGAAAGTGAAAGGTCAGCTCCCCATAGCCTGCAGGAAAAGTACAACTTTTTTTTGAGACCAAAACATGTGGCTTTTCTTTCCATTGCTGTGTTGCTTAGTCTAATTTACTCTGAGCTGTAGCATGAAAGTGTGATCTTGTGTTCAAAGTGGTATCTCTTTAAACACAGAGAAATAGACAGTGGAATTACATTTTTCAGTACCCTTCTGGTATTGTAGCACCTAAGAAACTGCATGTGTAGAAGTGCATATATTGCTCTGGAAGTAAATTATAACAGCAGAGAGGTGTTTTAACGGGGAAGCGGTTTCCCATAGAATTCCACAGTTCATTCCATGACTCCCTGCACATTTATTATTAAGCAACATTTATGGAGACTATAGCTTTGTACTTACGATATTCCTAAATGGCCTTTTAATCTCATCAAGTGTTGCTTTGCTTGCTAGGCTCTGTACTTTCTGAGCTGCACCATATCTCATTATCAAAGATAGAGGTATCTAGTGTCTATACCAATTTATGCAGATTTTTGCAACCCTTCATTTCTGCCAGATTATTCATTTAGGTTCCTGTTGTGTACTTATTGGATACTTTTGGGCTTTAGTATGATGAAACTTTTGGGCTTTACTATGATGGATAAACTATTCTCTCACTCCTACATGATACCTTCCTTGCTTCTCTTTCAGACGGCCTTAAAGATTTTCCTGTTATGAGTTGGGGAATGCTTTTATTACTTGGCCTCATTGGTGCAATCAGTATGACTTTCATGTATCTGTAGTGCAGGCATTGGACTAAGTTTTATGCTGGAAGATTAAATAGTAGGGGAGGTGGGGTTTCCAATGCTACACTGACAGACTTCACACCTTTCTGAAGCTGCCTCCAAGTCAAAGCCATTTGAGTCAGGGTTTCCTAAGCTCACTGCTGATGCTTTGACTACAGCTGAGCAACAGGTCTTCCTTCATGGAGGGACATTTTTCTTATGTCTTGAAAATGAGAGAGTTCATTCAAATGAACCACAGCTTTTGTTTCATTTACTTCCATTTTTTAACACTCACAAGACCTGCTGATGTTGGCATGAACTGTTTATGAATTCTATAATGAACAAGAGGTTATGGGAGGAAATCCTGAATGCTAATAGTGCCTCAAGAAAAAGCACTCGCCCCTACTCAGACATGCATCCAGTTACTGTGCAGTTGGACAGTACAACTCAGCCAAAGTTGGCCCACTGAGTTTTTCAGTTCAGTCTGTGGTAACTTGTCATCAGTATAGTGGTGTACCTGACTGACTCCAGGACTTGGTATGAAATGCCTAGTTTGATCCACCTTGAGCCCCTCTGCCAAGTTTGATCCACCTTGAGCCCCTCTGCCTTGCACATCTCTACATTTAAGGTGTGAGTGGTTACACACAGCAGTGTCTTAAACAAATTGGAAGCAGCCATCCACTCTTGGCATGTTGCCAATACATCTCAATTGGACAAAGCATGGCCATTCTTAGATGGATTATTCAAAGAGGTAGTTACTGTTTGTGGGATACTGACTGACAAATTTCTCCCACCCACAAAAAGGGAGAGATCTGATGCCATGTTACATTTCACAGTTGCTAGGGAAAAATTTGGTTCTTGCTCTCCAGCAGTCTTACTTTGTCTTATTAAGAATCTTCATCTCTGCACTGATTAATCTTATGAAAAATGGGCTTTGCCTTTTCAGTGTTTTTTATGAGTGTCACTTCAGTTTACATTTTTCAGTGTGTTGGCTGACAAAAAAAATTAGGTGGGCGATGAGGAGAGAAGTAGGATGCTTTCTTCACTGAGGAAAATGTTAACAAAAATACATGAAAATGGAGTCCATTTGTTGGATTAATGTGTTTGGAATTGTTAAAATGCCAAGTTTTCTGTACAAATGTTTTTGTAATTAAACTTTTAGACTTCCTTTGTTTTTTAAGAAGTTGATGTGCTTGCTTGACATTTGCTTCATTAAAACTGTTCAACATTGAATCCATTCTGATTCAATTTTAACTGCATTTTAATGAGAAATCTTAACCAGCATTGCCTACTTGTCTGAGAGACTTTGTTAACTCCACATTAATCACCAACACTTAGGCAATCCAAATCAGTAATGTGTTTGTTTCTCCAATTGTTCATTCAAATGACGTTGTACCTGTTTGAAGTTCTGTTGTTTTAATGGATCTTAGAACAACTTGATGGGCAGTAATTCATTTTTATGTGAAGGTGAAGTGCAAACCAGGGTGGGGGAGAATGCTCAGCTCTTACCCTGTCTATCAGAACTGATGGCTGTTCCCAATCCTTTGTTTTTCTGTGCAAAAATGGATTTTACTGAAAAGAGATAGTGGTGCATAGATGTCTTCCTTTGAAGTATAGCTTCTTGCTTCATTTGAGGAGTATAAGGCACGGTTAAACTGGTGAGGCCAATTAAGATATAATAGTTTGACTGAATCCATATTGGGGTTATCCCTATGCAATGAATAGCATATCATCCTTGGTCATCCAACCTGAGTCAACTAAACATGGCCTCAGTCTCTTTGCCTTCACCCTTCTGTCCTCATTTTTTATCTCTCCCTCAGTTTCTCCCCACTATATATTTTTTCCTTCTTCTTGTAATTACCTTCCATATTGCTGTGGTCCCTGGCTCTCAACTTCTTTTCCTGTCCCTCCCAGAATCTGCCACCTGTCTTCTCCTTCTGCCCCCTGGACTGTGAACTAGTTTCTAACCTTGCATGGCTCCTACTTTGGGAACATATTCTTAACATGAAGAAGGCTTCTGGCTGGATATTTTCTTCCCATCAGAATTAATTCCAATGTCACAGTGCTTTAGGCAATGATATGTTTAGTTTATTCCCATGCCCACACCTGATTATTATGACAGTCAAGTCTGATAACTTGTTCTGTATATTTACAACAAAAAGCTTGGTTCTACTCCTGATATCTGGAATAGGTAGTGCTCATTTCAGGTTTGCTTTCAACCATGAATATTTGGCATAACACCTTTCTCTAGATTTAAAAAGTTGCAAGATGGAGGGCATCCAGTGTACCCCTCATATGAGGGCACCCACTAGTGTTTTTCTGTCTGTATCACTGGCAAATGCAGGACTGGTGCACACCTGCAAAAGTAACAAAAAACTACAAGAAGTTCATCATGCCAGACAAAGTTAAGTTTCTTTTCCAGCCAGTGCTGCTAACCCTGCTTCTGGCATCAAGCTGCAGATGGTGGCCAATCAGGCTTTCTTTTTAAAAAAATTTAACGCATTATAATGCTTCCACTTGTTGTTTCTACTGTTTCTTAATCCCTCTTTACTGTGCAGTTACTGGGTCAAAGCAGTGATGAATAATGTTTTACTGGAAGTGGGGGGAGGTTAGATTTTTTTTTTTTGAGGAAGAGCTCACAGATTCTTCCTGTCCCTTGGGCAGTTTCCTGTCAGTGTATATGGGGTTTACACTTGGCTTAAGTTCAGCTGTGTTACTTGCCTTGGAACCTGGAACATACATTCAGTCCAGCTTGAGGTAAAGGTTATCCTTCAGTTCTTCTGCAATGGTCTCTCAGTGAATGCTGGATAATTTTTCTCTTCCTTCCTCATTGCTGTTAGTGTCAGCTTTTTTTAATTTTCTCATTGGGATTTCATAGGTATAATCACACATTGCCCTCTTTTTAATTTAAAAACTACAGATTTATATGTACATGTGGAGTTTGCTTTCTGGTATAAATAGTGAACTGTCTGCATTTATTAACTAGTAAAAGAATTAATATGGTCTTTAAGCAAGTCAGATCCTAAAAACAGTGCCAATGGATTAGTACCATTGCAGTAATAGGTATTTTGGTAACTGGAGGCCCAGATGAGCTCCACAGTGCTATAAAAATGTAAATATTTGAGCCTGGGAACTATAGGGAAGCAAAAGACTGACTTTTTAAAATCTAGTACAATCTCCAACCTGTTGTTAAAAATTGTGTAGATACTAGTACAGCATCAGTATCAATGAAGGTTCTCAGAACTTCCAGTGTCTTAAAATAAATAATGAACAGCAGATGCCACTGAGATTCTGTTAGGACACAACTTTAAAGAGAAGAGAAGAGGAAAATGTGAGTGGAGAGCTCAGGAGAATGAGATGTTCGTGCAAACATATGACTTTCTGTCCCATACTCCTCAGCACTACATGGATGTGAAAACTGGCTGAGTGTGATGGTGTTGGCAGATTCTTCTGAACTGACACTAATGCAAGATTGACCACCATTTCTGGTCTGTATTGGTAGGGGCTGAATGGGCGTGTCCTTACGTGTGCACATGTGCAGTTTGCAGTGCTGCAGACCTGTGTATGACACCGCAAATTGCATGTCCAGAGATGCTCTGGCATCTGGCCAGAGTGTCTCTATGGTGGCTCTGCTGCCCTAGCACACTGTGTTTGCGGGGGGCAAGCAGGAGCAGTGCAAGGCTGTGGTGTGACCTGGGTGCTGTCCTGGTAAGTACAGAGTGGGCCTGGGGGGATTGTGGGGGGTGGGGCTGTGGATGTGTTGGGGGACTATGGGTGTGTGGGGATTGTGGGAGGGCTGGTTGGGGGTATGGGTCCCCTGCAGGGCCACAGCTCCCCCCCTTCCCCCTCTAGCAGTGGCTATCTGGGTGTCCAGGGCTCACTTCTGTCAGAAGCATGGTGCAGCACGGCCCCAGCTGTCTCAGACCTGGCACTGCCTGTGCAGCTTGTCATGGGTCCAGCCCAGGTTGTCACGCAGCTGTGCATATTCAGGCAGCACTGGGGCTGCTCAGGCTGTCACCCAGGGCTCAGCACCACTTTTAGAGACCATGTGTGGTGTGAGACTGGGTCCGGCCTCCATGGAACTGGCTCAGTCTGATGGCACATGGGGCCCGTGGAGGCAGGACTTGGCCTGGCACAATGCATGGTCCCTGCAAGCAGTGCCAGGCCCCAGGTGACAGCATGAGCAGCCCCAGTGCTGTCTGAAGGCGCATGGCCCTGTGCCAAGCGGGGCCAGACCTGCGACCAGCTGCACAGGCAACACTGGGTCTGAAATGGCTGGGGCTGCACTGCACTATGAGAGGCTCTAACAGCAGTGGGCTCTGAGCACCCAACGGCT
>NW_017728911.1:5808511-5866753 GCF_001723895.1 Crocodylus porosus | reverse complement strand
ACTGCTCAGAGCCACAAAGCAGCAGGTGGGGCAGCTTCAGCCGGATTCATGTCCTGGTACTAGGCTATGGTTGGGAGGGTCAGGAGTGGGGGTGCAGGCTCCAGGTTGAGAGGGAGAGGCAAGGGCAGGGGTAGGGCACTGGCATGTGCGGTGCTGAGCAGCACTGATATCTGGGTGAACGAAGGGGGTAGGGACAGCTCTGATTTTTTTTTTTTTATGACAAGAAACCCAAAAGTAAATGCCAAAGTTTATAAATATTTAGAATTTATTTTATTATGATGAGAGAGGCACTGGTAGGCTTCCGAAGTGCTTTAATCTTGTAAATACATCAATAAAACATTGCCCAACTGATCATTCTCTATATAGTGGCATTTCATTTTAATAGCGGAAGAACACTATTTTGGGTATTTTAATGAGAGAATTTGGGTTTATCACAGAATTTGCAATTTTTAAACAGGGAGCACCAGGATCTCTGCTGGTGAGACAAGTGGCAAGACCCAGGTGGAAGAACATGTCCAGGGCCAGCACCAGGAACCTAGCTCGAGGGCAGATGAGGTGGTGGACCTCTTGGTGCCAAGAGGGCACACTTTGACAGTTCAAAGCAGGCCACTGCAGGGAGCACATCTGGGCAATAGTTGCCCAGATGGCAGAGCGGGGGCACCCCATCCAGGTCTGGCAGGTGTGCAGCCATGGGGCCATGGGTCCAAGTGGGCGGATGCTGTTGCAGGTGGCAGCAGGTCACAGCCAGGCAGCGGTGGGTAGAGGGTACAGGTTAGGGCTGCTTCAGCAGTCCAGCTGGCACAAGGGGTAGTGTCCCCAGGTACCACCTGGCTGGGACTCAGAAGCTCTTGAGGGCAAGTAGCCCTGAGTTGCTTGTCAGGGCAGGTTTTTATATTGCTGGGGGGGGGGTTACTGCTGGGGCCAGCACAGGTGCAGGCCTTATGAAGAGAGGCTGAGAGCCATGGGACTCTTTAGTCTGGCAAAGCATAGGCTCAGGGATGACTTGGTGGTAGCCTGTAAATACATAAGGGGTGTGCATCGGGATCTGGGGGAATGCCTGTTCACCAGAGTGCCCCAAGGGATAACAAGGACCAACGGTCATAAAATCCTCCGTGACTGTTGCAGGCTGGACATAAGGAGAAACTTCTTCATTGTCCAAGCCACCAAAGCTTGGAATAGATTCTCCCCAGAGGTGGTGCAAACACCTACTCTGGACAGCTTTCAAGAAACATTGGGATACATATCTTGCTTTGATCTTTTGACCCTAGCTGACTTCCTGCCCCTTGGGCAGGAGGCTGGACCCGATTATCTTCCAAGGACCCTTCCAGCTCTAATGTCTATGAATCTATAAAAAATTAAAAATGGGTGATTTTTTTTTTTAAAAGACAAGTAAAAATAGAAGTTTTAAAATTAAGAACATATTTACAGTGTTCAGACTTTGATGTGTCGAAATCTTGTTAGCCTGTATGCAGCAAGACTGTATATTGTTAGTGTGTTTACCTTTCTCTTTCCCTTACCAATTCTTTCATGCTGTTAGTTATGTTCACACTTGGTGTTTTATTTTGTTTTTTAAATTAAACCTTATTGCCTTCAAGGTGATTCACCTGGACATACTTCCTTTTACCCCCTGCCCTCCCATACTCCTCCCCCTCTTTCAGGAGAGGCTTACTGGAGGTCCAGCTTACAAAATCCTTGCAAGGAATTTGAGAGGTAAAAGGTACTATTTAATTGGAGATTCAAAAATTTCATTTTGTGAAGTAAATTGCTACTCCCACAGCCTTAATCCCCAGTAGAAAGTCATGCCTCAGGGCTTGTACACGTTATCTCACAATTGTTCACACTTGTACATGAGTTATCTCACAATTGGTGCAATCTCAGATGTATAAACATAAGACACAGCATTAGAAAGAAATGTGTTTTAAATCATTTTCTCTATGAAGTGGAAAAATTCCCAACAACACTGCCCCTCTCCCTGGAACCAATTTCCAGGATAGGCTGAAATGTTAACAAGGTCAACAAAGTGAAGCTGTAAACTGAAGGTCAACTTGTACACGTGACGCCATTAAGATACATATGATGAAAATGTCACTTTGTATGGCTTAATGCAGGGGTGAGCAAAATGCAGCCTGGGGGCCGGATACAGCCTGCCAGGCCATTCTATCTAGCCTGCGGGGCCCCTAAAAAATTTAGAAAATTAATATTTATATGCCTCTGGCTGCCTATCATGTGATCCTCGATGGCTTGCCAAAACTCAGTAAGCGGCCCTCCACCCAAAATAATTGCCCGCCCCTGGCTTAATGGCATCACAGTGTACATGTGTAAGACTTTCGGGGGTTTTAAATGACTTTGCATTGTTGCAAACTAAACTACATCTGGATGTAGTTTAGTTTACAATGTTGCAAATTCCAACAGTGCAGCTGTCAGCTTGCCCCTTGGCCACAGGAGGCAGGCAGGTTCCAAAGAAGAAAAAGGATTGGGCCCCTCACCCCCAGCTCACAGGGGAAGTGGGGGAGCAGGCCCCTTGCTGATTGTGCTTCTAGCAGCTTGCTATGGCCAGCTGGATGCCTGGTGTTGCCTGGGAACAGGCTGCCTTGCCCCAGAGGCATGGCAGGAAGGTGGCTGGGTGCCCTGGCAGTGGGAGAAGGTGGCAGGGACAGTGTACAAGGTGCTGGAAGCGTGGGTGGGCGCATGGGGAATTTGTATCGGGTGCCTCTGAGCTGGGGCAGCACCTAGCCTGCTAGCAGCTCACCTGGGCATCCCCGGGGGTGTCACCACTGAGAGGAAGGACTGGGGCCACTTGGCCCGCCAGCAGCTCACTCCTGCAGCCGCAGTCAGGCTCTGGCCCTGCCCGTCCCCCTTCCCCCCCCACCCCTAAAAAGGATTGGGCCCCTCACCATAACGTGATTGGAAAAATAGAAATGGTTGAAGCAGTGGGGCATAAAATAAAACTTCAAGAATAACTGAAGTATAGAATAAAACCTCATAGAGGCATAGAATAAAACCTCATAGAATAATTGAAGCAGTGGGGCATAGAATAAAACCTCAAGGACTAAACTCCAATCACATGTACAAGTGCCCTCATGTCTTAAGGATCTGCAGGCCACATGTGAGAAGAATATTCCATCACTAAGAAAATTGACAATTTGCCCTTTTTTTAAGTAAATACAAAAAGCTTTTTAAAAAAAAAAAAAACATGTTAAAGAGGTTTATCATAGTTCATAGATTGTAGAGTCAGAAGGGACCACGATGGATCATTGTGTCTGACCCCTTGCCCCTGGCAGCAAAGAGGACCAAGGTCAGATGACCCCAGCCAGGTGTCTGTCAGGTGACTATCAAGCCTCCTCTTGAAGACCTCCAAGTTAGGTGACAGTACTACCTCTCTTGGAAGCCCATTCCAGATTCTGGCCGCCCTTACTGTGAAAAATTTCTTCCTAATGTCTAACTTAAATCTACTGCTCCCTGCCCTTTGGTGTGTTAACTTTGCCCCATAACTTGGTATCATCTGCGAACTTGGAGAGGGTGCTCTCCACACCCTCGTCCAAATTGCTGATGAAGATATTAAATAACACCAGTCCAAGGACTGAATTCTGCAGGACCCCACTGCCCACCTCCTTCCAGGCAGAGAACGACCTGTCCACCACTGTCTGGGTGCCATCCCTGGGCCAGTTGGCCACCCACCTGACTTTGTAGGCATCCACTACACAGCCTGCTAGCTTCCCTATGAGAACAGGATGCAAAACTGTGCCAAAGGCCTTCCTAAAATCCAGGTAGATGACATTGGCCTCTGCTCCTGTGTCAAGGCAGTATGTGACCTGGTCATAAAAGGCTATAAGGTTTGTCAGGCAGGATCTACCTGTGACGAACCCATGCTGGTTTCCTTTCAGCATCATTTCCCCTGCTGGGCCTTCACAAATGCACTCTTTGATTTTTTTTCCAGGGATAGAGGTCAGACTGACTGGCCTAAAGTTACCCGGCTCCTCCCTTCTCCCTTTCTTAAAAATGGGCACCACATTGGCCCTTTTCCAGTCCTCAGGGACCTGGCCAGAGCACCATGAGAGCTCCAACAGCCCTGCCAGCAGCTCAGCAATGACACTGGCTAATTCCTTCAGCACCCGTGGATGGAGGTCATCCAGGCCGGCTGACTTGTACCCATCCAGCCCCTCCAAGTGCTCCTTAACTAAGTCAGCACTAACCTTTGGTGGTCTGGTGCCTTTTGGACATCTCTCTATGCTCAAGGTGGGGGAGTTGTCTTGGTCAGTACTTAGGAATACTGAAGCAAAGAACTCATTGAAGAGCTCTGCCTCTTTCTCTGCGTCAACCACCAACTGTCCTGCATGGGCCCTATGCTACTCTGCGCTTTCCTTTTGCTCGCTATGTATCTGTAGAAGGACTTTTTATTGTCCTTAATTGTTGAAGCCAGCCTAAGCTCCAGTCCTGCCTTGGCCTGCCTAACTGATTCCCTGTAATAGCGCGCCAGGGAGGTGTACGCCTCCTTGGTGGCTTCTCCCTGCTTCCACTGCCTATAAATCTTTCTTTGCCCCCAGTCTTTCCTGGAGTTCCCTGTTCAGCCAAGAGGGCTTTTTAATCCCCTTAGCCTCTTTCTGGCATACGGGGATAAACTCCTTTTGTGCCCCAAGGATCACTCCCTTGAGAAACCTCCAACCCCCCTGGACTCCCATTTGCTCGATGCTCTTGAGTTCTGCCACCTCACTAACTAGCCTTCTAAGTTTACTAAAGATGGCCCTTCTGAAGTCTAACACTTTAGCCTCACTAGATATTTTCCCCACCCTTTGCTGAACTCTACCAAGTGATGGTCAGTATCTCCCAGGTTACTGTGTACTCTCAGGTTCCCCATGAGATCATCCCCTGTTGCTAAGACCAGGTCTAGCAAGGCGCTACCCCTGGTGGGACTGGACACCATCTGGCTTAGGTGGAGGTCCTGGACACAGCGTAAGAACCTCCATGAGCGGCTGTTTTGGCCGTCTGTTCCTCCCAGCGGATGTCCAGGTAATTTAGATCCCCTATGACCACTGCCTCCCTCGCCTGCATGGCATCTGAGAGCTGCCTGGAGAATACATTGTCTAGCTTGTCATCCTGGTGAGGAGGTCTATAGTAGACCCCCCACTACCAAATCCTTTTCTGATGGCCCCACCTGAACCCTGACCCACAATGCCTCGGTATTCCCCTCCTCTACACCCACCTTGATGATGGAAGATGCGTACTGCTCCTTAACATAGAGGGCTACACTCCCACCTTTTTTCCCCCACTCTGTTGCATCTATACAACCTGTAACCCTCAGTACCTACCGCCCAGTTATGCATAGAATCCCACCATGTTTCAGTAAGCCAACTAGGTCATACTGTGCACTAGCAAGCTTAACTTAAGCATCACAACTGTTAAAGCAGTTTGTTGAAAATCAGGCTCCCCTAGCCTAGAATTCTGCAGTCAGGCCTGGTTTGGATTCTTAACACCTTTATGAATAGTCATTTGCACCAGTTTGAGCATGGGCATAAAATACTTCCATATGGGTCTGGTGTTGGACCAAGGCCCTCCACAAGACAGCCCCTGTTTTTTTTCCAGCTGATGATGATCAAATGGTTACCTCTTCATGCTGTGTAAATAATGCTTCTGTTCATACTTGAATGTTCAAGTATAAGTCAGGTGGATTTGCCCACTCAGACCTGAGATTTCAGCAGGTAAAAGTCTATAGATTTTCTCCAGAAATCTGTTTCTGTAGCCTTAAAAGCCATCTTTGCTCCTTGTCTAAAATGTAAATCATTAACAGGTTCTTTCTAAAGCATTTTACTTTTCAAATCTTTGGGCAAGATCCTTAACTGATCTCCATTGGCATAACTGCCCTATTTCAGTGAAAGTACAGTATAGGAATCAACAGTAGTTGGGCATTCCTGTCTGGGGTATAGTTAATTTTCAGCCTGGTGTAATACTGTTATGGGATTTCTCTGTGCCTGTCTCCTGTGAACTGTATTAGTTTTATTAAATCTGCTCCAGTGTCAGTCAGAGAGAACTCCCTCATGTAATTTATTTAAAATAATTATCACTTCAGCTCAGGCCACTTGCTAGGAAATCCCATGCTGAAGTTTTAGGGCTGCCTATCAAACATCCATTCTCCCCCCAGCCCTGCCAAATAAATTGTACCATTGTACAACTGCATCAGCTTCACAGTTCCTGCTCAGAGGAAGTTTCTTGTTTCCTGTATGAAACTTCAGATTCCTGCTTGGACTGTTTTTATTTCCTCCTTAATGCCAGAATGAAAAAAAGGAAGCTGTTCCAAAACAGACTGAGGGGAGGGGAAGATCTTAGCTTGAAGTTTATCAAAAACAGAAGAGACAGTAAGGATGGCTGAGCCCTAGAGATGGAAAAACTCTGGAAACCTAGTTGTGCTTCAGTCCTTTCCAGCAAAGCTGCCTCTTCATCATGAAAGTTGCTTGCACTCTCAGACATGCATAAATATTGATTCTGGATAGTGTTGACCCTTGGAATATTATATTCCTTTAAGCATATTGTGTTGGTATGTTTAGCTAAGAGAAGAGCCTATTGTGTCTGGAGAAGGGAAAATGGAAGTTTGAAAGCATGCAGCTTTTTGGTGGGTAGAAAACACAACTTGCAAAATAGAATGTGTGCTTTTTTTTTCTCATGGATTAGGATCATTAGTAACTAGTGGCTCTGGCATTCCTAATTGTACAAACTATGGAGTGATAAATTTCTATACAGATGCGCCTGCTTGTTCCCTTCTGTAAGAGAAAAATATAGCCCAGAGCTGAGCTTCTTGGTGTTTTTAAGGGGTGGATATTTGGGGGGAAAGGGGGCTTCTTTGGTGGAAGTGTTACCTTTTTTAAATCTTCTAAAGTAAAAGGGGGTTTGGGGATGAGGGAGAGGCAGGGGTAAAGGGCTGAAAGAATAAAATTTGCCACAGTGCATGAAGCTTATGTTAATCCCCTACTGCTTTAGAGACATTTGAGAGGTAGGAGATTTTCCCCCTGATCACGTGTGCCTGGGCTCAGACATGCAAATTCCACATTTTTAAGTGCTTTATTAAGAGGAATGTAACAAAAGTGAAAATGATATTCTCATTGCACATCATTTTAGGATTCACAGTTATGTGGTAAATGCACAGTTCCAGATGTCTGAAATCTATATCCATTTAAACCAAATTTCTGCTGGGGGAAGTGGTGCCCTCTAATGACAAGTTCTGGTATAGCATAATAGAATGGAAAAAGCCTGTGTTAACAGAGCTAAAGCCAGAGAGCTTGTATGCCAGGAACAGAAATCAATCCCATTCTTTTGTTCTAGACAGGCAGTAGCATGATCTGAGGATCAGCTGGTTCATTTTCCTGTTTTTACTATGCTTTCAGAGCCAATCAAGATAGTGGGAGGAGGGAAGATGTTTCTCTCTTACAGGGGAATTTCAGTACAGCAAGCGAAGTAAAGTCGTTATCTTGACTGCAAGGAAGGGCTGTGTTGATAATACTCTGTTCCTTAAAAGCTGCTGCTGAGTGTCTTCACTCAGGTGTAATAAAGAGCCCGCAGCCAGCACTGTTGGAAAATCCCAGGATTTTTTTTCCCTTAACTTTTTTTGTTCTCAGTATTTTGATTAGACAGGATAAAATAATTAGAAATCATGGACACAGATCCCTACAATTGATGCCATGTGACTTCTGGTGCTGCAGCATAGTCTTGGGCTCTTTGAAAAGCTGGTCCCTATGCAGAACACTTCAAAGTTTTCAAGTTCCACTATATTGCAAGAGCATGTGGAACATAAGGGCAATTGCTTCATCTTTATTAAGAAGGGCTTCTGTGGGGTGCTGAAGGCTGCAGTATTATCAGTTAAAAGTATTCACAAAGTATTAATAAGGTTTGTACAGTGTTCTGGTTGTTAAGTATTTAGAGCTCACATATTCAAGTTTAGATAGCTAGCTCTCGTAGCTGCATAAAAATAATTTTTAAAAAGTGAAGCTAAGATTAAATGAAATCCAAGGACTTCAGAAGTTTAGAATTCAAAATAAACTGAGACTCAGTAAAATCATAAGAATAGGTAACATGGGTGGCATTAAGCTGTCATGGCTACAGCAGTTTTAGTATGAACTATAGGAGCCCTGGTAGGGGATAGTGTAGAAACACAAGCTTTGAGGCAGCATGTTGTTATTTCCTTCCCAGCGGAAGACACTCTATGGAATGGGGCTGCTAGCTGTGGAGAAACACATAGCTTGTAACAAACTAAGCCCTTTGCTACAAGAGTCGCTTAAAGAGTGCTGCGTTTGGGAAGGACATATGTCACAATTCCTGCAATCTCGGATGTATAAATAGAAGACAAAGCATTAGAAATAGATGTGTTTTAAATTATTTTCTCTATGAAATGGAAAAATTTCCAACAACAACACTGCCCCTCTTTCTGGGGCCAATTTCCAGGATAGGTTGAAAGGCTGACAAGGTCAACAAAGTGGAGCTGTAAACTGAGGATCTTTATCTGTGTGGGATATAGGAAAATCATTTTACTGATAAGAGGAAATACAATAAATAGCATAGAAATTCCTGGTTGAATCCTTGGGGTTACTTGCCCCATTGTAGAAATAATGTGTATGGCAGAAAAAGTTGTGCTGTTTCAAGCACATTTCAAAAGAACACACCCCCTTTTTACTTTGTAGCAATTCCTCATTGCAAAATTCAGTTCCAAGCATCTCAGAATCTTTTTTTGGCCATAAGTCAATGTAGCTGATATATGTTACCTATGGGCCAGCTTGTACATGGGTAGTTTAATCTCGCTACGTCTCTCCCATGCATTGAAAGTCTGTTGTATTTAATGGGATGTTAAGTCAGTTTATTCTTTGGGATTTGTGCTGTAATTTTACTGCCTGCAAAAGCAGCAACTTGAGGAAGGATAAAGGGCTCATACTCTCTAGAATACTTGCAGAGCTTTGCAGTGGTGCCTGAACATGCTTGCCTCATCTCCAACATTTATATTTTCTCGTTGCAATTTTTGCAATTTCCACTGTGGCGGTTTTAATTGTATTTCTCCTTGTGAACTTCAGAGTCTTCTTCCTTCCACCAGGAAATAGGCTTTTATTGCTTCCATCACCCACCAGCTCCACTGTCTGATGTGGTTCCAAATCCATTATTGCCTGGATGGATTTTTGAAGTCAAATCCTGCCTTGGACTCATGAAATAATTTTATAGCAGTGTGTTTGTACAGACATAGCTAAATGTAGGATTTGGTCCTTACATTTTCCATGGTTTTAGTACATCTTAAGTCTGACTTCATTTCCATCTCGTCCTGTGTCCTTCTTTCCTTCAGTCCTGGCTTCTTCCTTGTGACTTCACAGCTGGTAGTCACTCTTTCACTTGCCCAGTGTCATTTATCTGGATAAACTTCTTTTTCTGTTTGACCTGTAAATGTCTGTAGGGAGTCCCAAGCTCCTCTCTATGAAGGGATATACAAATACAGTGTTACTCTGGTGTAAACAATACTATGTGTTAGATAGATTAGAGACTCTGTGCCTCTGACACCTGTATTGCTAAGGCTTCAGCAAAACCTTGGCTCAACAAGACCTTAGCTTCTAGTAGGCCTCCCTCCCCCTTTCCCCTGCTTTCTCCTTAGTTTAGTGAGGTCTCTACTTCTATGTAAATTCCTCCTCTTCACTCTCTCTTTCTGCAAGACAGTACCGGGCTCAATTGGGCTGCCAAAAGTATAATGAGCAAAGAGCTTCAAGGCCCTTGTATATCACACTGGGAAGATGGTAAGTTAAGTGACACATCTTCCAGAAAAATAGGGAGGTTTGAAAGGAGGTTCAACAATAAGGGGACAACTATTTAGTACACATACCAGACTAGTGAAATGGGTCACACATGCGTGAGTATCTATGTGGTAAGTGGTTCTGGGTTGGCTTTTTTTATGCAGCCACTAGAATTTTGTTTTTCTAGTTATTCAATATATAACACAGCTATAAAAGAGCTTTTTTTTTTTTTTTTTTACTTATCCCCAAAATACAGGGCAAATTATGCAACAAGCCTTACTAACTTCCTCAGGATTAGTATTCATCTGAAGCCAGTAAAAAAATGTCCCAAGCCTATGGATTCCTCTTTAACATATTTTTTCATAACACCTTAGAAATCCTCATCCCAGTGCCTTTAAGTACTATATCATCTGAACTGAAAGCCTACTCTTAATCATAAGGGATGGAAATATACTGTTGTAGCCACCTTGTGCTAATTAATTAATTTTTGCAGGTCTAATCTTCTGCAATAAACTGGCACTCACAGTCCACATTTTGTCTGAGACCACTCAGGCTTTTAAAAAATCAGATTGGCATGTACACAATCTAGCTATGACTTACAAACTTTTGTCAAATGCAGCAGAGAGTATATCTATGAAGACCAAATTACTTTTATGTTTCCAATGTGTCAATCCTACATTTATGGCTGGAAAACGTTCTCTGAATTTTTGGGGGAGTGGGGGTTTACCAGACCGTTTTGGGTAATGACAATTAATAGTTTATGGTCAGTTTTCTCTAATGCAGTCTTCCCATGAACCATTTTAGCTTCATGGACTAAATCCAAAAGTCTCTTTTTCTATCTGATCATATTGAAGTTTTTATTAAGTGCCCATGGTGCATAAGTCACTGGTCCCCACTTTTGACCATGCTGCTATAAGACAAGTAAGCCAGCATCCCCGTTGGCAGTGTCCCTGAAAAACTGAGGTTGGCATTTTAAGCCCTAGCACCTCAGGACTGAGGCTGTTTAATTCCTTCAGCTTTTCAAGTTCTTTATGAAGATTTACATCTATTTTATTAGATGTCTATGTGTATTCTGCAGTTGTGGGTTCAAGCAGCTAGATTAGCCATAAACTTCCATACATAGTGTGCCATTCCAAAGGATCCTTTTACACCCACCTTATCTACTGAAGCAGGCATGTTTGTGGTGATTTCAGCCTTGACTATAATTACTAGAACAACAAGCCTACCCAGCTCCACTCTTAATCTTAGCTGTAGGGCGAGGGGAATCTTTCCTAAAGATGTGAGTCGAGTTCTTTTATATCTATTGGGTATGCTGCTGAGACCTTCCTTCTCCCCTGGAATATGTCCTCAAACTCTTCCTTAATTGTTTGGTCACCTGCCACTCCAAATAATTTTTTTCTTGATGCGACCATGGGTTTGACATGCTTTTAACCTAGTTGTGGTTGGTATTTTTAGGGTACCATTTGAAATTGTATTTTTCCCAAATTGCTGTTTGCTCATTTAGTTTACATATGATTTTAGTGAAGATAAGCTCAGCATTAAAAAAGCCTGGAGTTCTATCCATTTACCTTCCAGCACCTATGGCTTTTCTTTTAGCCCCAACACTGTTTCTGACAGCTCATTAGCTTGTGCACCAGTGTCCAAATTAAAATTCATAAATGTCCCCATTTGCATTCAGACTGATAATCCAATTGTCTTTTCTGCTGCATTGTTGTTCATTGCTCCTGTGAGAAATTTCTCTGCGGTAATGATGTTGTCATCCTCCTTTTTGTTCAGCATATTCTGCCTGCACACCCAAACTCTAGTGAAGTGATGGAATCCACTGCATTTTTTGTATCTTTTTTCCTTTATGTCAGGCACTGTTTGTGCTGTTTTTTCTAGACTCTGTCTTCTGGATCAGCCTGCCTTTCTGCCTCTCTTATAGTAATTTGGATACTATAATCTGTTTTCAGTGTCAGAACACTGTCTGCCACCACAAGCTTCACCCTGGACTAGTTAACTTCCCATGCTTAACAAAGTCTAATTGTTTTGTCAAGGATTCATTCTGTCTCTTCTGTTAGTCTTTCCCTGAAAACTTTGGTTCTAGATTTCAATCACAATCTGATTTCTCATCAGAAATTCAGTTAAAGCCCCAGAATTGCAAAATTGGCCCTTTAGTTTTAAAGAGGTATGTCGGTCTGAAAGTTAGTCTTCAGTTTTAAAGCCAGGTACTGTAAGAAGTAGGTCCACCTTCTGATTTCTCTTCTTTGGCACCCTTCACTTGCTAATACAGAATGGAATGCTATTTAGACCTTTTTCAGTTGTCCTTATTTTTAGAGCTTGTCTGCTCTGGTGGGTTTTTAAACTGTGCCATTCTTCTACTGTTCTTTTTTCTCCTACTATGTGGTGTTCAATAATAATTCAGTGCTGGGGAAAGATCTACTTTATTCTCAGCCCCCCTGCCTGGCTATGCATAAGTTCTTAATGATACCCTGATCAGCTCTGTCTGGGCACCTCATAGGCTAAGTACAGACAGTCAAGAAGCCCGAGGCTGTTTTGATTCAGTCTTTGCAGGTTAGTCTAAACTGCAGAGGTTAACTGAGAAACAACTGGCCACACATTTACTTTTGACTCAGGAAATGCAGCCAGATGCCTGCAGTGGCTCAGGCCAGAAGCCGGGGGGTGCTGTATCCAGCTTGAGCTTTGTGTTTGCTTGCTCTTCCTGCTGCCCCCCAGGTCTCTGGAATCTGCAGTCCAGACTCACAACAGCAGGATTCACTCACAACAGCAGGATTCTTCCTGTTTCCAGGCACAGGCAGGGGCTGCTTCCAGGTGCCTCCGGGATTTGTAGTCCACAGCTGCAGCCAGCAATAAGTTTGAGTGGGGGAAGGGGTGTTTAACCCCTTCCCCTGGCCCCAGACCCTAGCTGGGTTTTGCCTGGGGTGGGGGCAGTCTCTGACTCCTTCCTCCTCCACCTTTCTTTGCTGGAGCAGACAGCACAGCCCAGCCCAGGGCTGGAAAGCATGCTGGGGAATGATTTTAACTTGAACCAGGAAGGGGTCTGGGACAGAAGTTTCATAAATCAGTCTGACCCAAATCAGTTAAGTCTGATACAGGTTTATCTTAAACCAGCTTCAGCCATTTTGAAACTAGTTTATGTGCACTGAACTTCTGTTCTGTTACATGTTTAAACAAATTTCTGATCATTTAATCCAGTTTGTGTAACTTCTATCCCTAGCCATAAAGAGCAACCTCCAGTTCCACAAATACTATGTTATGTTAAATATTAAAAGCAATAAATCCTGCTTCTGTGCAAGGGGTTGAATTTGATGACTCAGGGGTGACGCATAGGGGGTGCACGCAGGTGCGCATGCATCTCCTGCAAAAATATTGCTGCTCACCACCCTGCTGCCGACCCCGCTGGCGGCATCTGCAGATAATCCGCAATCCCCACTGGCCGCCGCTGATGCTACCAGCACTGGCTGCAGGTGGTCACTGACCCTTGGTCAATGTTCACCACCCCCAAACCCCCCACCGCCAACAGCACTGGTGGCCTCTGCGGGAGCTCCCTCACTTGCCACCACTATGCACCCCCCCAGCCACTGGGGGCATGCACATTCATGTGATGACCCTTGAGGTTCTTTCCAATCCCATAATTCTGTCTGTCCTCCTGGCATTACAGGCAAGTATGTAGTTTGAATGGAAGAAGGATGTTAAACAGTACAAGTCTAGTTAGGTTTGCTTTTAATGATGGAGTTGGAGGATATTGTGGCAGTCAGGTTTAATGAAATTATAAAAGAAAGTGACTAAGATGCCAGAACAATGATGACATACAAATTCCTTCTATGTGGAAATGCTAACAGGATGCAATGGGATCAGAAGACAATGGGGCAGGAAGGACCAAGGACTGAACAAAATACCAGTGTTCTTAAAATTAATTGACACTAGTGACTGAACAATTTCTGCATACAATTCACAAATAGCAATAATACCATCTTTCCTGAGGCAGTTCCACCCCTGCTGAGGATGAGAGGATTGTTAAATTTCAAGGCAAATTCATTCCTTGACTTCCTAGCTAAACCTGTCATATGTGAGAAGGAACAAGCGGCCACTTGTCAAAAATCACCCGGTATTGGACCAAACTTTTTAAGCCATCTCATATAAGCCAGCACAGAGCTTTCCAATGATGAGAGAACTTGGGTTGAAGTCTTGGCTCCACTGAAGTTTATGGAAAGTTTGCCACGGTTTGCAATGGGGCCGGAATTCCATCGTCACCCTCCAGCAATCCCAGCCAACTACTATCTGCAACCAATCATATAGTTAAAACTAACTCTACAGCAGAGGTATCGAACATACAGCATGTGAGCTGGATCTGCCTGGGAAACTCTGCCATCCACCTCCTAGTGCTGCCCCTGGGTCAGCACAAACCCATGTGGTGCTGGTCTGTGGGCTAGATCAAGCCCACAGGCCCCCTCTCCCAATCTCCCAACTCCACCTTCCCCCCTCCTCTTGCTGGGGGAACTGAAGGGGGTCTGTGGGCCTCTTCTGGCCCATGGACCAGCCCTGTGACACTCATCCAACCCATAGGGCTGGATGAATTTGATACCCCTGCTGTTCAGCCCACTCCTGGGATCCATCTAGTCTCTCTAGCCACTGTCTTTTATTTTCATGGAGGAACCTGTAAAGGGGCTTCCCATACTGCCCAGAGTCACGTCACCTCCTGACTGGAACAGTAGTGTCTTGTAATTGATCTCCTGCCACGCTTTCGAATTTATGGGAGATATGCCTAGACACTACTGGGAGGCAACTAAGAATGGTTATGGACTCAAAACATCTGTGGCTCTTCACAGGGCTCCACAATCCCTATACCCTGCCCTCACCACACCTGATATTCCGGGCGCTGTTGATTGCCTCTAAGGTTTGTTACTATCTTTGCTTGAAGGATCTTGACTAGGGTCCTTCCCTAAGTGGCTGCTTGCCCCATTCTTCCTGGTACAAGTCTCAAGACGGCTACCTCTCTCTGTGGTTCTCCCCTTGTCACCCTCTTGTGACTGGGGTCCTCTCTCTCTTCTTCTTCCCCTTCTGGGAGAGTAAGTTCAGCTTCATTTTCCTGTTCTTTTAAGTCCCAGAAGTGGTTCCCTTCACCCCCCAGAATTGGACTCACTGGTCACTCAAGCTTCTTTGGCTGCTCCAATTCTTGGCTGGACCTCGTCTGGTAAGTGAGTCTTTGAGGAGATGAGCTACCTCAGGTTCGTTTGGATCTGGACTTATGAGGTGAAGGAAGCATGTATGCATAACGGTTTGAACAGAGAACGAATTTATTGACTTGCGTCCCTTGGTTGACTGAGACACAGGTTGTATTTGAACTTGACAACGCAGCGTAATGGTTACAACGGCTTGCAAGCTGAAACGGTCAATTGCGGGGTGGGATTTTACGCCAAGGGGGAGCGGTGGCGGGAGACAGTGGCGAGCGGAAAGCGCAACGGTTGATCAGGCCGGTGCATACAACTTAACAGTTATTCAGTTGTCCGTGTCAGTTCTCCAAGCTTCTCCCCAAGCCTCGATGGGAGGAGGCCTTTATACAGGGAGTGACGTGGGTCAGCCAATCATGTTCGGCCCTCATGTCATTACCTTATTTGGCCCAGACACACTCACTGAGGCAAGTGCCTCTTTGAGGTAACCGTTGCTATGAGGTTACTATGGGGGTCAGGGAGGTGCATGAGGCACAGAGCCAGCTTTTCATCATGTCAGTAAGTGGCAGGTTCAGAGCTTACCGTTTGGTCCTCTACCCATTTGCCTTCCCTCACCTGCTCTCTCCTCTTCTCTCCTTCTCTTCTCTGCTTGCTTTCTTCTTCTGCCTCTCCCCAGATGCTCCCTTGGCGTCTCTTAAATCTCCTTCTTTTCAGCTGGGTCCATCATGGCAGTTCCCTACTGGCTGCCTGCCTGACCCAGCTGTTCCTTCTTTGCTCACTGGCATGGTACTTCTTCCTTTCTCTTTGTTCTTTTCCCATGCTACTCTTTTTTCTCCATGCTTGGATTCTAGCAGCTGGGTCTGCCATGGCAGCCTTTGATCTGCTGTGGCCCCAGCCAACTTCTTCAGTCGTCCAGATTGCTTTGGGGTTTGCCGTGGCTCCTCCAGCTCCATCAGGTAAGTTTCTCTCTTTTAGTCCTTCCTGATTTTCTGTTTGTGGCAGGGTGCTTCAGGCACCCTGTCACAGAACCCCTATACTGACTCCTTGTGACCATTCAAACGAACGCTGCAGAGGTGTGTTTATACTGGCATTTACACAGTATCTATTTAGCTAAAATAGCAATATTTGCCATTCTCACTCTCTCTCTTCCCCCCGGCCCCCCTCCTTAATGGGGTCACTGTTTCTCTCTCTCGTATTTGTTATTTTATGGATACTGCCCAGCAGGGGCCCAGCAGTTTGATAATGAAAAATATCAGCTTTGTCATTTAAAAATTCTGAAAATGGAACAGCTTCAAATTAGTTGTAAAGTCAGTCCCACCATTTAAAAATAACATTTTTAGTTGATTAGCATTTGCTTTCACAGCTGCTACATTAACCAGCTAGGCTTTTATTTATTTATAAATATATTTTATATATATAACAGAGTTTACCTCAATTTGAAATGTCCTCATTTCTAGAATATTCTAATAAATCCCTTTGCAACTGCTTGCATCACCCGGGACCAAATCCTGCTCACCATATAGTGAAAAAATTCAGAAGGGAGTAAGGATAGTCTTGCATCTAGGACACTAGACTGGGACTCGGGTAATATAGGTTCAACTCCCAGCTCTGCCATAAGCTTCCTCTGTGTGTGACAGATGTTACTGATGTTGCTGCCTCCGTTAACAGAAGGTGCTCAGGAACAATGGTGATGAGGGTGCTCTAAAAGCCTATACAGGGTACAACTGTGTTCTTGTTTGACCTAAGCCCAAGTCACTTATTCTTCCAGGCTTCAGCTTCCCTCCCCATCCCCTATCAGAGGGCAATGATAATGCTTTTTTTTCTACCTTTCGTCTGTCACCCCTATTTAGACGGAAAGCTCTGTGGGATGCAGATTGTCTCTTGCTATGCATAGATACAATCCTTGAGCAATGGGCCTTGATCAGAAATGGGGCCTCAAGCTACTTCCGTACTATGCATCAGTTATAAATACCTGCCTTCAATGGCAGTTTTATGTAGAAGGTAAAAGAGATTTGGTGGTAGAAAAGTACAATGTGGTGACATTCTGTTTGCTTGTCTTTGTTGTCATCATATTTAAGACTTCCTAGTGATTCCTTCTTTTTTCCACTTTCATATGGTGATTAGACTCTCTCTCATTTTAGTGGAACTCTCCTTCAATTATCCTTCCTCAAATTCTAGCTTTGGAGCTTTTAAAAACATGAGTGGCAAAGAAATCTGTATTAAACTGCTGGAAAGGAGGTAGTAAAATTCTTAGTAGTGATCTGAAAACAACTTATTTTGGTTTTTATGAAGTCTATTAGGAAGAGGTTTAACTAAACATAAATAAGGCACTCTTACAGTGAAATCATTGTCCACCCAAGCTTCAGTATTTACTCACCCATATCAATTGAAAAGCTGATTCACATTAAATTGAAGCAAATTTGGGTTCCTTACCTGAGACCTCATTGTGTCATCACATAAAGTTATCTACCATGATTGTAAGTCCTCATCCGAGTCAGTGCTTTCCAAAACCCATCCTTTGGGTTTTTTTTTTAATTCCAGGGAGAATTACCTTAGTTCAGTTTTAGCCTCAATTCTCCCAGCTCCCAGAGAGGGAAATGGATTTCCAGTACTTGGAGGAAAACTGCTCTGTGGGAAATTTGCTACAAGTGATATTCTGCCAGAGGGGGCTTAAGTGGAAGCTAGATATGTGGGCATCTTGGGTGCACATTTCAGAAGGGGTGTGATGACTCCGGGAGTTCTGTTGCAGCAGGAAACTGGTAGCCCATTTCCAAAGCATAAGAATAAGAAAAGAAATGACTGGCCTAAAGCAATAGATGCCAGAGCATGCCATTCAGAGGAGAAACCAAAGGATGGAGAACAGATGGAAATTTTGTTTTATTAGTGTGGGAAGGGATAGAGAAACAAGATGTCTGTAATCTTGATCTCCAAAAATACCCTGGGCCAAACTTGTTCCTATTTGAGGAAGAATTCCCATCAGCTACAAGTTTCCCTTGATCTTTTGCTAAATTTATGTAATAAGAAGGTTCATCACTAATGTCAGCCTGGACGGTTCTCTAGTTTAAATGTCTGATATATTCTTGAGCAGAGGTTTCTAAATATAAAGTAGACTTGTGAAGTTTTATCTTATGAATATTCACTTGTTGAATTTACATTTTGTTTTTCATCTCTCAGCTTCTAGAGCAGAGCCTGCACAGAGGACAGCCTTCCCAGCTGTCTGATTAAACTCTCTGATGGAAAGATTTTGAGAAAACAGTAACTCATTGTTTCATTATATGTCTCTCTCCCCTTTAGTTATTTTTTTCAGACACTTTGAAAAAGGCCAGTCACTATGTCGCATGCAGGTCCTAGTGATCTAGGGAGATGAGCAGAATTCTGACTTCATTTCCACTTGAATAAATTCTGGCTCCAGTGAAAAATGAATATAGATGTTTACCCATGGACCACGGGGTTATTTGATCATCCACCATCCAGGTGTGGGGTTTTCATCAAACCCTGAATAGAGAAAATGTTTCTGACAAATATCCCTCTATGCTTTGTAGCAGGCAGGACTGGGTTTGCTAGGGTACAGCATGGCTGGATGTAGTTGTACTAGGACAGCTGAAGTGGACAAGCTTGTGAGATACTTGCTTCATCTTTCTTTCTACTGTGCTTATCATCATAGTACTTGTCCTTCTATGTGAGGCTTAGCTATTGCTGGCAGTCCCATGCTTTCATGCATGTGAAAAATCACAAGCAAAGGAAGGAAATAGATGAATAGGGACATGTATTCTTCACAGAAGAGCCTTGGATGTGAAATCACTTCTAGGTAGAGGATTTATCTTCTGTTCCCAGCTACTTTCTTCTTTACTATTGTATCAAGTTATTCCCCAATCTGACTCCAGGTGGTTAGTGGAACAGAATTGATGCAATTGCTCCAAAAAGGGCTTTTAGTCAGTACAGTCTAATTAAAGCAACCCTTTTTCGGGGGGGGGGGGGGAATCCTTGTTAAAAGAGTCCATTTCCTTTGCACTCTTAGACTATATGTGGGATAACTTATCATCCTGCTGAAGACAGCATTTGAAACACCCTGGGAGCAGCTATGTGCAATAATGTGCAGGTGTGGGAAGTTCAGAACATTTTTGTCAAAACAGGTTTGTGTTAGCAAGTACCACTTCAATGACAGCAACGTTTTTTGTAAAAATCATAGATTTTGAAGATATTTCCTTTGAAATGGAAATTTCAAATTTTGATAATTACAACATAACTTCTATCTTGCCTCCTCAGCTAGTCATAGTGTGGGGGCAAGAGAGTTTGAGTTAATATTTTTACTATGTGTTCAATTGTTCTCAGGGAGACAGAGGCATAACAAGCAGTCTCTGCACCCTGGCTGTCAGTGACAACCAGAGCAGTAGTGGTTTCAGAAGTAGCCCAGGTGACAGTAGCCATTCTTGTACCTCCTTAAAATTGGCTCCTGGGGTTGCTTGCCTGCCCCTGGTTATGCTACTGCATGAGGAAAGCAGAAAGGAGATGTTGCTAAGACTGCCTGTGAAAGCTATTCGTGAAAGACTAAGAGTTGCTCCTACTGCAGGAATAACGAAGATTAAAAAAACCAAAAAAGAATTCAAGAAAATGGCTAGATATGTGGAATAAAGCAATTTGAAAAGAATCTCTCTCTTTAAATAAAATGATTCAGCGGAGCTTTACTTAACTGGATTAAGGAATTAACCTGTGCAGAGAGAACACTTCCCAGCATGGAACTTGGCTGCTTCCCCAGACCCCCCACCAAGTGCTATGTGTGACCTGGCCATCCTGGTACAAAGGGGCTCCAGGAAGTCCAAGGAAGCCTGCAGTGGCACAACCAACCACTTAAAATGCCTGCTGCTGTTATGTGCTCCCCATACTGATGTCAGTCTGTATTTTGTTATGATACTACCTCCTCTCCCAAAAAGCATGATAGTATGCTCCATCTTTCCCCTCCCCTTTTTCTTTATTTGCCAACCCACAGCAATGAGAAAGGGTATAGAGCTGTTATATAGCCCCTGCCAGTAACCATCTATTCCCCCAGAATAAGCATGTATAGCCTCTGTGAGGAGTAAGCACTTGTAATCTCCTTGGAACGGTCACTGCCCCCCACCTTAGAATAATTATCCATAGCCCTTTAAACACAATAAACAGGCAGGATTGTGCTGCAATTGTGCCACCTTCATAGTGCTATCTCTGGGGCTAAAGAGCTAAGGGCTGTCACAAATCTCATCCTTCCACACTGAGTGCCAAGCACACTTGCTTGACTTGCTGTTTCTAACATAAATGTCTAACAGTGGATGCATACAAAACAACTCTCCTCTCCCTTACACTGCAGGCCCAGAGAAAGAATGAACTATGGTTGACAGCTGCTAGTCACATCGGCTAATATATGATAGGAAGGCGCTCCAATGTTATGTAATGAGACTACAATAAGACTCTGAATAAAATACGATTCCCCTCCTAGCCCCCCTGGAATAACTATTACCCCCCCCCCCCCAAAAAAATACCTGTTCTTGGTCCCCCCCTTGGAGCTGGGAAGGGGCTCCTTGTGGCCTCACTGTGTGTGTGGGGGGAGGGTTGCTGTCAAATAGGCCAAGGAAAGAACTGTATTTTCCTTGGCTCCCCTTCCCCCTGTTTCATTTCACCTGAGCTGGCTGAATCTGTGCAGCTGCTAAACCTGTAAGTGTTGCTAGTCTCCTCTGAGTCAGAGCAGCTTTTAAATTTGAGTGTAAAATGAGACTCCTACGACAGTAAACAGTGAGCACATACCTGCTTTGAAGTTACCATTGAAATAACCTCCAGGGCTTCACTAATGCAGGGAAATGAGCAAGAAGAAATAATTCCCTTCTTCCCTCCTACTCTTTTCAGAAGTCAGGAAAATGAAAATGAATCCCCTGGAAGAAGCGGGACACTAGTTTTCAGGGAACTGCAGGGAAGATGAATGACTCTCACTTACAGTTTAGTTAATGAGTCAGCATATATTCATTCATGGACACAATTTATTAACCCATAAACACTGCAGATGACGGTGTTATCACTGTGATAAAGTTATTGTAATTAGCTGTATAATTTATAAGGTGGCTGCTGCCTTGGAGGGGACCCAACACATGTGCTTGTCTCTTCCCATACTGTGTTTGTACTGGTGACAGAGGAAGGGTATGCAGGGGAAATGGCAGGGGTGACCATTATGGGGTTGCCCTGACATTGTTCAGTCTGCAGGGGAATGCAGCTGATTTGTACGCTGTCTTCTGCTGAGTTCTATTTCTGCAGGCTGTTGCCAGCATTGCTAATGCAAGAAAGGGAAGGGTGCTTGGGCCTGGTCTCCAGTTCTCCATCTAAAGTGATGGCTGGATGGCAGCATTTCCCCTGAAGGCATTGAGAAACGATATACAACATCCAATATCTAACAGCATCAAAGGGATGCTCGGTGGAACAGAGGTCATCTCGCCCTGGACAAGATGATGCTGCCACCACTGTAATGCAGATGGCAGCATTACATGTTCAGGAGGTTACAGCACAGTCCTGTCTGTTTATTATGCTGGGTGGTTACTGAATATCAACAGTCACTACATGACGTCTCTGAGAGGTTATGGGCAACATATCCAGTGATGATGACAAGAAATTTATAAGGGGATAAGCTTCTAAGGGAGGCTGGGGATTACAAAATGCCAGAGAAACTCAAAGTAAGAGGAGATCCTAGGGGGATCTCTGGAAAATGTAACACTCACTATTATTATTGTTTTACAACAGCATTCAAAGGTCCCAATTAGATTTCATAGACATAGGGCTGGAAGGGACCTTGCAAGATCATTAAGTCCAGCCCCCGCCCAAAGGGGAGAAAGTCAGCTGGGGTCATAAGATCCCAGCAAGATAAGCATCCGATTTGCTCTTGAAGGTGTTCAATGTAGGTGCTTGAACCACGTCTGATGGCAGGCTGTTCCAGACCTTGGGGGCTCGGACAGTAAAGAAATTCTTCCTTATGTCCAGCCTGAAACGGTCTTGTAGTAGTTTATGGCGGTTCAACCTCATTATCCCTTGAGGTGCTCTGGTGAACAAACATTCCCCCATATCCTGGTGGTCACCCCCTGATAAACTTATAGGTGGCCATCAGATCACCCCTGAGCCTGTTCTTTTCCAGGCTAAAGAGTCCCATGGCTCTCAGCCTGTCATTGTAAGGTCTGTTTTCCTGACCTCTGATCATGCACGTGGCTCTTCTCTGGACTCTCTCAAGCTTCTCCACATCCTTTTTGTGTTGTGGAGCCCAAAACTGGACACAGTACTCCAGCTGCAGCTTCACCAAGGCCGAGTACAACAGGAAAATGACGTCCTAGGATTTGCTTGAGAAGCATCTATGGATGCAAGCCAGCATTTTGGCCGCTTTACTAGCCACAGCATCACATTGCAGGCTCATGTTCATCTTGTGGTCAATGATGACCCCCAAGTCTCTTTCTTGCATAGTGCTAGCCAGTGTAGCACTGCCAAACCTATAAGCATGCTACAGGTTTTTCTCCCCAAGGTGGCGAACCTTGCATTTTTCAGTGTTAAACACCATCAGGTTCTCATCCACCCATTTGCTGAGCCTGTCCAGGTCAGCCTGGATCACCCTTCTGTCTTCTGGTATGGATACTTTGCCTCAAAGTTTGGTGTCATTGGCAAACTTGGCCAGTCCACTTTGGACTCCAATGTCCCCATCATTAATGAAGATGTTGAACAATATGGGTCTAAGGACAGAGCCTTGGGGGATCCCACTAGTCACAGGACACCATGATGAGTGACTTCCATCAATTACTACCCTCTGGGTCTGACCACAGAGCCAATTTCCCAACCAGCAGATTGTGGTGGACCCAAGGCCACAATTGGCCAGTTTCGCGAAGAGGTGATCATGGATACCAGATGGACGGCTTTTTTGAAGTCAAGATATATGACATCAATCTCTTCTCCTTTGTCCAGGTGATAGGTCACCTGGTTGTAGAAGAAAATGAGATTGATCAAGCAAGACCTACCCGCAACAAACCCATACTGGCTATCCCTCAGGATGTCGGTTTCAGCCAGTCCATTAAGGATGACCTCTTTAATAAACTTTTCTAAGATCTTCCCCAAGATAGAAGTCAGGCTGATAGACCTATAGTTAGCCGGATCCACTTTCCTCCCTTTCTTGAAGATCGGCACCACATTGGCCTTCTTCCAGTCTTTGGGCACTATACCAGAGCGCCAGGAGTTTTCAAAGATCTGTGCCAGGGGTTGGGCTATGATGCTTGCCAGCTCCTTGAGTACCCTGGGGTGTAGATTGTCAGGGCCGGCTGACTTGAAGGTATCCAGCTTCTCAAGATGTTCCTTCATGAGGTCAGCATTGATGGAGGGCAGGGGATCTCCCTCACCCGGACCTCCCTGTCCCGTAGCGGGCATGGGCATCCCATGGGGCTGATGAAAGACCGATGCAAAGTACCCATTTAATAGGTTGGCTTTTTCCTGAGCATCAGTTGCCCCATCTGGTTTAGCAGGGGTCCAATGTTGCCCTTGCTTTTCCTCTGGCTCCCCACATATCTGAAAAAGTACTTGTTATTGTCCTTGATGCTCCAAGCTAGTTGGAGTTCAGTTGCAGCCTCGGCTTTTCTGGTTTGCTCCCTGCAAGACCGGACCAGTGCAGAATAATCCTCCTTGGAGGTGAATCTCATCCTCCATCCTTTGCAGGCCTTTCTTTTTAGCCTCAGGAGGTCTGCTAGGTCCCTGGAGAGCCAGGGGGCTGCTGTGCCCTCTTGCTGCCTTTCCTCTGAGATGGAATAGACTTAGCTTGTGCATTGAGGATCGCTCCCTTGAGGAGCAACCGCTTTTCTTGAATTCCCCTCTCCCTGGGGTCGTGGTCCCTTAGGGCCTGACTGACAAGCCTCCTGAGTTTGTCAAAGTTGGCTTTCCTGAAGTCAAGGACTTCCATATTGCTGACTGACTTGCCAGCTTTACGGCAGAAGGTGAAGGTGATCAGCTCATGGTCTCTGTCACCCAGCTTCCCTTCGATCACCAGGTCGCCGATTACGTCATCCCCAGTAGCCAGTACCAGGTCAAGCAGCGCTTTACCTCTTGTTGGCCCATAGACTCTTGAGTCAGGTAGAGGTCATCCACCCATGAGAGGAATCTTTGTGACTGCTTGGATTTTGCTGAGTGATCCTCCCACAAGATGTCCAGGTAATTGAAGTCACCAATGGAAACCATGGTCCTGGAGCATGTGGCCTCAGGTAGTTCCCAGGCAAACTCCTGGTCATGCTCTAGACTTTGGGTGGGAGGTCTGTAGTAGACTCCCACCTGTGCCATGTTCCCCACGAATTTTAACCCAGAGGGTCTCCAGTTGTCCACCCTGGTTGCCAATATCAGCTTGCAGGGACGTGTAGCTTTCCTTAACATAGAAAACTACACCCCCGCCCCTTTTATCTGCACGATCCCTCCTGTGCAGCGTATAGCCATCTATACCCGTGGTCCAGTCATGGGTAGAGCCCCATTGTGCTAGGTGCGGTACAAACAAGCAAGAGACTCTCGGCTGTCTTGAGGTCCTATTGCACTGATACTGAGGACCACCACACAGCACCATCCATGGGAACACTTTTCAGACATTATTAAATGATGATTCACTGTTGCGGTGTTGTTTACTTTGCACTGCAGATGGGGAAATGATGGCAGAGAGGCTGGCTGGCCCACCCTAAATGTTAGGGAAAATTCATAATGGAGTTAGCAATGGAGGCCAGAAAACAAGTGCAGACTCCCATTTCACGTTTCTTACCACAGTGTCCTGCTGCCTTCCTGTTAAAAGTTGCATAATGCCTTTGTAGCATGTAGTATGCAAGTTGGGAGCAGCAACAGCAGCCCTAGTTCTCTCCTGCCTTATTCCTTCTCTCCTTTTTCTGTTTTTTTTTTTCTGCTTAATGTTTCTGTTAATCTTAGTGATACTTTCCTCCACTCAGGCTAATGCAAGAGCCACTTTTTTTTCCACAGTGGTGCCTCACAGCACTAGAATGCTCCAGCATATCAGGCAGCATCTATCTCCAATGTCCATCTGGCTTAGCCCAGTCCCACTGTATTTTCATGGGATGCTCTTGAAAGCCTTCCTCTTGGCCTAGAGCATGTTTTTGTGCTGTTAGTGGGCAGCTCCATTTCTCCAGTCTTACCAAGTCTGTTGCTCTCAATGGGTGGATGGTTTCTCTCTGCCTGCCTGCCAAGCACCACCTCTGTCCTTTGAAAAAAAATTACCTTCCTTTCAGGAATCCTTCCCAGTTTGTTTTCACCACTAATCCCCTGGGAACACTCTCCATGTTTTGTCCTTCACTGTCTTTCTCTCTCAGGTTCTAATCCTGCAGCTGGATGCACACAAATGGGGCTCTTGTGACTTAGCAGTTCTGACTGCTCAAGTGAGCAACCATTTCATATTTTCATAGACATTTGGGCTGGAAGGGACCCCGGAGGATCATCGAGTTCAGCCTCTTGCCCCAGGGGCAGGAAGTCAGCACCAATCATAGGATCCCAGCAAGATAAGGATCTAAATGTGTCTTGAAAGTGTTCAAAGTGGGTGCTTGAACTGTCTCCGGTGGCAGTCAATTCC
Organism: Crocodylus porosus; assembly: GCF_001723895.1. Classification (NCBI taxonomy): domain Eukaryota; kingdom Metazoa; phylum Chordata; order Crocodylia; family Crocodylidae; genus Crocodylus; species Crocodylus porosus. The sequence goes on along the minus strand of NW_017728911.1, from coordinate 5,841,242 downwards.
AAAACTTGGGGGCTCGGACAGTGAAGAAGTTCTTTCTTATGTCCAGCCTGAATCAGTCACAGTGAAGTTTGTGACCATTCGATCTTGTCATCCCTTGGTATAAAGACAGTGAAGTTTTCAGAGAGTAACTTGTTGTGCTGCCTCTGTGTCTCTATCAAGAAATAAAAAATGGGATGTGTCAGTGTGATGTTGGTATCATAATGTTGCATGGTGCGTGGGGATGATGGGAAATAGCAACAAGAGAATTTAAACCCTGAAGTTAAGGGTCCTTGATGAGGATAAGAGGCTACTTTTTGTCCTAATAAACTCTGGGTTTTTCTACAGAAGAAAAGATGGAGTCACCAAAACAATTCCATGATTCTTTTGGTAGAGGCAAACCATCAGAATCTATTAGCCATGGTGTTAAGGCTGCTGTGGCACCTATATAGCAGTAGCAAAGACATTACTCCTTTTTTCCATCGTTTTCTATCGTTATTACCAGTGCTGGCTTCTTGCTTTATCCATTTCTGAGACTTGTTACAGGGGATGTAGGAATACAGTAGGATTTCAAGGCTGCCTGGACCTGCTCCCTTTCCCCCTTCTCAGCAAATTTTCCTGAGAATGAAAGGTTAGAGAGACCTTCTTTCATATCCACAGCATGGTCTTGCATTTCATCAAACACATTATTGAATTCTGAATTCTTCCCTACTTTTTGGTAAGACTCCTAGCTTCCCCAGATTCCTTTGATCCCATTCCAAACAATGACAAATTGTACAAGTCCCCATCAAAAACCTTGCAGGAGTGTCATGAATGCCAGTCTTTCTGTGCAGCACATTAGCTCAAGTAGTTTAAGCTTAAGACTGATGAGTTTGATTCTTCTATTTCAATCTGCTCTTTCAGATTAAAAAGCTGTTAAAAGCTTCATCCTGTCTTTGTACATCTGCTGCTTCACAGCCAATGAATTGCATGTCCAGGATTTGAGGCTGTGGGTAGGAGGATGATATTTTGTGATAAATATATTTGGTGGGAGTTTGTGTTAGGGGATTTTGTAAAAAACCTGCCACAGCAAATGATCAATCTGTTGTGGAGATTGCTCAGATGGCATCTAATACACCTCCAAGTTTTACAGAGAGAATAGAAGCCTACAAAGTCCTTGGACTTGCAGGCTGTGCAAAGCTAACTTTTACTTACATTTCTTAATTGCTTTCCTCTCTGCTGCTCCATAATTGTATTATGGATTGGTTATAACTGTAGAATATCATTCTGTAAATATGTTATATATTAGCCTGGTTATTAATTCTGTAATTCTTCTATACAGTTTTGCAACTATATGATTAAATCTGGAAACCCTTTATATCAAAGACTCCATAAAAATAACATATTATTGTTACTCTTTACTTGCCCTGAATTTCAATTTTCAAAGCACCAGCAGTTCTGAGAGACAGATTTAGTGCCCATGGAAATCAGTGAGGTTTGAGTTTTAGTGGTGTGATGATATGGGTCTTTTCATGAGTAAACTGGGCAGAAACATGTGAAAGGATACAGAACGATGGGCAAAAGCTTTGGCAGGCTAAAGACGTGCAAACCCTAGGCTTTCCATTGACATGACAGTCCGATCTATCACGGCATTTGAGAAACTTTGTTCACAGGCAAAGACACTTGACACTTCTAGAGATGGGGGTATGTGGTTGGATTTGAAACAAATCTAAACTGAGTATAGGTTTTGACTTTGAAGACAAGTCTTGGTTCAGGTTAAGTGTGAGGTTGAATCTGGGTGTGGGTGCACAGTTTTAGTGACTCCAACCCCCTAAAAACTGATTTAATGAGGCTTCAAAAAGCAATGGCTAAGCAAAATCAGCCCAGAGGTGAGCCACATCCCAACAGGAAAGAGGGGCTCCTGGTTTCAGATCCATCATGGAGCCAGCATCACTTAGGATGGGGAAGATCCAGGGATTCAAATCCAACCCCTTTTCCCCAGTCAGAAGGATGTCTGGCTCTACATGACATTTGTGGAACCTCCAGCGCAGAGACCCTGTCCAGAGCATTCTTGTTGGGACAGTCAGGACATGCTATTCTTCCACTTGGCTGTTCCCAGCTGTCACTGATCAACAAGGGCTGTGAGCTGACAGCTAGGTTAGCCATTAATGCTGGCCTGATCTGCTTTGGGTTCAACCAGCCCTCCAAAGCCTCAACAAATCCACCTTTCTCCCTTCTCATTTTCTGTACCAAGCTGGGCTCCACTAGAGAGGAACTGAGAAAAACTGAGCTTGCAAGCTTTTTCAGGCTGGGGGCATGTCTTGATTGCTATCCATAAAGCAAATCAAATTCATAGCAGCAGGGGAGTGACAGGGTTGTAAGATCACTCACGGTCTTCTCAAATATTTATGACTCCAGATCTCTTCTCCAGCTTGTTGCCTCCTATCTGAGCTTGCCTGTTTGTACCCGTATCTATTTACAATAGCTTGCTTCATCTGGACAAGTGCAAAGGCAGTGTTCAGCTACCTGTTTAGGTTCATTTAGGTCCAGCTTACCCAGTGAAACACCCTCTCCCCCTGCTACTTGGAAGCTTAAAGAAAAAAAAAGATGTCTGGCAAATAGAAATTCAATTGGTTTAATATAGAGACTATTTTACTGCAGTCTAACTGGAGCCTCTTATTAAGAACCTGATGGAATTTCTAAACAGGGAAAGCTGCTCCCTTGGTGGGGGCAATCTCCAATCATACACCAACATTGCTTTTGACATATTTATGACTCCAATAAAATCTCCCATCTGGTATATTTTAAAATAAAATTGAAAATTTATCACTTTCCCTTAGTTGGTTTGTCGTTCTCCCCGAGAGAAGATAGCCAGCCTGAGATTATTGCATCGGCAGCCTGTCAGCTGAGGTTAGGCCGAGGTGTGATTTAAATTTCAATACTTTCCACATTACAGCTGTCTGGGGTGGGAAAATTACAAGGAGAGAAGCAGAGAGTGTTTCTCTTATTATTTCTATTTGTTAGGCTCCCCTGATTTGTTTTACTTTGTTTAGCTCCACCCGCTGCTTGGTGTGTCTGGGAAATAAAATCCTCTGGCATGTCGCTGGAATCCCAACAAACCAGCCCAGCAGGCAATAGCAGGTTTGTTAGGAAAACCCAGGAAGGGGTGAGGGGAAACTTGGGTCTGACCATTCTTCCTGCTTTCTTATTACCATATTTCACAGTGTATAAGTTGAGGTTTGAAGCCAAAATATTTATCTTTAAATTTCCACCTCGACTTATACACCATTCCCTGTGAGTGGCGCTGCCTGGATCCCGTGCTGGTGTCCTGCCGCATGGGGAAGCAGCATGAGGTGGGCTTCCAGGAAGTTGGATTGAGCCCCTGGGAGCTCAGGTAGCACCCAGCCTATTGGCAGCCTAGCTGGCTAGCCCTGGGGGGTGCCACTGCTGGGGAAGGCCCTGCCCCCCACCACAGTTCCGGGGCTGCTCAGCCCACTGGCAGCTCACCCCCCAAGTGTGTGGGGCTGGGGGCAGACTCTACCAAAAGCAGCCCCTTGTGGCTGCTGCCTTCAGCAGGCTCCTGCAGCTGGCAGGATGCTTGGCACCACTGGGTAAGGGGCTGCCTCATCCCATTGGCAGTACAGGGTGTTGGGCAGGGGGGGGGGAAGGACAGGCTAAGGATGTTGGGCACGATCCCCAAATGACTTACTGAGGAATTCACTTTAGCCTATGTTATACAGATACCACAGACAAAGGGGATGAAGAATGCTTCCTTATGTCTCTTCTGCCCAGTTCCGGTCTTAGAACCTGTAGTGGCAGGAAAATAAGGGGAGCACAGGGGTTCTCATGAAGTGAGGTGAGAAGCTTCCCAAATAGAGGGAAGGTCCTGGATACTCACCCTTTCATGCCCCTGGCAAAGGTCCACCCCAGCTTAGCAGCACATGGCTATGGCATCCCAGTTTCTGTAACCAGAAGCACACTTCAGTGACCAGGTATCCATAAGCAGCAGGGGAAGGGCAGCTTCAGGATTTGGCAGAGGTGTGGGAGCAGCCACCTGCACTGCAGACATGGCTGTACCCTTCCTCCCAGGCTCCTTCCCCTTGGAATCTCCATCCTTGGAGTTTTTTTAAGATCCAGATTGACAAAGCCTTGACTGGGGTGATCTAGTTGGAGATGGTCCTGCTTTTAGCAGGGGGTTTGACTAGATAACCATCTGAGGTCCCTTCCAAACCTAATTTTCCCTGATTCTATGATGCTCCAAAATTGATATGCAGATGAGGCATAGGGCATCCTCATCCAGCTTCATCTCACAGAGGGCAGGGCTACGCTAATCATATGCAACAGACTGAGAAAAGTGGCAGCAGAAGGATTCTGAGTAAACTGTTTGGGGACCCATTTGGTGATATTTGCGAGGCAAACTTCCAATAATGAGACTCTATACTTGGAAAATTATTACAGATTTATAAATTTTCCATATCTAGAATCTAATTATTGGTGGGACATCTTCTATTTGAGTAAATATGGTACCCCCAGAACTGGCTTCATATGTTCCTGGCTTCTCTGGCATTGCCCACTGACATTTTAGATTAGGTCAGTCCAAATGCTGAGCCAATTGGGTGGCAAATTGTCACAGGTCTTTCCTCGCAGGTCTAGGGATTTAGCAACCCCGTTTCCCTGCTCAGACTGAGAACCTAGCTGTGGTGGGAAAGCTTGCCTGGGACACCCCACTGTGAAAAATAGGCAGAGAGGTGGGCACAGGGAAGAGCCCTTGCTCTTTGTCTCCCCTATTTACCAAGCAGAATGCACATTTGGTGTAAGGTGTCCCATGCCAGGGGTGAAGTCATTTAACCCTCCCACCCCTACAGCAAGAGGGACACAGAGGAGAAATCATGACTGATTTCACCACCTCATCTCTATGCTCATGCAAGTACTTACTGCTCTTTACTAAGGGCAGATCCTGCATAGGTCTAGCCCTGAGGGATTAAATCTAGCAGTGCAGGTTATGGGCAGGTGCTCAAACATCTGGAAGATTAAACCTTGGCCTCTAGGCCCCATGTATATGCTGTGCCAGAAGAGAGATCAAGCTTAACAGCCCAGGTATTGTGCATATGCCATACCAGCTGAGAGTACCCTGCATGTGTTCTGCCCTAAGTACCCTGCATGTGTGTTCTGCACCAGACAGGAAATTAAAGCCAGGGTCTCAGATTCCTCATTACACTCTGTCTAGGTCTCTAAAAAGTGTTTTCCTGAGGCATGTAAGCGTGACTTCCATATGCAGCATATTTGCTTGTTTGGGAGAGTTTGTGTACAATGCATTTTTGTCTTGCCTCTGAATGTCCTTTGTGTGTTTGTGACTGTTTATATACATGGGGCTTTAGGGGCATCCTGCATGTATTTGTATCTATGAACATACACTGTGATGAATATCACAGGGTACCCAAAAATGTTTTTTGGAATACATTTGAGCCTCCATGAAATGCCACGCATGGGCTGCTCCAATCTGCCCAGCTCTTACCTGTCATGCCTTGATGTTAGTTCAAATACAGTGCAGGAGGCTGCCCTGGTCTTATTATAATGACCACCTGGATTGTGGTCCTGGCTTTATGGGCCAATTGCAAGGCTCTGTACCTCCCCTACACTATGCCCCATGCCTTGCAGATGTTCTACTGCTTGCTGATGCAGCCTGTCTCTGGGCCTTCCAACCCCTCGGCCTCTCTGTCGCATACCAGGCCTCAGATCTCTCCGTCTCTCTGCACAGCCCCCTCCTGGGTTGCCAGACCCCTTGGTCTTTATCTCAGCCCCACTCATGTTGCTAGACCCCTTGGTCTCTCCTTCAGCCCCTCTCTGGGCCCTCAGACACCTTGGTCTCATACAACCATTCCCTTGGCTACCAGGCCCCCTCCCTGGCCCCTCTCTGGTCCCTTGTCCTAGCCTTTTTTTCTGTTCTTTACTTCCTTAGCTGCTCTCCAAGCCTTCAGACCCATCTGGCTCTGCACTCTATTCCCAGCCGTCTGCTGGACACTTCCAGTCCTGCTATGCTTGCTGGGCTTCACTATGCTCCTCAGGCCCCTCACTGGGCCTCTGGATCCGCATAGTCCTGGTCTCCCCTGCCAAGTGTTTTTTTGTTGGGGTGTGCTCCCCTAGCCTTCCCCCTCCATGGAATAACCCACAAGGCAGTGGGAGCTGAGGTTTTCCAGTGGCCCAGCCTCAACTTTCCTTGGAGTGGCCCATGTGTGGCATTTCATGGAGGCTGCCCTGCCACAGGCAGCCCCACCATGCTGACCAGCTCCAGTAGGGTGCAGTTTCAGGTCTTACCCAGGACCGGTCTTAAGGCCTACTTGATCTTGCTACCTGATTTCCTATGCCCCTCCTGGGCTGCTAACTACTGGCTCCTCTAGCACTGGCTCCATCTCTCATCTGAGTCTTCCATCTCTGTCCCCCAGCTCACTCTCGGACCTCTTTCCTTGATCACTCCTCATTAGATGGCCTAGCACCAGCCATCATCATTCTGGGCTGCGCACCCCTTGACCCCTTCCTCTCAACTGTGGCCACACAAGGACTTTTGGCCTCCCCTAGGCCCTGGCCCTGCCTCAGACCAGCCAAGAATTCCAGGCTCTCTTGGCTCTGGCAGTCTCTGCTGTGGTCTCTTTCACTCTTTGTCTTCTCCTGGGCCCTGGCCCTGCACAGGCCAGTTGAGATTCCCAGGGTCAGTCTGTTGGCTATCAGCCCCCTCATCTCTGTGGGTCTGCCCTCTCAGGCCCCTCCATAGATTGCTCCCTCTCTCTGGGGTCACCTGGAGCCCTCCATAGTTCTTTCCATGAAGTCTCTCCTTCTCTGGGCTCATCGGGACCCCTCAGTGGGCCCCCTGTATTCTGCCCCACTTACTGGGTTCACCCAGACCTCCGCTGGGTCTCTCAAGCACTTGGCCCCTCACTATATCTACCAACTCTCAGCCCCTCTCTGGGCTCATCTAGCCTCACAACAGGCTCCAGGCACTCAGCACTCTTCTCAGGGCTCTGGACCCACCTCAAACTGGGTCCCCCAGGAAACTCCTATATCCCCTTATTGCCCATCCAAACCTCCAGATGCCATTCTCCTTGCTAGCATTCAGAAGCAGCAATCATCCTGCTGGGTGATGTTCCTACACCAGCTCCCAAGGGTCTGGGTTTACACCTTGTCCAAACTCAGCCTGTCTCCAATCAGGTGACTCCTAGCCTCACCTGCCAGCCCTGGACCAGCTGACCCTGCAATTAGCCCTGACCCTCACCTGCTGGAAGCTCAGTAGGCTACCTGTCCTCTTCAAGTTGTACGGTAACCATATTTCCAAGTCCAAAAAAGAGGATACCTGTCACGGGTGGGGGTGTAGGGAGGGACAGGGGAAAATATGATGGTGGCAGGGGGCAATGACATTCCAGTGCCCTGCTCCTACCCATTCTGTTGTCCCTCACTAACAAGCCACAGTTCCCCCCAGCCCTGCTGCTGCCCCTCACTCCAGACCCACTGACTCCAGCCCTGCCAGCGCCCCTCACTTCCAAACAGCAGTACTCTGCCCCACCCCCCCTCCACACACACCTCCTGCTGGTGCCCCTCACTCCAGACCACAGCCTCCTGCTGCTACCAGTGCCCTGCATACCCAACCTGCAGTCACCCATCCTGTCCCCTGTGCCCCTTGCTTCTGAACCACAGCCCCCTACCAGAAGGTGCCCCTCACACCTGACCCACAGCCCCTTGCCCCCCCAGCCCTGCTGCTGCCCCTGATTTCTGGCCCACAGCCTCTGCCCCACTGCCCTGCTAGTGTCCCACACTCTGGACCTGCAGCCTCTGCCTCCTCAGCCCTGTTGGTGCCCCTCACTCCTGATCCGCAGAACCCTGCCCCCCCAACCCCTTGGTGTCCAAGCAGCTCCTGCATTGCGCATGCACAGGCACTCTCACACACACTCTCTCTCTCTCTTAGCTGGGAGCTTGCCAGAGCCCATGTGGTAAGCATGTGACCCCTGACAGCCAATCACATTGCTCGCTGCTGCCAGCCCCAGGCGACCAGCCTGGGAGAGCAGAAAACCGGATGCTTGCTCTTATTTTAAAAACCTGCCTGGACGCAGCACAAGGGACCAAAAAAGAGGACATGTCTGGGAAAACCTGGATATATGGCAACCCTATGCAAGTGGCAGGCACGTCAAGTGCCCTGCCACAATGAATATGCTTTAAGAGCACATGTTTGATTGCATTGGTAGAATGTGGCAAATTTCATCTGCTGAGAACAGTGTTAGTTTTTGTGAGGTGTTCTGTGTTCAGCTCTAAGTATATTTTGTAAACACATGTATGTTTTATTTAGTGCATGCAGTTGTTTCATTTTCCTGTTTGTGCGCAGAACAATTATATTCTTTGCAGGTGTAATGAATGTGTTTACTTCGTTGAAATTCCTTGCATCTGTTTAAGTAGGTATCTGTTGGTGTTGATTTCTGCTTGTGAAATATGTGCCTGCTCAAATCTTGGGGGTGTATGTGAAACGAATGGCTATTTTGTCTGCCTAGACAGTGTGTACATGTTGAATTCAGTACTGCACAAGTCTTCGTGGTCTCTAGAATCAGCATGTACCTTGTGGTGAGGGCTTAACAAATGTATATTCCCTTTGTGTACCATATATAACAAGAAGGAGAGGGGCACTGTGTGCAGTACTAGTAGACTGTTCATAGTGTGTGTTTGTATAATGAGGTTAGGAAGGTTTTGTTTGTGCAGTGTGTGTGCACACCTTTTTGTGTCTAATGGCACAGGAGTGTTGAGTCTACATATTATTGAGATAACATAAAAGATGTCCATATATACTGTAATTTTTCAGAACTTCAAATAGCTATCATGGTTTAAATTCCTAAGTGTCCATCTAAATGATGTATGTCAAAACATCAGGAGGGATATTTAACAGATAATGTCAAAGGAATGGAACAATGTCATGAGCTACTGCTTTTCTGATGCATTGCATGGCAGGCTACATAAAAGGCAAAATGGTGAAGAGAAGCCACAAATGAAGTACAAAATAAACAAAACCAAACCAGGTTAAGTGGGGATGCTTTTTCTCAAATTGGGAGAAATTTGCCAGCGGAGAACATTTTATTTCAAGGTCTGTATTTCTATTTTACACCAATCAGGGATCTTCCCAGCCATTCCCTGAACTCAGTTCCCCTGGGATCAAGCCTCAGGTTGTCACATCATGTTGGAATCCAGATGCAGTGATGTGGATGGACATCAGGATCTGGATACCTCCTCTCATTCACCCTGCCACTACTCAAGTATTTTGCATAAGAGCTTAATTATTCCAATCTTTCTTATCAAGGACATTTTAAAACAGTTGTAGCATCATAGCCATGATTAAAGCACCTGCTGCTAGTCTCTGTAATTATTCAGTTTCCTCATTGGGAGCTAGATTATTGCCATGTTAGAGTGCAGCATTCCTATTGCCACTTAAATAAGAGTGAGCCAAGCACCAATCTGCCTGGCTCCTGCTAATGCCATTCCAGATATTTAGACATAAAAATGATTTCCTTCTGCCATCATATTAACCCTGGAGCAATGAACTCTCTCCAGAGAGGCAGAACTGCATGAAAGAAATGGAATGGGGGATGAGAGAGAAGAGTGCTGCAAAGAGGAGTTGACAGAGGCTGGGGACAGGGCACTACTGAGAGAAAAAAGAAAGGGAGTATACTTTTTCTCTGTCTTACTAATAGAAAACTCCATTGTCTCCATTTTTCCAGCCCTTCACCCAAACGTTTTTTCAGCTGTTTTTTCTCTGCATTGCTTTTGCCTCCATTGCGTGTCCTTTCAGGCCAGCCATACAATGCACTCTTCTGCTGTGTAGATCCTTCTCTCTAGCCCAGTGGCTCCCAACCTTTTTTTCCTGCAACCTTAAATGTGCGTCATGACCCCTGCCCCTGCTGTCACCTCACTCATGCCTGGTCATGCCAGCAGAGCCTGGGCCAGGCCAGGATTGTGTGGGGGCAGCAGCAGCAAGAGCCATGTGTACCATGTGTCAGGAGAGCCCCACAGGCGGGAGGAGCAGAGCAAGGGGCAGACCCCCCTGTGACCCTGATTTGAGTCGTGCCCCAAGGTTGGGAGCCACTGCTCTAGACAGTAGGTGGAGCCAGAATAAGGGGGCTCCAGATTTTTGACTAGCTTGACAATGACCTGTGTGCCAGAATCCTCTTTTCTTGCTGCAGGGTCAAATAAGCACAGTAACCACTGTTAGAATGAATAAGATAATCACTTATATTTGATGTTGGGGCAAATGGTTCCTATTTGTCAGGAATGGCCTGGGATTGTGCATGACATCCAGAGGCAGCTATAAGGACTGACCATTTCAGGGACTTGCTTCAGCCTTCCTTTATCAGACACAGCCTCCAATTCAAATGTAAAACAGTAGGCAGATTGCCAGGCACTGCGCTTCTTTCTCTCTCTTCATAGCCAGTTGAGCTCTAGGAGCTTCCATCTGGACAACATTGTCAGTACATGAGATATACCCAGGAAAGGTATCTGGGATTAGCCAGTGGGCATGCAAGCAGGGCAAGGACAGGAAGGGAGAGGCAGAGCTGCGAGGAGTATGCCGAGCGCCCGCTGCACTTACCAGAGCATCCGGGCTGCTTCCCCTGTAATGAAAAGAGAGATGACAAGATGCTGTGTAGCATTACAGGCTCATGGTGAAACTCTAGCTTAGCCCATTGAGTCTGTCATGGAACTTGACTCATTACATTAGCATCCCAGATGCTTGGCCTTCACTTCCTGTCTGTCTTAGCAACCCATTTCTCACCACCCACCTTGTCTGCGACAGGCCTACAAGCCCTAGGACCCCTGAAACTGGATTGGCATCCTGGCCTCACTAGAATAAGCACCAAGCTTTGAAGCTGCCTCCAAAGCCTTTGGAGAGCCAAGCGGCTCTATTTTTCATGTAGAGATGTTGGAGAGTGCTATGGGAAAAGGTCAGGGGACAGGGTGGGAATGAATAGGTCACATAGGGCTTGGCTTAGGCCATAACAACATTGGTTCTTTAAGATCTCCAAGCCTGCTTTGTATAAATAAGTGTCTCTGACTGAGCTGCCTGGGAAAGAGTAGAGCCCAGCTTCCTGAAAATGGATGCTCACAGCATTTCTCTGGGTTTGTTCTACACAGATGGGCCTTCTGCCTTGGTGTCCGATTGTTGACCTGCTCATCAGCCAGACAGCCCCCTAAAATTTAGTGCCTGGCATTTAAAACAGCCCTTTAGTTACTGCATTGACCTTTGTCATGCAAAGAGAAATGCTTCCTGAGCAGGGGCTGCTCTCCTGCTGTCATCACACATTACTGGCTTGGAGGCACTGGGAGCAGAGTTGTAGGCCTGGGCTGTGGGATTCATTATTCTACCCAACTGGGCCTGAGTGGATTCTGGAAGCAAGTTGTGCAGGGCTCATTACTAAAGAGTCATTTGGCCTTTTCCCCTACCCGCTACTTTGCTTCATTGAATCTCAAAGGAATAATTAATAAAAAAAAAAATAGGAATTAAACAAGTAATATGTGCTCGGCTCCCACTCCTCACCTCTCTGCTGCATACTTCAGCAAGAAAGAGGGGGAAGTGTGAAGGAACAGGAAGGAGGAGGCTGAGGCAGAGGGTAATTTACATTGTAAATAGAAGCTGAATGTTTCCCAGCTCTCTCCCCATCAATCACTCCCATTTCCTATACAATATGGAATGATGAAGAAGAGTGGGCCTCCCTCCTTCTCCCCTTGGGGATGGAAACAGGCTCACTCTTTTCATCACCAAGAACTGCTGAGCACTCAAAACATTTGTTGTTAATAGACACAGATGGTTTTACATGCAAGCTTTCTGCTTCCGCTCATTCAGTCACTTGGGGTATCCCCCCCATGGCCTATGGAGATGGGGGTTCACTCTGCCTTACTTCCAGCTCTGTGATGGACAGACTGGCAATGCTGCAGTGCAGGCAAGTGCTCTGTCCCTAGTCTGAGTCTAGCTAGGCAAGCACTCGCATTCTCAACAATGCATGTTGTTCTTTTGGGGTATTGGCAGTTTTCTTCTATTCCTTATAGTATCTGCAGCTAATTGTCACTCCTCATTGATTATGGGATAGATTTTTAAAGGCACAGTGGATAGGAGATACCCGAATTCCATTTATCTGTGAAAAGGGAGCCAGATAAGAGTGAGAATAGATGGCCCAGTTAGTGGGCATGTTTCATTGCTAACTCTGCCCCTGCTCTGTTGGGGTGATGGAGCTATAGAAGACATAGAAATAGGAGGAGCGGCTGGAGAAAGAAACAAGGAACAAGAATGGCGAGAAGAGTGAAGGAGGATTAGTGAGAGGAGGATAAAAGAAACAGAAAGAGGCGGAGGGAAAGGAAGTAGGAAAGTGATTGGAGAGTTGTGTCTCTTGCTCTTTGCAGGAATCACTCAGGTGTGGTATACCCCAGATAGCAGTGGGTACTGCATATAGACAATATGCAAAACTAAGCTACAAGTATCTATTACTGCTTTGAGTGGCTCTGTCATCTTTTAATATACTGAGCACAGTGAGCACCAATAGATAGCTCACATACACTTCAAAGCAGTACAACCTTACTCCTTTGTGCTGAAGAGTATTTAGAGAGTATAATGTGCTCACTGCTTGAAAAGATGTTACTGCCAATGGGACTGTATCAGCAAATGCTTCATTCTGCAGGTATGGGTTTCCTATAGCTGGACCATAAGGGGCTCTGATACTGCAGACAGTTCTGTTGCTCTTGGACAGCCAAGGGGCTGGTACTGCTTAAAGTTTTCATGTGACTACTTTAGCACTGACCATATGGGTTGGGAGTGTGTGGGGGAGAAAGGCAGGGAAGGGGCATAGCTTTTTTGCAGCTTCATTAATGTAACTGGAGCTGGGATATGTTCAGCACTAATCAAGTTATTTTCATAGAACAGCTAATTGCATGTTGTGTCCTTGGAGTGGTATTTCAGCCAGGAAATTCCTCTTGGCTGCAGAGGCTTTAGGTTGAACTGCAACCATACCACCTGGGGATGTGAGCTCATCAGTTTTTTTATGAGCTAAGCAATGTTGGGTCTTGGCAGTGCCCCCATGGGAGACTGATCCGGAAAACCCAAGCTGTGGAAGGAAGTGCTATTGATGATTCAACAGGCAGTGCTCTTCCTTCTGGTTATATTGGATCTTGGCCACAAAGCCACATCCTTTCATGACAGCTTTAGTGGCTCCCTACTCTTTTTGGGAACTGCCGTCACTTTCTCTTGCTGCCCATCAGTTTTGGAACAAGATTGAATTATGCCCCAGTGAATCTGTTATCATATCAACATTTGCAGTTTCTGAAAAGTTGGAATACATTTGCTTTTGTCTTGGAAAACGGGCTGCCTCATGCCTGTTCATATATTCGTGATGTGCAACCCTGTCTCGGAGAACTAGCTACATGGAAAGGTTTTCATAAACCATTCAGTTGCAATATGGGACATATTTATGGTTACCATGGGAATATTTATTGTGCCTGTGGTTACCTAGTGATTTCAATGGGAAGGATTGTACCCAGGAAAAAAACCAATACTATAACCTTTATTAGCAAATGGTGGGTACAGGTTGGGCAAAATTTCTGACCCGTTTCTGGAGTTGTATGGGAATTGAGTGACTCAGTTGCAGGAATGGATATGGAAGAGAAACAATTTAGCACTGACTGAGGGAGAAAAATCTCTTTAATGTTCCATGTTAAGAGAGAGAGACCCCTAGTGGTCATCTCGAGAAAGGACACTTCCTTAGGTTCAAATGTAGATCCAGGCAAATAGTTTATTTTTGGCTCCTGCATGTAGGTTGACCGGAAATGAAATATCCTTGGGTTTCTTGGCAAAATGAAAAACTAATACTTCATTTTGAATCAACTGAAATGTTGCATTTTATTTTAGATTAGAATCTTTTGTTTTGTTTTTGTTTAGCCTGTTCTTCATTATGTTTAGGCAAATTTTGAAATGGAATTATGTTACAAAATAAGCCCCCAAAATGATTCATGTTGAACATGTCAAAATGTAGCACCTCACTATTTTCAATTCTCCTCTCCCCTTTCTTTTTTGGCTCAGCTGAATTCAATGAATAGTTTCAGCAACTCCAGATTGAATTTTTGGAGAATAATCTGTTCATCTAAAAGCAACTGTCCCTCCTTAGTGGAGTTATTTATTTGAGTTTAGTCTCTTTGCTAGGAAAGACCTGGGATGTTTGCTGACATGGAGCTGAAATGGGTGTTGGGTATTTGCAATCTGGAGTTAGCTCACTTATACAGTAGCTACTCTCTATACCTAAACAGCTATATAGTCTAACCTCAGCAGGGCCTTGGCCTGTGTGGGCTGCTGTGTTCTTTGGTGTCAGACTGCTCTGTCTGAGCTCATCATAGCAGTCACACTAAAATTGCTTAGGTACCAAGCAGAAGAAGGAAGAACAGTAATAACTAGGAATCTGCTTTTGGAGTTTGCTTTGTTAGGGATTTTGGCACTTAGGTGGTGTACCAAGGTTCTGCCTTCCACCGAGGCTATGGTACAATTGAAATGAGGCCTGCTGAGAGTCCGGAGAAATGGCTTGGGGTTATTTTGTGGGTCTGACACTGAAGGTGCGTCCAGACAAGCATGCATGTGTGTTTCCCCAGGGACAAATAGCAGCAGTATCCCCTGGGAACACCTCTCTACCCACACTCTAGCATGTGGCAAATTGCCCTGGATGAGGTACTGGAGGCTGAGCCAGCATTTGGACTGACCCCAGCAGCCTTTCCGGGGGGGCCTCCTGGGGCTCCAGTGGTGGCAATCTGGCAGCAGAGAGCCTGGCTGGCAGCTGGAGTGCAGCTCTGGCTGGCCAGGCCCCAGTTTCAGGCAGCAAGTGCTGTTGCCACATGCACTGTCCCGCTTTTTTCTAGCATGGGTTTTTTTGACACTGGAATCTCCCACTGTCAAAAAAAAGCCCCCACACTATAAATTAGTAGTGCAGGGAACTCCTGCATGTGCAGCATGCCTGGTGTGTGGCGCCGCGAACAAGTCTGCATATCACATATGAATGCTTGTCTGGATGTGTCCTGATGGGCTGTGTGTCCTTGGACGAATCATTCATCTCTGTGGACCTTAATTCCCCCTTCTGGAAAATGGAGCTGATAATACTGACTCACCCTTGTAGGCTAAATACAGGCAGTCAAAAAGCTGAATCGATTCAATCCTCGCAGGTTAGTCTAAACTGCAGAAATTAAACTGAAACAGAACGGAACATTTACCTTTGATTCATGAAATGCAGCCACAGGCCTCCAACCGGTTCAGGCCAGAAGCCAAGAGGTGCTAGAGCTGGGCTCTCTGGCTGTGTGTTCACTTCCTCTTCCTGTTGCCCTGAGGTCTCTGGGATTTGTAGTCCAGAATTATAGCAGCGGGACTCTGCAGGGTTGCTCATTACTTCCTCTTCCTGCTTCCAGTTGCCTCTGGGATTTGTAGTTCATAGTTGGCTGTGTGTGGGTGGAGGGTGGCTGGAGTGTACGAGATTGTGTGGGTGTGGGGATCTGTGTGTATGGCAGTGCGAGGGAGGGTGTAGGTGCACGTCTGTGGTGGGGAGGTACATGTGGGACTCGCCCTATGAACACATACACACTCCCTCCCTCCTTGCATACACAGAGACACAGTGTCCCTCCTTCCCTGTACACATATACACTCTCTCCCTGCAGACACAGACAGGAGCACACCCCTCCTGCTCCTGGCCCCAGGGTACCAGCACAGGATGGCTGCTTCCGTGGCCCAGCGATGTAGCCAGGAGCCACGTGGTGCTGGAGTGGTCAGCAGCAGGTGGGGAAGCAGGGAAATGGCAGTGAGCGGGTACGCGGGAGGACAGTGACAGCTAGGCAGGAGTATGGGGCCTGTGCTGGTGTTGCAGTGCCAGCACCGGCAGGGCCCAGAACGGGGTGGCAGGAGCACGGGGTTTGGCATCAGCTGTGCTGGAGGGGGGACAGGGGTCCTGTGCTCCTGCTGCCCTACTCTGGGTCCCACTGATGCTGGCTCCCCAACACTGGCACAGGTCCCGTGCTCCTGCCCCGGCTGTCACTAGGCTCCCGCTCACCCACTTGCTGCCACTCACTCCCACCTGTAGCTGCCATTTTCCTGCTTTCTCGCCCACTGATGGCCACTCCAGCACCACGTGGCTTTTGGCTGCATCGCCGTGACCGCAGGACTTGGCAGAATCCAGTCCAGCCCAGCCCCAAGGACTGGGGCGACCACCCGCGGTCCTCCTCTGCCTCCCCCACTTGTTATCTGAGTTTCCTTCTCCAGTGCAGAGAGATAGGAACAGCCCCAGGGTTGCAGGCCAGAAGCTCTGCTAGGCACAGGCTTCCAGCTGGGGGCGCGGAGCCGTGCCAGCCTTGCTGCTGGACTTCCAGGTCCTGCTGTCAGTTTTCCCAGGGTCCTACTGCCCCTTGCTCCTCTTAGCTTTAGTAGGCAGCCAGGAACAGATAAATATTCATTTTAAAAAATTTTAGGAGCTCCACGGGCCATATTTGGCCTGCCCCTGAGCTAGCAGTAAGTTTGAATGGGGGAAGAGGTGTTTAACTCCTTTCCCTGACCACAGACCCCAGCTGGGGTTTGCCTGGAGGGAGTGGTCCCACCCCCCTGTACACTAGGCTGCATCCCCAGCTGGACTTGCTCCCCACCCCCTTGTCAGCCAGCCCTCACTGCTTCAGCTAGGGAACAGAAGGGTGGGGCCAGGCCTGCTCTCTGGAGCAGACAGCCCAGCCCAGCCCAGGGCTGCAAAGCATGCTGGGATGCTGGAGGACTCTGATTTAACTTGAACCAAGAAGGGGTATGGGACAGAAGTCTCATAAACCCAGCTTATAAATCCGATACTACATTCAACCAAGTTTATCTTAAACCAGTTTCAGCCATTTTTGAAACTGGTTTATGTGCACTGAGCTTCTGTTCTGTTACAGGTTTAAATGTGTTCCCAATCACTTAAACTGGTTTATGTGTAACTTCTGTCCCTAGCCCTAAAGAACACTGAGAATTTGTTACAGAAAATGCAATGGAAAAAGACAATCCAGACCTCTTTGGCAGAGGTCACTGATACCCCATGCAAAGGTCTTCCTTACTCTTCATGCCTCTGCTGGAGCTATTTGTCCAGCTGTGCACACTGGTTCTTTATGCTGCCACAGTGTTACAACTGGACTCATCTTACAACAACTCACTTTGCAACAACATTCCATCCTGTCCTATTATTCAAGCTCGGTGATTTGGGATGTTTAGTGTCCTGGATTCAGGAGGTGGAACTGAGTGATCAAAAGCATAATGATCCTGCAAAAGCCTAGGCAGGAGGAAGCTCCTCTCAGCAAAATCCCCTCTAGTGCAGCTGTTGTTAGTTGTATCATTTATTCACACACATAGGCTTTATTAAAACATAGGCTGCCACAGCACAAAGTAAAAACTGTGCACAAACAGGAGAGAAGCAGATGGGCTTTGAAGAAGCACATGTTCCTCGACTATGTATCTGCAGCATGGATGGGAGGAGGACACTGGGAGGAACTGGGAGGTTTCAGTTCTGCAAGTCTCATTAATATTGTGGCGAGCAGCAGAATCTGAACTCCTGGTTGAGAGCTGGCAGAAACTTCCCCAAGGAGTCCAGACTGCAACATCTCTTTAAGTCCTTATTGAGTTTCATTCTCTCTATAAACCCTTTACCCAATAGGGCTGTGTGAAGCTTCAAGTGCTGATTCGATTCAGGGGAGATTCAGCCTGACTCGGTGGTCAAATCTCCAAATCCAAATTGAATCAGGGGACCAATAAAAAGGCCCAAATTGATTCGAACCTCTCTGAATCTTCAGAAAAGATTCAGAAAGTTTCAATGAATTGGCCAGTCATTGCCTGCTGCAGCAGGGAGCTGGAGCTGGACTTGGAGCTGGTAAGTAGGGGGCAGGGGAGCAGGGGCTGGGAGAAGAGGACCATGGGGGTACACCTGCCAGGCCCCATCTCTTCCCCGCTCCCCCAGCCCCACCTATGGCTACCCCATCCGCCCCAGCTCCTGGTAGTTTAAAAAAAAAAAACCCAAAACACCGGGTGCTGCTGGGCGGGTGGGATCCCCGCTGTTCCCCACTGCCCCATGCTGCATGGGGGGCTCTATCATGAGCTCCCCCAACCCCCCCTACTCTTCTATGGCTGCCCCTCCCACCCCAGCTCTTGCCCTTTAAGAACCCCCCCTGCCCCAGAACTCACCAGCTTCTCCAGCAGCCTTGGGGCTTCAGGGGGCTCTTAGAAAAGCCCCCCACATGGTGTATGGCAGCGGGGATCACCCCCTGCCAGGCAGGAACTGGTGGGTGGGGCAGCCATGGGGCAGAGTCCTGGGACAGCGGAGGGGGGCCAGGGGGCTCATGGCAGAGCCCCCCATACAGTGGGGGGCAGTGGGGATCACCCCCCCACCCCCCGCAGTACCTGCTGAGTCAGAGCCTTTTTTTTTCCAAAAAGCCAGGAACTGGGGTGAGTGGGGCAGCCATTGTCAGGCTGGGACAGCAGGCAGGGGATAGGCCTGGGTGATTCGGAGATTTGGCGATTCAGCTGCTGCCAAATCTCCAAATCAGATTTGACCAAATTGATTGGGGACAGTGATTTGAATCACTAAATCAAATCACTGTTCCCCGAATCAGCCGAATCCAAAGCAAATACTAGCTTCTTTGCACAGGCCTAGAACCCAGCTCGCTCTTCTCTCTTAGCTGTCTTTTAGTGTATTTAGTCCTAATGAGTACTTCTGTACCAGTGATTCTCAACCAGGATGTCATGAGATCCCATTAAGGGTGCCACACAATATTAATACTTTTAGGTATGCAAACTTTCACGCATGAGTCACAAGATAAACCCAGAGACTTCAAAAAGAAATCTATTGTGTCAGATGCATTCTGACTTGCTGTAGTTTTTTTGAGCTCATTGCAACAGAAGAATTGTTCTAATATTTTTCCGTCGTCAAAAATCAAATAAAGCTAGGAGCATTTTCCAAGGGTGTTTTGAGTCTAGTGAAGGGTACCTGGGGTCTAAAAAGTTTAAGAACTACTGTTCTATACAAAGCATTTTTTCTTTTTTATTCTGAATGGAAAACTATCCATGAGGGACTCAGACCAAAGCCTGTTTTATATAAATAGGCACCTTGGGCACAGACTTACCCAAGGATTGCATTGAATTGGCATTTGTAAGAGGCAAAGTGCATACATGTCAAGGACACATTTAGAGCAGGCAGTTACTGTTTTTAATGCCTGCATCCCCTCCTTCCTTTCCTTCCACTCTCTCTGGATATCTTGGTGACATGGATTTTTTTCCTTTTGCCTGATTTCAAAGGTGTGGTTTATGGGATTTAACACCTGATTGTATAAACCAGACTGTGCAGGTTTTGCTCAGCCTGTAGCATATAATGTGTCTGACAGGTGCAGCAAGCAGAAGTGGTTTCAGAGGCTGCAGTGTTGTAACAAGGGGGTGGGGGAGGCGAGCAGGGCTACTGCCCCAAAGCAATGTTCTCCTAGGTAGAAAAGAAAGTTCATATTTCATAGGAGAGTTAAAGAGGTGGTAAAATCTCCTGTTTGGCACAGTTCATTTTATGCAGGTTAGGCTGAGATAAAAATTGGAATAGTCTCCAAGTTGAAATATGAACTTTCTCCCTGTCATGGGGCCACAGGTCCAAGGGGCCAGATGCTGTTGCAGGTGGCAACAGGTCACAGTCAGGCACCAGCCCCCACTGCCAGACTGCTGCAGTGGGTAGAGTGTAGAGGGGCTTCAGCAGTCTAGCTGGCACAAGGGACTAGTGTGCCCAGATACCAACTGACCAGGCCTCAGAAGCTCCTGAGGGCAAGTAGCCCTGAGCTGCTTGCCAGGGCAGCTTTTTGTACTGCTTTTTGTTCCTCTAGCTTTCCTGGCTGAAGATCTGGGAGGAGCTGAACAGGGTCAGTTTTTCCCAAGTGGCACAATTTTCCCCACACCAAAATGCATGTTCAGGCATACGTGCTGAGGCACAAATCTCTAGCACAAATTTGTGCTACTGCTACCTGAGCTCCTACAGATGCATATGCCTGCATGTGTGGATGCACCCAGTGTGTAGTCAATTAGTTTATGTCCATACACAATATAGTTAATGCTTGGATAGCAGCTGTGGCTACTAAGAGTTGTGATACTGTCACAACTAGGAAGTGGCTTTCTTCCTGTTGTGGATTCATATTTATTTGCACTAGGGGCCCCTCTGTGCCAGGCACTTCCCAAACACTTCAGAAAGATGTTTTCTGCTCCAGAGAGGCAAAAATCAGGGGAACATGACTAACACATGGCACATCACTTTGATTTTTTTCAGGTGCTGTGGCAGGGCTGGGCCTCTGAGGGCAAGTCTGTACTATAGTATTGGTGTTCTAAACTTGGCTAACTCAGTTTAAGATAGTAATGAAGACAAGGTAACTTACCTGCTCAAGTTCAACCTCAGGCTCTTCTCTAGGCTTGAATTTGAATGGCTAACCCAGCTTACAAATGAAGTTGCCTTATCATCACTGCTACTTTAACTCATGTTAGCTGATTTGATTTAGGCAACCTGAGTTAAGAGCATCCCTTCTTTTGTATAGATATATTCTGTGAGGGTGCCTATAGGCGCGCTCCAACGTGTTCTAATTAGAATGCTCCCAAGTGCCTCACTGTCATGTGTATTAAGTGTCCTGTGTTTCAAAATGGCTATGAGGATACTTTAACCAAAACTTGTCAAATGAGCTTTAGTTAAAGTGTCCCCACAACCATTTTGAAATGCAGGTTGTTTAATACATGTGAAAGTGAGGCACTTTAATTACACTGGCTCCAGAAACCACTTCTACTAAAATGCTTGCCCCCTGCCCACTCCCCCCCAAGCACATGTATAGACACCCTGAGTGACTTTCAGATGCACAGGATAAGGACTTTGGGATGAGCTCCAGGAGACTGAATGATACAGGAATAGGGTTTACATAGAAGTGAATCTGACAAATGGATAAAGGTGACTGAGAGCTTTGGGAAAGTGCATGGGATAGCAGAGTGCAACATGCAACTTGATAAAAGAGGATAAGCAGGAAGCCACTGATTTATATAGAGCTCTGGAGATTCTGAAGAGCAGTTCAGATTTGCTACAGTACTGCCTAGATCACTGGTGCAAAGGAGTTACTTGATCAAACAGATGAAAAAGGAACATGAGTTTGGCTCTGGTTCAGCATATTCCATGTTTGTTGGGGAGATGGGACCCTTGAAAACCATCTTTGCGTGACCCATTTGGTGGATCTTCTTTCTCCCATGCATAAGGGATCCTGGAGTGCACTGCCTGGCAAGTTACCAATGCCATGCAAATACTCCAGTCATTTTGTCTTTGGATGATTGCAAGATAGTTGTCTAGATCTTCCCAGAACGCACTGATACAAACAAGGATGAGTGGTATGGTATATGGTGGGGAAAAGAAGCAGAGCTGAGTTGGCATAAAAGCAGCTGTGAACCCTAATCCTTGTAACCAGATAAAATAACCAGGGTGTGAATATAAAATTATAGTGTAGGTACGTTGGGATGGCTTAGTATCAGGGAGAGGTTATGCAGTGTGCATACTGCATTTACTTATGGACTTAAGGGTGATATTCACACGAGCATGGACTTTTGGTTCCCTGGGGACAACTAGCAGCAGGACACCTTGTGCCATTGCTAGCTGTCTTTGGGGAACATCTGTGCCATGTGCCCTCTGGCATGCGGCAGATTGCCCCGGTGGGGTCAGGAAGACTTGAGCCAGCACTGTACTGGCCATAGCAGCTTTACCTGGTGTCCTGGGGGCCTCCTGGGGCTGCAGCAATGGTGATCCTGCTGCCTGGAGCCTGGCCAGCAGCCAGAGTGTGGCTCTGGCTGGCTAGGCTCCAGTTTTGAGTGGTATGTGCTGCCCCCCAAATGCGCCACCCTGTTTTTATTTT
This sequence comes from Crocodylus porosus, assembly GCF_001723895.1. Classification (NCBI taxonomy): domain Eukaryota; kingdom Metazoa; phylum Chordata; order Crocodylia; family Crocodylidae; genus Crocodylus; species Crocodylus porosus. The sequence goes on along the minus strand of NW_017728911.1, from coordinate 5,819,345 downwards.
GTGCAGGTTTTTTTGACCCCAGGATATCTAGGGGTCAGCCCCCACCCCCCGTTGTTCCCTTGCAGAACGGAGAACTGGAGCGGGTCTGTGGCACCACATCCGCACGGCCATGCTTATCTGGACGCAGTCAAGGAGTTTTTGGAGTAGAGCTCTCACACTGCCTTAGTTAATGCTAATGACCTGTACTCTGCCAGCTGCTGCAGTGTCTTGGTGGTTTGTGCTGCTGCATACAGAATTATAGTGCTTTTGTGGGAACATTATGCTCCCTGAATAGAGCCCTGCAGAGCAATTTGCCTTACCCTTACAAACCCATCCAAATAACTAGCAATGCCATACAAATGGAAAACAATTGAAAAAATAAATGTAGTATACTGTACATCTGTGACACAACAGTGCTTTCATGTGCACAGAGAGAAGTGTGTTTGCTTAACTTATGGTCTCACATTTGGAAATAAATGCATTCATTTAAATCAAAATGGGACATTCTGCAATGTCAAGGTATTTTGCATGCTAGATGTAACAAATATACTACTTGTAAATCGGCTACAAACCTGTGGCTATCACAGTAGTCAGTGTGACCATAAGTATGCATGCATTGGCTTATCTTGGAAAATGCCCCTGTCCCCATGGGACATCCCTACTCTTGCAATCAGGAGAGGCACTTGAATTAAACCCCCATGGTTTAAATAAAAAGGGGCTGCTGGCAGGGTGTTCTCTGCACGTGGCTTTGTAATTTACTTTCTTCTTAAGGCCTTGTCACATGGGACACTTAGCATGTTTTATTTAAAATTAGAGCTTGTTCTGAGCAGTTGCACAGTAATGCTTACTACAATCTGGACAGGGCTAGAGCCAGCTGTGCAGTCAACAAACAGCTGTTTATCACTTCCAGCTATCACACTGCACTAGAGCCTTGAACCCGCTCCAGTGGGGTCCCAGGGCTGGGACTGACAAATGGCTGTTTCAGTCCCAGACTGCACTGGACCCTTGATCTGACTCTGGTGCAGTGCTGGGGCTGTGACTGGCAAACAGCAGAGCCTGTGTGGACTGCTCACATTATCTCTTTGGAACAGTCCCATGATAGCTGAACATGTTACTTAATACCATATGGAGATGCTCCTCCTTAGAAACGTACTAACTTTGCTGTGATATGATGACACTTAGCACGTTTCACTGCTTAAATGCACAGATGCTGGTGTTTTAAGTTAGCACGTCCTAAGTTTAACATGTGACAACAGGCTGGAGCCTGTACCCCTTTGCGCACGGGCTATGAAGCCTCTTATCCTCTAGGGTGTACAGGGTGAAGGAGTGCTAACAGGTTGACACACTTTATTTTATTGCAGCATTGTGATCTTTCGGTAGGCTTGTTTCATTGTGGGAGTACTGCAAGTCCAACATATATGTGATTGGTTTCCATTTTTGTATTAAACAACGTTAGTTTAGTTTGTGTAGAGCACCTAAAAGTTTAGACTGGGAGCTTTAAAGTTGAAAGAAATAACAATCAATATTGATTTTTGAAAAATGTACTTTCCCTTGTAATTTCTATTCTTTTAAATGGTTGAGCCTTTGTAATGGAAATAAGCAAGCTCTTGATGCTGGATTTCAGTTTACACACAAGCTTAACTATATCTAACCAATATGGTTTTATGAGTTAACATTTACATTTTGGAAATGAACAATGCAATGCAGGACAAAACGAGATGTGAATGAAGCATAATACAATACACTGTGTGCGCTGTTACTTATAGGCCCTGTCAAAAAGATACTAAGATATGATTTAGTTCATTATTCAGAGCATGGATATGCAACTAAATGTATCCAAGGCTATTTGGTCTATACAAATCTAGCTTGTAATCCAGTAAAATCAGGGTTTCTTGTGGGGTTCCCAAGACTTTGTGATTTAGGCTAACCCAGAGTAATGTGAATATTCAAGTACTTCCATGAGTACCTGAGATCAGGAAACAGAGGCATGTGAGAACTATAAATCAGGCTGAGGAATTTATGATGCATCAGATCTGTCATGGCTGTGTCAGAAAATGCAGTTTCATCAAGTTTACGCATCATGCAGCAATTTGTCAGTTTCAATGATATTTTCAATGGCAAAAAATCAAAACAAAGTAGTTTAATTTATTTCATTTTAATGGTATCAAAGCATTTTATTTTGATGAGGTAAAATGTGTAGTTTTGACTTACTTTTGTGCCTATATTATATTGAAATATTAATTTTAATCTATCATTTAATGTTGCTCCTTATAATTAATATTTAATATAATAATTTTCCAGCATTATAGAAAATAAACATTATAGCAAAGAAAGAAATATTTTTATTATTATTGAAGTGATATTTTTTGTAATTTTTATTTTGTGGGAAATTTAAAACAAATTTGGCTTTTAATTCAGACTTGGAATAAAAGAACACTTTGAAGGTTGCTATTTCCACAGATTGGAAATTCCAATTTGGATCAGCTGATCATCAAAAAAAATGCTGGCAGAGAGTGTGCTTGCTGTGTTGTATGTCAGAGGTCAGTGCATGTGGGTAAGAGCCTACTGCACCTGCTAGCATGATTTCATTAGCTAGTAGCAATAGTAAACTGGCATCCTATAGCGGATTAGTTATTAAAAGGGGGATGTAATAGACACCGCTGATGAAAAAAAATTGAATTGTTCTAACTTAAATTTCCAAAAGGACAAAAACCATTGCTCAGATCACTCTCCAGGTAAATCTTCACCTTTGTTCTCATTTTATCCAAATGGCTACTTATATTCCCAGGTGAGGAAGATAGTGATTTTTCTGAGTTATGCACTTTTACCCCTTAGGTACTGAAGCCACACCACATAGTATGTTGAGATCTCTACCCTGTTCTTCACTAGTTTCTCAGAGCTACAGAAGTATGCGTTATAATGTTACCACCTTGTGGCTGGAGGCCAAAATAAGATATAAGCTTATCTTATAATTTAATACCCAGTTGAATACTCACAGGATTATAGGAAAGCAGAGCTGGAAGAGATGTCATGACGGCATCTAGTCGAACTTCGTGATCAAGATAGGATCGTCCCTGACTAAACCATGCCTGTCAGTCCCCTCTTCAACCATCCCCTCTCCAAACTACTCTTGAAAATTTCCAGGAATGGAGATTCCACAGCTTCTCTAGGCAGCCTGTACCAGTGCTTGACCATCCTCATAGTCGACAGCTTCTTCCTAATACCCAACCTAAATTTTCTTTGCTGCAATTTGAGCCCATTGCTCCAAGTGCTGTTCCTTATGGCCCCAGAAAATAGTCTATCTCCATCCTCTCTATAATTGCCCTTCTGGTATTTAAGAGCTGTTAACAAATTCCCTCTCCATCTTCTCTTCTCCAGACTAAATAACCCTAGTTCTTTTAGCCTCTCCTCATAAGTCATGCTTCCCAGGCCTCTACTTATTTTTGTGACTCTGCTAGGCTCTTTCCAACCTGTCCATATCTTTCTTGATACCTCTGGCCAGGGATTTGTTACACATCTCCAGCACCAACGGTATTATGTTCTTCAAGGCAAACACTGATGCACTGGCTGATTGACTGACAAGTTTGGATAGTTTGGCCTCCCTCTATTTCTTCCACAGGTTGATTAATCAAATACTTTAAATAATTGCTGCAGCTGTGATTGATGTCAACTGCATAGCTAATTACCTGGGAGATTAAAATGACTCTTTCTATTTAAAAAAGCTGCAAATTAGTTAATTATTTACTTTGCTCACCTCTCTAACCTCGTTATGCTTGTAAATGAATAGTAATATTGATCTAGGAACTGATTTAGGTGTTATACAGCCTGAATTATTTTAATTAGGGGGTTTAAACATTGCCCTACTTGCTCCTTCAGGCAGAGCGCATATCTCTTTACTGTACTTACCTGTCATAAAATCACAGGTAATACAGCTGGAAAGGGCTGTTTCAGCCTTTTTGACCTTTCACATCTTGCAGCACTTCTTTTTGAACAATCCCACTGCTATCTAATCTAGCCTCTTCTTGACTCATTGCAGCAAGGGCACCTCACACATCCCTTGATAGTAGATTCCACTGTCCAGTTGCTATTACCACCATGACAGCTTTCCTGTAACCTAACTTAAATGTTTCCTTCTGTTAACTTCAGGTCATATACTCCTGTTCATCTGTCTTCTGGGGAATGTGAATAATTTCCTTTCCCTTCACGTGTGCTAATATCTAGCACTAGAGCAGGTCCATTTTTTCCACAGAAATTCTTCTGGAGTGAAAAATAGTCTGTTTTTCAAACAATAATTTTCACAGAAAATTTACATTTCATTAATAAATTCCAATACTGATGAAAAATGACTGTTCTCAATTTCATAGATTTTTTAAACCTGAAAACCCTTTGATTTTTATAAAGAAGAAAACATTTTACAAAAAAAGGAATGTTTGTGTTTCTTTTGAAAATATTGATAAAAATGGTATTGCCAGCTGTACCTTGAATGTATTTATAATTTGCTATGATTGACACATTCTCTTTTTTAGACTATATATATAGAGCATCTCAAATTATGCCCTCAGTTGTATCATGGTATCTCTAATGTCAGAGGGCTTGCAGCTCTATTAATGTGGACCCCTGGTCTATAGTTTTTGACAGAGTCCTGAACTCCTCCCATATCAATTTGTATGACCTTAGGCTTGTATACCCCACCTACTTGCTCTTGCTAGTTGAACAGTTTGCTTTTTATTTAAGGAAATGAAGTGGTAGCAGCACTGAAAGCTATTTATTTTTACTCCCCTAGAGATGCTGTTATAGGAAGCTATGCAGCATGGTCTGGTTTAAAGGTTAGAACTAGTGGCAGTAGCCTTACCTCTGAGAGTTCATGGCTGTGCCCTTTTACTTCACTCTCTCAGCTCTTGGCAGATTGCTTTCCACATTCTCCAAAAAACCTTGTGTCTCTACTTCCAGAAAGGGTTCATCTTAAATATTCAAGCCCAGGTCTTTTTTAAGGACTCCCTCTTATGTCACCACCTGGACACTTTGCTAGAGCTGCATTTCTCTTTGTACTGTACTTTACTGTTTCATGGGTCTGGTGGAAGCAGTTGCCATTTTGTGTTCACTTCAGCAGGATACAGGAAAGTCTCCCATTGTGCTGTCTCTGTCAGAGACAATTTATATAACCCACTCATCTGTTCCCCGGTGTGTCCAATCCAGAAAGGGTGAGAGACTAAGTTCCCTGCTACAGAGCCAGGATGTCTCTTTCAAGCTGTAGAGACTCGAGCTTTCAACTCTGGAGGTCTCCTGGGTTGGTCAAGATGGTGGCCATCATGTTTGTTTTTTTCTTTGCAGCTTCCCTTGAGTCGAAGGATAGAAAGTCTAAAGTTGCTGTCTACACTTTTTTCAGCATGCAGCCAATCAGGTAGGGATGGTGAGGCTTGTTCTAGTTCCCTTCCACTCTCTGGTGAGGTGGTGGGCTTATTCAAAGAGACTGTGCATAGACTGTCAGAAATAGGTTCTCAGAAAGGAAATACCATCTCATAAATCTAGGGCCATCTGTCACAGATGCACTCTTCCTCCTGTAGAGAGTGAGAGATGGCCAATGTTTGGCCCAGTGGGCTTAGCATCAGTCTCTATTCATATAGCTTATTCTCAGATCCTTGTGTCTATTTATCTAGACTCTTTAAGGCCTGGGGGGAGGTGTCAATTCTCACTCAGTTTGTTCCTTCCCTTGGGACAGGAATTTTTCATTCTTTGGGGCTTTTCCAGGGGCTGGTCCGTCTTCTGCTATCAGTTAGAACATCCTCAGGCATATAAAGACTGCCAATGGACGTAGTCAGTGCCAGACACGCCTAAGGCATCATGGGGCTGTAAGAGTCTATGTTGATGGGCTATCTGGACTCAGGTTTGATGTGATTAATATCAGGTTGGTTTAAAATGATTTAGTGATGGCAAGTTTTGTGTTCCTAGTGCATAGCAACAGTACCAGTATGGTGAGTGCCAGATTAGCCTGTAGGAATCTGACCCTGGCAGGACTCGTATTACTGCACTGTGTGAACCCAGCCCTGCCATGGTCAGTGACAGATCAGGCCATGGGAATCCTGGCTGCAGGTCTGCTGCATGGAAGTTGATAAATTTTCTTGCAATTTACCATTGTGGCTGTGTTTCCTGGCAGCCAGAGAAAATGGCTTTGAAAAATAACAGGAGCTCTTAAGTTAAATTGGTGTCAACATTCATTCCAGGCCACTTGGAGATAATCAATTTAAGTTGCTGCGTGGCAAATGAAATTCCATTCTTGCTGGCCATTCTCCCCCAACCCCTTTCTTTTTAACCCAACTCTCACAATTGATTCTCATTTTTCAACCTCTTTCTTTTCACTAATGTCTCTGCAGCATAAGAGGCATTAGATTCTGGGCCCTGGGGTATTGTGTGTTTTCACAGGCACATCCATTAGCTACGTGAGTTTAGACCTCTCTCCTCTTGGACAGGATCACCTTAATAGGAGCAGAGGAGCAGGGTCTCAATCTTAAAGAGGTCAAATGAAGATGCAGCTGCTGTGCCCAATGTGCTTGCACTGAGGACAGTCCAGCAGATGAGGACAAACAGTTGCAGCTCTTAATGAGCAGCCTGGTTCCAACAGTCATGCTTGATTTGTGCCTGTAGTTGCCTGGGGAGTGGTTTCACGGGGTTTTCAGGGATAACAGAAGGGAGAGGAGCAGTAGTTTAGGAATAGGAAAGCAATAAGGAGATGAGTGTGTGTGTCTACTTAAGAGGCACTCTCTTCAATAAGGTCAGGGCATTGAGCCCATTACTACTGCTAAGATCCAAGGATACTTTCAGGACAGCAGACTTCTGGTTAAAAACAGGGTGTTTGTTTTGTATTTGGGGTCAGATTTTGCATATCTGGCTCCTACAGCACAATCTCTGAGGAACATCCATCAGCACAAAGTGGTTATTGCACTGGTAAAAGTGTGCTATGTCCATACATGTGTAAAGAGCTGCCAGGAGAACTTACTCCAGAATATGTAGCCCAGTTCCCAGATTTTGCAGGAGCACCTAAGCTTGCTGTGTACTGCAGCTGGCAGTTCTTTCCCTCAGCTCTCAACAGCTAGCTGTGTGCACACCACAGGTGTTTACAGTTACCCACGTTTAGGTTGCACCATGGTGCCATCACACATGATGCTTCCGGCATTCTTGGGTGTGAGGGAGTTTCTCTTGCTTTGCCTGTATGCACCAGGCAGCACAGGTTGTTGAACAAGTGATGTACAGTTTATTGAGCAAACAAGGCAGGAAGGGATGACAAGCATGAGATGGAAAAAAGGGTTTTTCCTATCTCCCTCAGAGGTAAGAGGCGGTGGACGTAGTGTAAGCAACTTGCCTCACCTGTAGGCTTCTGCACCCAGGCTTTTGCTCCCTGAAACATTTCCAGCCAGTGACACAAATAAAACAGCATCTTTAAACAACCAAAACAAGGAAACAAAACCCTGTTGTCCTGTTCCAGACACTGGGAGGGGACCCCAGCAGCTTTGACCTTACCACAGCAGTTTGGCCCCTCTATGCAGCCTCTGGTTTAGCCTACTACTTGCCTCTGGCTCACAACTGTTCCTGGCAGTTTGCTGCTCTTCCATGCTTCTCTCTGAGGTTTTTAAGCTCTCAGTGGGCCACTCCTTAGCAGGAGGTTCCTCACAGCTGAAGCTACTCAACTGGGCTGGCTGACCCCTCTTAAGGGGGAGACTGTCCACAAGCACAAACTGTGTAGCCAGTGCAGTCATGACTAAGGATCTACCAAAATCACGGTGAGGCAAAGGGATTTTCAGGAGCTGTTTGTAGCATGTGAAGCTGATTTTGCAGGCTTTTTGTGGTAAGCCTGCCCCTTGCTGCTGATTGGCTGAGAGGGCTATCTGTCATGCAGCCCCACCCCTCACTGTGGATTGGTGGAGAGGGGCAGGATCATGTGGTAGGCAGTGATCTCAGCCAACCAGCGGTGAAGGGGGGTGGGGAGCAGCCCCTATCTTGGCTGCTCCCCTTCCTGCTGGCAGTCCCCAACTGTGCAGTGAGTGATGACGGCAGATCACAGCAGCTGTGAGGGCCTCTGGTTCCCACTAGGGAGGCAGCATTTTATTTTTAGTTAGGTTTTTGGTTGTTTTTTTTTAATTTCACATAATTTGCAGACAATGCCTGATTTCACAGTTTCACAGAATCACTAATTAAGTAGGTCCCTAGTCATGAGTCTTTGGATTGTTTTCTGTTTTTGCTCATTTATAAGGGGTTAGGTAGTCGTACACTAATTATTTCTGAGTGGATAAAACCTAAAGGAGAAAAACTTAAGCAGAAGCAACTCCACATTTCTGCCAGGAAAAAAATAATACTGAGAAGGTTAAGCCTGGGCTTTGCAACATGGGGACAGAGTAGTGAACCCCACAGCCTTGGCCTGCAGCCTCCGCTCACAATACAAGTTCAGCCCGGAGGGGCGCTGTGAAGTGTCTGGGTCGTTGGGTTTGGGTTGGAGACCTGGGTAGTAGGGCTGTGTGAAACGGCAGCGCTGTGTTTCGACGGGACAGCGTTTCATTTTGAATTTTTGTTTCAGTTTGAAACAGCTGTTCCATTTTGTTCTGTTGAAACAGGGTCGAAATGGCTAAACTGTTTTGACATTTCGCCCATAAGATATAACGGGGAAGGACAAAACAGCCTATAACTTTGTCATTTCTGGCTTGATTTGGATTAAATTTGCTGAAATGGTAGCCCCTTCTGAGGGCATGAAGCCTGCCAAGTTTCAAGGAGATAGGTGCAGGGGGTTCAGGGAAACTGCACCCCAAATTTTTGAAAGCAAAACTTGTGTCACTTGTATGTGTTAAGCCAGAGTGGGGTCAAAACTGCAGGCATGCTAGACCCTGCTGAGGCCACAAATCCTGCCAAGTTTCAAGGAGATAGGTACAGGGGCTTGGGGGAAAACTGTACCTCAAGCTTCAGACAAGCAAAACTTGTGACATGGGTGACACTATGTGTTAAGGCACAGCAGGTGAAAGCTGCAGGCCTGCTAGCCCCTGCTGAGGCCACAAAGCCTGCCAGCTTTCAAGGAGATAGGCACAGGGGCTTCTGGGTTCTGGGGCCCTGCACCCCTAGCTGCTGACAGGCAAAAGTCATGACAATGGTGATGAAATTTTGCACAGCCCTACTGGGTAGTAATCCTTAACTGCTATGGGACTTTCGGCAGGCTACATCATTTCTCTGTTTCCTCTCCTGCCCTTTGCTTCTTCTACTTGGACTTTGAGTTCTATGGGGCAGATGTTAGGGACAGTCTCTCCCCAGACCCACTCTTCTCTAAAAACAAGTCTGTGGAGCTGGCCCAAACTGAGGTTTCAGTAGATGAAGTTGTAGAGGAAATTGATTAAGCTAAACAGTAGCAGATTACCAGGACCTGATGGCATTCATCCTAGGATCCTGAAGGAGCTCAGATTGGAAACTGCCAAACTCCTAATTGTATTATGCAACCTATTGCTAAAAACAGCAACAGAGGACTGGAGGGTTGCCAATGTGACTCCAATATTTAAAGAGTTCTCTAGACTCAGGGCCCAGGGAGCTACAGGGTGGTGAGTGGAGGGAGAGATGTACTGAAGAAGTAAACAGAAGACTGAGGTGTTGGAGCCACCACAAAGGCTTCAGCTTCTTCAACCAGGGGTCCACACCTCAGAGAGAGGGGCAGTGATCTGTCGGGAAGAGATGGCCACCACCTCACTCCAACAGGAAAGAAGCTTTTCTTGGCCAGATTGGCTGACCTGCTTGACAAAGCTTTGAACTAAGATTGCTGTGGGATGGGCGGACAACCATCAGTGCAAACCCAAGAACTGACAAACACATAATCAGCAGGTCAGGTAACATAAAGGAACTTACTCTGACCCCAGCTCAAAGAAGCCTAGAGCTTCCAATGGCAGGCTTAGCTGCCTGTACACAAATGCCAGGAGCATGGGGAACAAACAGGAAGAACTGGTCCTTCTGCTAAGCAGTAACGAATACGATCTCATAGGGATAATGGAGACCTGGTGGGACTCCACCTATAACTGAACCACAGGTATAGATGGCTATACTTTGTACAGGAGGGACCGTGTCAGGAGGAAGGGCAGGGGTGTAGCTCTCTGTGTCAAAGAGCAGTAGACTTCCCTACAAGCAGACATTGGCACCCAAGGATGGCAACTTGAAACCCTCTGGGTTAGAATATGGGGAGAATGCGGTGAAGGGGATATAACTAGAAATCTATTACAGACCTCCTAACGAGGAGGAAAAGCTTGATCACGAATTCTCTGGGGAACTAGCAGGGGCTGCACACTCTTGGTGCATGGTTGTCATGGGTGACTTCAACCACCCTGACATTTCCATGGGAAGAGCATTTAGCCTAATCTGATCAGTCGCAAAGCTTCCTCACTTGCATTGATGAGCATTATCTGACTCAAGGGGTGTGTCCAGATGAGCATGCACGTGCATCTTGCAGCATCTCAAAGCCCTTTGAGACATTGCAAGAGGCATGTTCAAGAATGAGAAAAGGTTCCCTGTGCTGCAAATTTGCAGTGCAGGGGCAAAATGAGACCCCTGGATATCCATTTTGCCCCTGCCCTGCAAATGAAGGGTAAAAAAAATTCCACAGAAAAAAGCAGGGCAGTTGGCTCCAGTCCTGGTAAGTAAGGGGTGGGGGGGATTATGGTGGGGACCACCACCAGCCTTGCCCACTCCCTCAGCACCTCCATCACTGCCCTGCCTGGCCCCACTCCCTGCCTGTCTCCAGAGCCCCCCATTTGCCTACCCCCCGAGTCTCCCCTAGCACTCCCCTGCCTGGCCCTATCCCCCCCCAGTCCCCTGAGCCCCTCATCACTGCCCTGCCCAG
>NW_017728911.1:5804507-5808136 GCF_001723895.1 Crocodylus porosus | reverse complement strand
AGAAGCCAGCAGGGGATGGGGCCAGCAATCCAGGGGGGTGGGGGAGCAAGCGGAGGTGGGGCACGTGGGCCCTGCAGGGGGAGTGGTAGGCCCTGTGTGGGCCATTTGGCCCCTGTGGGGGGCAGTAAAACATATAGGTATTTAGAATTCACTTTATTATGATGATAGAGACACTGGTAGGCTTCCAAATTGCTTTAACACTGTAGATATATCAATAAAACATCACCCAACTAATCTCTGTCTCTCACTCTCTCAATATATAGTGGTCTTTTGTTTTAATTGTGGTGGAACATGGATTTCAGGCTATTTTACAGAGTGACTTCAGGATTTTTTATCACGGATTTTTCAGTTTTCAAATAGTGAACACCAGAATTCCTGCTAGGGAGGCCAGTGGCAGGACCCTCCCTGTTCAGAGCTAGCACTTTAGACCCAGCTGGAGGTGGCTGACCTCCTGGCCAACTGGGGCCAGGAAGACATGTCTTGACAGTTCAAAGCAGGCTACCACACCTGGAACATATTTTGGGCGATAGCTGCCTAGATGGCCAGGCAGGGAGCACACATGGTAGTAAAGCCACCCAAGGCCAACTTTGCAGCCATGGTCCACTGGCAGCTGGCCCAGAGGGGCACATGTCTCTACTGGCTGTGCAGTCCCCATCTGGGTCTGGCAGGTGTGCAGAAGGTCACAGCCAGGCAGCAGCCCCTGGTAGACTGCTGCAGTGGGTAATGGGTGCAGGGAACTCTCAGGGCTGCTTCAGCAGTCTAGCTGGCACAAGAGGTAGTGTCCCCAGGTACCAATTGGCCAGGCCCCAGAAGCTCCTGAGGGCGAGTAGCCCTGAGCTACTTGACAGGGCAGCTTTTTGTACTGCTGGGGACAGCACAGGTGCTGGCTCTGGACTCTAGCTCCCCCTGGCTGCAGATCCAGGGGGAGCCAGGCTGAGTTATTTTGCCCCAAGTGGCACAATTTGCCCCACACCAAAGTGCATGTCTGGGCACGTGCACTGAGGCAAAAATCCTTGGCTCAAATTTGCACCACTTCTATTTTAACTGCTGCAACTGTACGTGCTTCCATGTGTGGATACGCCCAAAAAGTCGATGGGCTGACAAGAGGTAAGACGCTGCTGGATCTGGTTCTGGCCAAGGGGGATGATCTAGTGAGTGACCTGAGGATTGAAGGGAAGCTTGGTGACAGTGATCACACGTTGATCAATTTTTCTATCCATCACAAAGCTGGCAAACCAGTCAGCAATGCAGAAATCCTCGACTTTAGGAAAGCTGAATTTCACAAGCTCAGGAGGTTGGTTGTTGAGGCCCTGAATGAACACTTTCTGACAGGGAGGGGCATCCATGATGAGTGGTTGCTCCTTAAGGATGTGACCCTAAAAGCACAAAGGAAGTCCATTCCAACCTGTAGGAAAGGTAGTAGAAGGGCTGGGAGACCCCGTTGACTCAATAGAGAACTCATGGACCTCCTTAATCTTGAAAGAGAAGCTTATAAATGTTGGAAGATGGGAAATACCTCTAAGGATGACTATGTATCACTTGCCTGCATCTGTATGGAGTAGACCAGAAAAGCCTAGGCTGAAACTGAGCTCAAACTGGCTATGGGAATCAAAGACAATAAAAAGTCTTTCTTCAGACATGTGGGAAGTCAAAAGAAAAATAAGGGCAACATTGGACCACTGCTGAACCAAATGGAGCATCTGACAACCGACACCCAGGAAAAGCTAATCTCCCTCAGTGATTACTTTGTATCAGTATTCCACCAGTCCAAGGGGACCACCCTGCCTGACAGGACATAGGATTACCAGGGTAAGGGCAACCATATGCCTACAATTGGCAAAGACCTTGTGAGGGAACACCTTGAGAGGCTGGACATCCAGAAGTCAGCTGGTTTGGATGGAATGCACCCAAGAGTGCTAAAAGAGCTAAAACTATCTGGATGACATCATAGCATAGCCAATGGCAAGGATATCTGAGAACTCGTGGTGCTTGGGAGAGGTTCCAGAAGATTGGAAGAGGGCCAACGTTGTGTCTATCTTCAAGAAGGGCAAAAAGGAAGACCCAGGGAACTACAGGCCAATCAATTTGACCTCAATCCTTGGAAAGATCTTGGGGGAAAAATTATTAAAGAATCCATCAGCAACAGGTTAAGATAGCCAACATGGCTTTGTTACGGGTAGGTCATGCCTGATCAACCTCATTTCCTTTTATGACCAGGTGACACATCACCTGGACAGGGGAGGAGAGGCTGATGTCTTTTACTTGGATTTCAAAAATGTCTTTAACTTGGTCTCCCATGATGTCCTCATGGTAAAATTGGGGAGCTGCAGCTTCGACAACCTTATGGTCTGAGGATGGCTGGGGAACTGGTTCTGTATTCAGACCCAGAGAATGATTGTTGATAGAAGTGAGTCAACATGATGTAGGGTGATCAGTGGCATTTCCCAGGGTTCAGTTCTCAGACCAGTACTTTTTAATTCTAATATAATAAAAGGCTTAGTCCGTCTGTTTGTCTGTCGGTAACACTCTTGCAGCTTTACGGACAGGAGGCGGTAGCAGTGCGGGGGAGCACTGCCATGACAGCAGGGACGGAGGGGACAGCATGGAGGAGGCGAGGCCAGCACCACTGGCCTCCTCCCCAGCTCTACTCCTTGGCTCCTTGGAGGTGGCAGCAGCATGGGTGCTGGTGGAAGGGGATGGAGGAGGTGGGGTAAGCTTCCAGCCCCCCATCATTCTTAATGGGCAATTTGCTAGTATATTCATAAACTATCTGGATTCGGGTGTCAGAAGTGGACTGGCTAAGTTCACAGATGGCACCAAATTATGGGGAAGCACAGTTACTCTAAAGGATAGGCTTGGGATTCAGACCGACCTGGACAGGTTTGCAAGGTGGGCGGATCAAAACCTGATGACATTCAACATAGAGAAATGCAAGGTACAATATCTTGGGGAAAAAGAACCCACATCATGCCTATAGGCTTGGCAGTGCTACACTCACTAACACCAGGACCAAAAAAGACTTGGGGGTCATGACTAACCACAAAATGAATATGAGCCACCAATGTGATGCCACAGCCAGCAAAGCAAATAAAACTGTGGCTTGCATCTACCCATGCATCTCAAGCAAGACCCAAGATGCCATCTTCCTGCTTTACTGGGCCTTGGTGAGGCTGCAGCTGGAGTACTCTATCCAATTCTGGGCTCCACACTTTAGAAAGGACGTGGAGAAGCTTGAGAGAGTCCAGCGGAAAGCCCGCATACACGATCAGAGGTCAAGAGAGCAGGCCTTATGAGGAGAGGCTGAGGCATGGGACTCTTCAGCCTGTAGAAGTGTAGGCTCAGGGGGGACTTGGTGGTAGCCTATAAGTACATAAGGGGTGCACATCAAGATCTGGGCAAACATCTGTTCACCAGGGCACCCCAAGGGAAGACAAGGTCTAATGGTCACAAACTGCTGGAAGACTGTTTTAGACTGAACATGGGAAAAAACTTCTTTACCTTCTGGGTCTCCAGAGTCTGGAACAGACTTCCCCCAGAAGTGGTACAAGCACCTACTCTGGACACATTCAAGAAGCGTTTTCATAGACATTAGGGCTGGAAGGGACCTTGGGAGATCATCGAGTCCAGCC
>NW_017728911.1:5776608-5804496 GCF_001723895.1 Crocodylus porosus | reverse complement strand
TCGCCAACATCAGCTTGCAGGGACATGTAGCTTTCCTTCACATAGAGAGCTACACCCCCGCCCCTTTTGTCAACACGATCCCTACTGTACAGGGTATAGCCCTCTATCCCCATGGTCCAGTCATGGGTGGAGTCCCACCAGGTCTCTGTTATGCCAATGACATCGTATTTCTTTGGATGATTACCTTGCTGGAGTTATCTGACCCCAGCTGACTTCCTGGCCCTTGGGCAGGGGGCTGGACCAGATGATCTTGCGAGGTCCTTCCCAGGCCTAATGTCTATTAAATCTATGAGTCTAACTTCTGATCCTGGAAACTGGTAGAAACAATAATAATAAAGAAATTATTCAGCACATGGATGAACATGACTTGCTGGGGAGAAATCAGTTTGGTTTTGTGAAAGAGAAATCAGGCCTTACCAACCTACTAAAGTTCATGGAGGATGTCAATAAGCAGGTGGATCTGGATGATCCAGTTAACATAATATATCTGGACTTCCAAAAAGCCGTTGTCAAGGTTTGTAATGATGTTAGGTAGTCATGGGATTACAGGAAAGGTCGATTTGTAGATTAGAAATTTGGTTTAAGGATCGAAAATAAAGAGTGAGTATAAATGGCTAGTTTTGGGAATGAAAAGAAGTCAATCAGTGCTGTTCTAACACATTAATAAATTATCTGGAAAAGGGGGTAAATAGTAAAGTGGTGAAATTTCTGGATGAGACAAAATTTTTCAGTGTGCTAAAGACCCAGGTGGACTGGGAGGAACTACATAAGGATTTTGCACAACTGAACAAAAAAGGCAACTAAATTCAATGTAGATAAGTGTAAAGTGATTCACTTGGGGAAACAGTAATCCAAACTATACTTATGCTGTGGTGGGCTCTACATGAACTGTTACCACACAGGAAAGATCTGGGAGTCGTTGTGGACAGTTCACTAAAACATGACCTCAGTGCTCAGCAGCTGTCAAAAGGGCAAAGAAAATATTAGGAATTATTAAGAATGGAATTGTAAGCAAAACAGAAAGTATCATTTATGCCCCTTTATAAATTTGTGATGCATCCATATCTTAAATACTGTGCCCAGTTTTGGTCCCCACACCTCAAAAGGGGTATAGAAGCACTAGAAAAGGTACAGAGAAGGGCAACAAAGATGGTTAGTGGTATGGAGGAACTTCCATATAAGAGACTAAAGAGGCTAAATCTATTCAGTTTAGAAAAGAAATACTGGAGGGTGGGACATGATAATGGTTTAGAAAATACTAAATGGTGAAAAGAAAGTAAATAGGGATTTATTATTTACTCTGTCGCACAGTAAAAGAACTAGGGGTCATAAAATGAAGCTAGTAGGTAGTAAGTTTAAAAATAACAAAAGGAAGTTCTGTTTCACACAGATTAAATTAATTAAAGTAATTAAAGTGTGGAACTCATTGCCACAAGTTGTAGAAGCTGACAGTTTATCGAGATTCAAAAAGGGATTGGACAAATTCTCGGAGAAAAAGTGCATCGGTAATCATTGAACATGAGAGTTAGGGGTACAGCCTCTGAATCAGAACTTTCCAGATCACAAATGCTGCAGGTTGAAATGGGAAAGGAAAAGGGGATAAACCCTGGTTGTACCCAGTTCATTCTCTCTTTCAGCATCCGCTCTCTGCCACTGTGTGACACAGGAGACTGGGCAAGATGAACCTGCGGTCTGATCCAGTAAATGTCAGTTCTTATGTTCTAATGAACAGTCTCTCCCTGTATGTCCCCCTAGCACAAGGAAATCCTGATGTTAGGGCCCTCCATGCACTACTGTAATATTACTAATAATATGTAACATAGGGCAGTAGGTTGAACTCAACAGATCCAATTCAAGACACCGCACTCCAGCATGGCAACAAAATGATGCGATTTGAAGCCCAGACCTGTCATCTCATTTTTGGAGCTGTCTCAGCTTTGCTGAATAAAGGTTAACTGAATTGTTTTGTAAATCTCAGCAGCAAAATCTGTCCACGATTTCCCAAATAATGGAATGAAGAAATAAGAGTGTAAAATGACTGTGCCAGTGAAAGAAAGGGAGCCTACTGGAGTCTGAAGAGAATGTAGGCAGGTGAGCAATGGACCTTGTGAAGCAGAACGAAATGTATTATTATTTTTTAATGGAAATTCAAAAAGGGCTTTGCAGATGCGCTGGGCAAAGAATGAGCAGAGAAATTGCTAATTCTATTTCATAAAGATGGTGGGAGTGAAGCCAGCATTGTTCCGGAGCTGGCGTAAATGAACGCAGGAGCTCAGCAGGCCTGGCTGAAGAGGGGTGGGCGGAGACCTTGCATGAGATTGCACACTACGCTCCTGCCAGCTTTTTATTCCAGCTGCGTCACCAGAGAAATCCATTACTGCAGCATAAAACACTGGGATCTTGTTGTGTGGGTGGAGTGTGGATGGCTCTGATATTGCTACTGGAGGCTGGTGCCAGGACTGCTGTTGTTCACCCAGACTGCCTTTATATTCTCTTTGACTTCCTCTGTCCCATGCCCATCCTCCCTGATGTAGGACATGTTCCATTTAGCATCATCCCAGCATGATCTGGAGTTAGATTTAGACTTATGGTCCTCAGACTACATCCCATATGGGTGTTTTAAATGAAACGGCAAGTTGTTACATCCCAAGTTACCTGGGAACCTCAAGGTGATGCCGTAATCAGATTTACTCTTATAGCAAACAAGACAGGAGTTATAGGACAAGAAAGGGGCTTACAGCAGTTTGTTTCTGACCCAGTTCTGTAAGGAACAGACTTTCTAGGGGATGCCATTCCTCAAGGCACATGACAAAGTTAGGCAAACTAGATCCCCCTTTTTACACTTGTCCAAAGCCACACAGACCTAAGATTACAGACCTGGTTTCCTGATTTCTAGTCTGTTCCCTGGTCCATGTCATGCTGTCTCCTTTTCTTCATTGCATTCATCTTTCAGACTGTGCAGTTGTAAGCTGATTGGAGTTCTAGATTTTGTGCTGCTTAGCGATAGGCAGAGGGTTAACATTCTGTCTTTGGGTATGGAAAAGACCACAACTGCAAGAGCTAGTAGGTAGCAGTTCGTGGGCCAGATGTCATAAATTAAGTAGCACCCACTCAGGGTCTAATCCAAAGCATATCTAGGAGTCAGTGGTACAGCTCTCCTAGATATCAGTAATATTTAGATCATCTCCGACAGGTGGTTGGGGCTTGGGGCATTCTGTCATGACAGTGGGAGCAAATTATGTTTGCCCTCTCTGGAACTAGTCTCAGCCTTTGGCTTTGCAGAGCACTTTTAGTTTCTTGGTTTTAAATCTGAAGACTGGAAATCTTGTGCATATGCACAGTTTTGGCTCAGTGAAGCCACCTTCTTCCCTTCATCTGGACTGAGACCTGGAAGTATGCCTCCCAAAGGGGCCCTCAAGGCATAGTCAGGGTTTCCCCTCCTACCATGCTCTGTTTCTGGCCTGGATTCTTGGTGGTTACTAGGGGTGTGCAGAGTGGGCCCTATTTGATTTGGATTTGGATTCGGCCCAAATCAGGGACGGTGATTTGATTCATTGATTCAGATCGCTGTCCCTGATTTGATTCGGCCAAATCTGAATCTAAAGATTCAATGCTGATTTAGAGAATCAGCGATTTGGACATAGACACAGGTTTAAATGTTTTTTCTGCACACCTCGAGGTACCAGCATGGCTTGTGAATATTGTGATGTTAGGGTGGATGGGAGTGCGGGGGGGGAGGGGCCCTCCATGTGCTTGGTGATGAACCCAGAAGTGGACTAGAAGTGCTTCTGGTCCACTTCCAGGTCTGCTGCCTAGTGTGCTGAGGAGCCCTCCCATGCTCCTGTTATGATTTTGGCCCTTTTTCGGAGTAAGGATAGTTCAGAAAGGTGACCCCAGATGATCAGCCTCTATGTTGTCAAAAGATTTTCAAAGGCTAGAGAAAGGGCACTGCCATATAGAGTGAGGGGGCTGGTAGTATGTATGTATAACTGCCTTGACTTTGGAAGATACTGACAGGTTGTTTGAGAATGAGATTCTGCTGGCTGAGGAAAGGAGAATACCATATGTAATTCAGGAGAGACCACCTACATTGAGCAAGAGAGGATAAGGAGACCAATTGCCCTGACTCAGTAGCTAGGTCAGAGCCCCAGAGGTCAACAAAAACACAGAGACTGTCCAGGGAGATGTTTTGACAGGAAGGCCTAACAACTCCGGATAAAGACAGCAATGAGCTGGAAGGAAAACTGATATACTAAGTCTGTATTTTGTGTGTGGGGGCCAGGATCTGGGAGAATTTTGTTTGTTGGGTATAATGGAGTTCACCTTCAGGGACAACCAGGTAATTGAAATATGAGAAAATGGGGGGAAACATAATGTACTTTTACAAATCTAAAACCTGGCTCAGCCTTAGCAATGCAGCTGTGACTTTCACCCCACAAAAGGTATTTATTTTTAAAAATGATTGAGAAGGGCACATGCTTTTTCTTGTCCTTTTCCAAGGATCTTAGCCAGGGGGAATGAGAAAGCTCTTTGAGCTTTTGTGAAAGCATGTTCTGTGTAACTTAAGATGAAGCCCTGATTCCTTAGGGCCTGCATTACACAGGCATAACACCTGGCTCCATTAGCTTCTTGGGTCACTGGTTGGATTTAGTAGATAGCATGGAAGGATTTAGGTGACAATAATAACGTGATAGAATTTAATAGGAGATGCTGCTAGGCTCTTCTGCTCTAGGGATACAACTGTCTTGCACACTGCCCTTCAAAATGTATGTGTTCCTGATATGTAGCCATGCTCCTGAGACCTAGGGAACTTCTGAATCAACAGAGAACTTCCCTCAGCTCTTCTACCTGTCTGCCAGCCAGAGGGTATGCCTATATGACTACTGAGTCAGTGTCTCTGACCCAATAAGAACCACTGTTATTGGATGCTGACCTTTTCCATGGTGTATCTAGTTTCTCCGTCCAGGTCTATATGGAGAACTTTCTCCACTCCAAGTTATCCTTGGCTCAGAATGGAGTGGACAATCTAGCAGTCTCTGAATTCTATGCTCAGATAACATCTCTATGTTCTTGCAAATGAGCACTGTGGAGTTGCATATTCAGGTGTACAGACTGACTTTAGTCTGGCATTTTAGAAAAGGAGTTCATATACAGGTGCCATGTTGTGAGAAGAATTCATGCATAAGCTTTTCTTAGGGAGCTCTGGCTGGGATCTGTGATGACAGCACCGGGTTCACCTATCCCAGTTGGGGAACAAACAGGAGGAACTGGTTCTCCTGCTAAGCAAGAAAGAAGAAAGATTACGATCTCATAGGGATAACAGAGACCTGGTAGGACTCCACCTATGACTGGGCCACAGGTATAGATGGCTATACCCTGTACAGGAGAGATCATGCAGATAAAAGGGGTGGGAGTGTAGCTCTCTATGTCAAGGAAAGCTACATGTCCCTGCAAATTGACATTGGCACCCAGGGAGGATGACTGGAGTCACTCTGGGTTAAAATAAGTGAGGAACATGGCACGGGGACACCATGGTAGGAGTCTACTACAGACCTCCTAGCCAGAAACAAGAGCTGGACCAGGAATTCACCAGGGAACTGTCTAAGGCTGCACGTTCTTGGTGCATGGTTGTCATGGGAGACTTTAACTACCCAGACATGGGTAGTTTCCCCAAGTGCTCTCATGGGAAGAGCACTTGGCCAAATTCAATTGGTTGCAAAGCTTCCTCACGTGCGTGGACGAACTGTACCTGACTCAGGAAGTCTATGGGCTGGCAAGAGGTAAAGCATTACTGGACCTGGTACTGGCCAAAGGGGATGATCTAGTTAGTGACCTAAGAATCGATGGAAAGCTGGGTGATAATGACCACGGGCTTATCACCTTCACTATCCATCGCAAAGCTGGCAAGTCAGCCAGCAATGCTGAAGTCCTCAACTTTAGGACAGTCAAGTTTGACAAGCTCAGGAGGCTCGTTGTCGAGGCCTTAATGGTCAAAGATTCAGCAGGAAGAGGAGTCCATGAGGAGTGGTTGCTTCTCAAGGGAGTGATCTTGACAGCACAAGGGTTGTCCATCCCATCTTGGAGGAAGAGTAGCAAAAGGGCACAGCAACCCCCTTGGCTTAGCAGGGAGCTTGAGGACCTCCTTTGCCAAAAAAGAGAGACTTATAAAGGATGGAAGGTTGGAATCGCCACCAAGGAGGAGTACTCAGTGCTGGTCCATGTCTGCAGGGAGCGGACCAGGGAGGCGAAGGCTGCAACCGAACGCCATCTGGCTTCACATATCAAGGATAATAAAAAGTCCTTTTTCAGATATGTAGGGAGTTAGAGAAAAGCAAGGGTAACACTGGACCCCTGCTGAACCAAATGGGACAGCTGATAACTGACACCCAGGAAAAAGCCAACCTGCTTAATGGGTACTTTGCATCAGTCTTTCATTTGCCAAAAGGGACTGCCCTGCCTAGCATGATTCAGGACGGCCAGGGTGAGGGCGTATTTATACCCAGCTTCGGTGTAGACCTTGTAAAGGAATACCTTGAGAGTCTGGACACCTTCAAGTCAGCTAACCCTGGCAGATTTCACCCTAGAGTACTCAAGGAGCTGGCAAGTGACATAGCCCAACCACTGGCAAAAATATTCAAAAACTTGTGGTGTTCAGGTAAAGTACCTGAAGACTGAAAGAAGGCCAATGTGGTACCCATCTTCAAGAAAGGGCGGAAAGTAGATCCTGGGAATTACAGGCCAATCAGCTTGACCTCAATCCGTGGTAAGATTCTGGAGAAAATTATTAGAGACCCTTCTTGATAAGCTGGCTGAGGGCAACATCCTGAGGGACAGCCAGCACGGGTTTGTCGCAGGTAGGTCTTGCCTTACCAATCTATGACCAGGTGACATATCACTTGGACAAGGGAGAAGAGATTGACATCATATATCTAGACTTTTAAAAAACCTTCAATCTGGTGTCCCATGATCTTCTTATGGAAAAATTGGGCCAACTGTGGCCTCAGCTACACCACAGTCCAATGGCTGGAAAATTGGCTCCGAGGTTGGACCCAGAGAGTAGCAGTCTATGGAAGCAAATCATTATGGTGCTCCCTGACCAGTGGTGTCCTCCAAGGCTCTGTCCTTGGACTGGTTCTCTTTAACATCTTTATCAATGATGTGGACATTGGTGTCAGAAGCACAATGGCCAAGTTCACCGATGACACTAAACTTTGGGGCATAGCGTCCACACCTGAGGACAGGCCAGTGATCCAGGCCTACTTGGATAAGTTTAGTAAGTGGGCAGATACAAACCTGATGACATTCAATACTGATAAATGCAAGGTACTCCACCTTGGGCGGGGGGAACCCTCAGCTTGCTTATAGGCTTAGCAGTGCTACGCTTGCTAACACCACGGCCAAAAGAGACTTGGGGGTCATGATTGACCACAAGATGAACATGAGCCACCAATGCAATGTCGCAGCTGGTAAAGCAAACAAAACTCTGGCTTGCATCTATAGATGCTTCTCAAGTAAATCTCAGGATGTCACCCTTCTGCTGTACTTGGCTTTGGTGAGGCCGCAGCCAATTCTGGGCCATGCGTGTGATCAGAGGGAAAGAGACTAGGCCTTATGAAGAGAGGCTGAGAGCCACTGGACTCTTCAGCCTAGAGAAGTGCAGGCTGAGGGGGGGCCTGGTGGCTGCCTATAAGTACATAAGGGGTGTGCATCAGGATCTGGGGGAACATCTGTTCACCAGAGTGCCCTGAGGGATAACAAGGACTAACGGTCATAAACTTCTCCAAGACTGTTTTAGGCTGGACATAAGGAAAAATGTCTTTACTATCCAAACCCCTAAGGCCTGGAATAGACTTCCTCCAGAAGTGGTGCAGGCACCTACTCTGGACTCATTTAAGAAACATTTGGATGCTTATCTTGCTAGGATCCTTTGACCCTAGCTGACTTCCTGCCCCTGGTTTAGGGGGTTGGACTTGATGATCTTCAGGGTCCCTTCCCGCCCTAATATCTATGGAATCTATGAAATCTGTTATGCAGGAATTGCAGACCTATGAGAGTGAAATAGCCTGTCCTCCGTAGGTATTAAAGCAAGAAAGATGCATCTGCCTAAGCCTCAGTAGCTCATAAGTTTCTTTTTGTAGAAGAGTACTTGTGTGCAGAGGACGGTACGGGGGAAGAGAAGGGAGGTTTCAGAGTCTACCTTCGCAGTGGTTAATGACAGAGTATACCTTCTTAGTGCTTAATGGCAGTTCTTTCTGAGTATCTGTGCATGCACGTACTGAGTATAGTGAAGGAAGTGAAGCCACTGTTTCATTCACTGCTCTAGAAGACTAATGGACCTTGACAACTGCAGCACAACATGGAAACTATTAAAAAGGAAGGATTGATTAAAGCCTTAGTCATCCCTTGGGCTCTTAACCCCGTGTTGGAGCAAAGAAGCCTGGCAATGCCTCCTCCCCCTCTGCACAATTAGCATCTCGTGTCACTAATTGATTCCTCTGGTGCTCACAGGACAATTAGAATTTAAATTGCCTTTTACAAAGGTCATGAAAACATGATAAAAGATGAATCTATTAAAAAGGATCACTCAGGAATTTCCCTCTATCTTTTCCCTGTGATACCACTGGCTTTTGGTTACTGTGCCTCAGACTTGTGCATCTATGTGAAGGGAACTGGAGGAGGGACCCAAAGTCTGCTAGGGTTTGGTCCTCTCATTAATGTGTTGTTGACATCAGTATCATGACAGAAGCTCAGCACTGCACAACTTCTGAATAATGTTATGGTGAATTCTGTGCTTATGGTTTTTGTTGCCTCTTTCAGGAGATATTTGCTAATCCTTACCTTTCCCTTTCCATAAAATTTGATGAAATGGCTATTTTTGCATTCATCTTTCAACTTCACCTCAGAAAGGGACATGTGTTCACTGGGGGCCTAGAATTCATGGCTGGAAATTCATTGCAACCATCCCAGGGGAACACCATCTGAGTTAACGAATCCTTCAAAATGGACCGATAGGTTTCTGACACGAGGTAAGGTTGACCCAGCAACAGCCTCTTCATGTCCCCAGAGGGGACAGGAATGATTTGAAACATGACATTTCCACGCAGAAGGGAAAGTTGTGTAAGGTTGGTATAATGTATAGTCAGAATTTTTGTCTGAGTGGGGGTGTGTGTGGTTGTCTGAGTTACAGTGAAAGTTAGCTAGTTGACTCTAGAGCATACCAATGCATGGCCAGATATGCTAACGTTGCTGCTTCTGCACCATCCTTGGTGGTTAGAAATTAATGGAAGAGGCTCCATAGTGTTGCTACTCTCTCAATTGCAGGATACAAGAACATGGCTGCCCGCAGCTTCTACTTTAGAAGGTAATTCTTTCAGTGGTGACATAATGTGGTCAGAAACCTCCTGCTCCTGCTGGTGTGGATGCTTCTTAACTAAAGGTAAACCCTGGCTACAGGTACTTCAGGCAAGGGCTTGTGGCAGGTGTGGGGGAAACTTGGCCATCACAGAGGGATGTGGCAGTTAAGGATGGGATTTAAACGAGCCTAGATGTTCCTTTGAATATTACCATTCTCCTTGTAAATATTTGTGGAAGGGATTTAGAACCCTGTGCTTTTGGATTTAAACCAGTCTAGAACTGTAAGGGATTAGGATAGGGGCATATTATCCTACATCTGCTAACTCTGGGGTTTCCTGTATCTTGGTTTTGACCATTGCCAGAGACAATACATAGGACCAATTGGATCTTGGGTCTGAGCCAGCTTGGTGATTCGTTTGTCCCTCTGGAACGGCCTATTAGAGCATCTTGTCCATTACACAAGCCCTGCTGGTACAGAATTATGCCTATCCAGTCCTCAGAAGCAGAAATACCATGAGATTGCCCTCAGCTTTACCAGTGCAACCTGCTGACATACCTATTTCAAAAAGGCCAGGCTGCCTGTCACAGGAATTAGTGTCATTTCTAAGTTGACTACTTGCTATTCTGTTTGTTGAAATTGATTTTGTACTCTGGGCACGGGATTTTCCATTGCCAGGTTTAATGTTGAAGATAATAGAAATTATGTTTCTACTCAGACATAAATCTCCTGGCTGTTTGTGCTCAGATGACTGGACAGTAAGTACAGGTGAAACTGCTCTTGTGATTGTTTCAGTAAAAAAGTGTAATATTGTTGTTAGATTTTATAAAGTGTGTTTAATTGGCTTACATAGGTTCCTAACAGTTAGAGGAGTTTTTAGTTTAGAGTATATATACATCTCTAAACACAGGCACAAATTTTACCTGAGAACTCCTCTCTTTACAGGGGTAACTTGTGCCATCTATTTGAAGGCCGCTTGGGATTTTTGATGCCCCCACTTGGCAGTGGTAGGCACTGCAAGGCTGTGTTAGCTTCTCTGAGCATAAGGGATAGTTCAGGCTGATGTCTGAGTTACTAGATGTAAGCTCCAGAACCTCTATGATGTCCCTTCTAGACCCTCCCATCACAGTTTCAGTGGAGTTGCAACAGAACCTAGCTTCTGTATGGCCTTGAACAGTAAGTGGAAGATGTGAGCAAAGTTGAAGTTCTTGGGCTGCTAGGATAGAAGTGATGGGAACGTTTTTCCATCTGTAAGAAGTAAATGGGGGGTAGGGGGTGTATTCTGATAATATGGGAGGCCTCAGTGGCCAGTCAGTGCACCTGGAGCATTGGGATTGTGCTCCATTTGCACAGCTCTATTTTAGGTACTCCATTTGCCAACACAAGGCTTGGGTTCTGCATCTTCTACCTATATAACTCTCATCTACCTACTAGCCATGAAAAGGAGAGAGCCCAGGATGGCATAAGTATACTTAAAGGCCAGATCCACCAGAATCTGAATCTGGCCTGCCCTGCAGTTGTCACTTGGGCTGGACTCCCCATGACTTCCCCCTGAAGTGGAAGCCCTGCTCAGCTTCATGTGAAGCACCTCATAGATTTCATAGACATTTGGGCTGGAAGGGACCCTGGAGGAATATTGAGTCCAGCCCCACTTCCAGGGGCAGGAAGTCAGCAGGGATCATAGGATCCCAGCAAGATAAGCATCCAAATGTGTCTTGAAGGCGTTCAAAGTGGATGCTTGAACTGCCTCCAGTGGCAAGCTATTCGAAACCTTGGGGGCTCAGACAGTAAAGAAGTTCTTCCTTGCGTCCAGCCTGAATCAGTTGCAGCAGAGTTTGTGACTGTTCAGTCTTGTCACCCCTTGGGGCGCTCTGGTGAACAGACGTTCCCCCAGATCCTGATGAGCACCCCTGATAAACTTATACGTGGCCTCCAGATCACCCCTGAGCCCGCACTTTCCTAGGCTGAAGAGTCCCATGGCTCTCAGTCTCTCATCATAAGGTCTGTTTTCCTGACCTCTGATCATGCGTGTGGCTCTCATCTGCACTCTCTCAAGCTTCTCCACATGCTTTTTGAATTGTGGGGCCCAAAACTGGACGAAGTATTCCAGCTGTGGCCTCACCAAGGCCGAGTACAATGGGAGGATGACATCCCGGGATTTGATTGAGAAGCAACTATGGATGCAAGTCAGCATTTTGCTTGCTTTACTAGCTGCAGCATCACATTGAAGGCTCATGTTCATCTTGTGGTCAATCATGACCCCCAAGTCCCTTTCATCTGTAGTGCTAACCAGCGTAGCACTGCTAAGCCTATAAGAATGCTGCAGGTTTTTCCTCCCAAGGTGGAGAACCTTGCATTTTTTCAGTGTTGAACATCATCAGGTTCTCATCCGCCCATTTGCTGAGCCTGTCAAGGTCTCCCTGGATCACACTCCTGTCCTCAGGTGTGGATGCTTTACCCCAGAGTTTGGTGTCATGGGCAAACTTGGCCAGTCTGCTTCTGACACCAATGTCCACATCATTGATGAAGATGTTAAACAGTATAGGCCCTAGGACAGAGCCTTGAGGGACCCCACTGGTCACAGTGCACCACGATGATTGGCTTCTGTCAACCGCCACCCTCTGGGTCCTACTGCAGAGCCAATTTCCCAGCCAGAGGATTGTGGTGATGTCGAGGCTGCAGTCAGCCAGTTTTGCCAAGAGGTGATCATGGGATACCAGATGGAAGGATTTTTTGAAGTCAAGATATACGACATCAATCTCTTCCCCCTTGTCCAGGTGATAGGTCACCTGGTTGTAAAAGGAAATTAGATTGGCCAAGCAAGACCTACCCGCAACAAACCCATGCTGGGTATCCCCGTCAGCTTGTCTGTTAAGGATGGCCTCTTTGATAATCTTTTCCAAGACCTTCCCCAGGAGAGAGGTCAGGCTGATGGGCCTGTAGTTTGCCAGATCTACTTTCCTCCCTTTCTTGAAGATTGGCACAACATTGGCCTTCTTCCAGTCTTCAGGCATTACACCAGAGTGCCAGGAGTTGTTGAAGATCTGTGCCAAGGGCTAAGCTATGATGCTTGCCAGCTCCTTGAGTACCCTTGGGTGTAAATCATCAGGGCCGGCTGACTTGAAGGTATCCAGCCTGTCAAGGTGTTCCTTCACGAGGTCAGCTTTGATGGAGGGCAAGGAATCACCCTCACCTGGGTCTCCCTGACCCATGGTGGGCAGGGGCCCATTTAGCAAGTTTGCTTTTTCATGGCCATTGGTTGTCAGGTGTCCCATCTGGTTTAGCAGGGGTCCAATGTTGCCCTTGCTTTTCCTCCAGCTCCCCACATATCTAAAAAAGGACTTTTTATTGTCCTTGATATTTGTAGCTAGCTGGAGTTCCATCGTAGCCTTGGCGTTCCTGGTTTGCTCCCCAGAGCAGAGTATTCCTTCTTGGCGGTGGGTTCAGTCCTCCATCCTTTGTAGGCTTCCTTTTAAGATGAAGGAGGTCTGCTAGTTCCCTGGAGAGCCAAGGGGGCTGCCATGCCCTTTTGCTGCCTTTCCTCTGAGACGGGATGGACTTGCGCATCCAGGATTGCTCCCTTGAGGAGCAACCACTCATCCTGAACTCCCCTCCCCTTTAGGGCCTCACTGACAAGCCTCCTTAGTTTGTCAAAGTCAGCTTTCCTGAAGTTGAGGACTTCTGTATTACTGACTAATTTGCCAGCTTTACGGCAGATGGTGAAGGTGATCAGCTCATGGTCACTGACACCCAGCTTCCCTTTGATCATCAGGTCGCTGATTAGGTCATCCCCAGTTGCTAGCATGAGGTCGAGCAGCGCTTTACCTCTCGTCAGCCTGTAGACTTCCTGCATCAAATACAGGTCATCCACACACAAGAGAAAGCTTTGCGACTGCTCGGATTTGGCTGAGTGCTCCTCCCATGAGATGTCTGGGTAGTTAAAGTCTCCCATGACAGCCATGCACTAGGAGAGCACGACCTCAGCCAATTCCCTGGAAAACTCCTGGTCAAGGTCTTGACCCTGGGTAGGGGGTCTGTAGTAGACCCCCACCATAGTATCCCCTGTGCCGTGTTCTCCACGGATTTTAACTCAGAGGGTCTCAAGTCATCCACCGTGGGTGCCAATCTCGGCAAGGCTACCTCAGTGTAGCCTTACCAACTGTCTGAAAATCTATCTGTTCTGCTACTTGCTACTTTGTTGTATTTAGGCCCTGGGTGTCAAAGGTCCTTCTTCAGTCCTTCCCCAAAGGGAGCCACACTATAATTCAGGTGCTTTTCACACAGCATTCTGCATACCATAAACTGGAACCTGAAAACATCAGGGCAGATGCTGAGTGTGAGATATTTTAATGTGTTAGTCAATGTTGACATGAGAATCCAAACTTAACTTTTGCTTCTTGAGTCCACCGATGGCAACTAATTTATAGTTTTACTTCATATTCAGTACTGGACAGTTTACCGACACTAGTAGTTTGAATCATTTTATTTCCTGGATAAATACGACACTGAGCACCTGTGGATAAGAATTACATAATTCCTATTGTTTTGTCACCCTGTCATCTTAGCTCCTAACCTCATTCCACCTTTTTTTCTCACCCACATCTTATGGGACAACATTTGTCATGTTCTGTACACTTGTGCAGCATCAGAAACATGGCGGTTCAGCTTGATTAGCTTTTAGATGCCAATATGGCAGAAACTTTTAAATAATAAAACTGCATTTGTCTTCACCTGGTACAGCAAAGCATCCTCTTTGTGTTGCTAAACAATTGCTGCATTCCACACTAGAGCTGTCTGCATTTGGGTGCTGAGTAAAGAGACTTACTACATATCTCTTACCTACATCACAGGGATATTAAGAAATTTATAGATTGGTTTGCAATCACTGGATGAAAAGTTCTGTAGAGTTGCAAAGAATTATTATTTATTAATGTCTTTCATTGCTGTAAATATCATGATTTTAATCTAAGCAATTTCCTGGGTTTTTTTATTGCCTTGGTAAATAATTTCTTGGAGCAGCCACTGTGCGAAAAGGATGTAGGGCTTGTGTTCAAAAATCTGGAGTGCTGAGGATAGATGAAAATGCTACACCACACTTCTGCTTTTAACTTTGCCTTGGGTGCTCTAATCCCTCATTGTGGATTCTTCTCTACATCATAACTTGCTTCTTAAAATCACCTTTAAAGAAATCTCTTCCTCTGCTTTAAAATTTCACCTGGAGTTTATGGGAAGAAATTTTTAATGTTCAGGGTATAATAAATAGTAGTTATGTTGGCATCACTCTCTTCCATTGCAAAAGACTCCAAAACTACTTTATAAGCTATATATGCAGACCTGTTTTCAACCTTTAAAAAAACTGCAGCCACTACTGTGGTGAAACAGAATCCTTTTTGCACCCACATGGGGAGGAAAGGAATAATGTCTCAGCCAGTTGAAGCAGCAGGTCATTTGCATCGACTGGCCATAGTTTTCCCATTAGGAATTGATGAGGATGCCATCAATAACCCCATCATGGGAAAAGTGCTTTGGGATTGTTACTGGTCACCAGGGAGCAGCATCTGAAATGTTGTCCTTCTGACAGCACAGTCTCCAGTCTGGTGCACTCACTCAGAGAGGAGAACTTCTCATTGAATCACCAGTACCACATCCTTGCTGTACTGGGGGTTTTCTTTGAAGGGTTCTTATCCAAGTACTGACTAGGCCTGAAATGCAAGCTTGTGAGATCGTAGCAGGTCACAGAATCTAAAGCAGGGATGGTCATGTACTTATTCTTTTCACATACCTATCTCAGTGATTGCAGTTTGGAAAAAGTTATGGGCATGACTACTGCCCTCTTAGGGAGTATGGAACATACATTGACTAGTGAGCTGCATGGGTTCATTACTTGGTTCTTAGCATGGCAGTTTCACATCTCTAGGAAGCACCTCTTTTTCTGTGTTTGTAATTGCCTCAGAAATATTGCAATGCTCAGACTTCCTGTTTCCCTAACCAAATGGACAGTCAGTTGCTTGCTCATGCATTTCTAGGCTCTGGGATAGGCTGTTCCAATGTAGTCTTCATTGGCCTCTGAGATTACTCCCTTTCTTACAAAATTCAGCTGTAGCAGCAACAAGGATTTTTAGTCCTTCCGAACTCTGGCAGATCAATGGCAGCTTTAAAATATTTGCATTGGCTGTCAGTGAAATGTACCACTGATCTGAAGTCTTTTCCTTCTTTTGAGGCACAGTCTGGAGTGGCCTTGTACTGCCCCCCATCAGAAACACCCATTGTACTGCCCTCTATCTGAAACACCTATTCTTGCTGTTGCCCCCAGTTAGTCCCAAAAGGTAACCATGCACCCAGCTCATAGAATACTGAAGGTATTCAGCTGTGCCTGTTTCATAGGCATAGAAGTGGGGGAGAGTTCAGCTTAGCTGAACTAAGTTGACAACACGCCTCTTCCACCTGTGTAGGCAAGATCTGAGGAACTATACCTCAACATACAGAGCAGGAGAGGACTTTGTGGCTATCTCAGCAATGCCCAGCTCCACACAGGAGAAAAGATAGCCTACCACTTCCATGAACATCACAATGATACACTTGTGGCTCTCATAGAAAGGCCTTTTTCTCTAGGAGATCAGATCTGGTTTCTGCACATACAAAGAGTGCTTGGGTCAATATCAGAATCTAAAGCTGTATCTTGTGCTTTTTCCACTTCTACTCTATAGCTTTACACTGGGGGCTTCCCTATGGCACATGAAATAGGGGAGCAGAACAAGCAGTGAGTTTCAGTTCCAAAATCCAGCTCATTAACTGGGCCTTCCTCTTGCCTAAGAAGCCATTTCCAAAAAGCAGAAGAGTACTAAGAAGATGGAAAATACTTCTTCTCCACTGATGCTCCCGGTTAGAATGGGGTACAGATGGCTCTAAGGCTCCCCTATGCCTGGTTCAGCCAGGAGCAGTGGCAGTGGGCAAGTGCCCCCTTCCTGAGCCTGTTCCTGGAGTCTCCAGCTGTGAGAGTGATTGACCAGGTTGCCAAGGTCAGCTGGGAATAGTGGTGGTGGGCAGATCCCTACCTGACTTCCCCTAGATTTCCTCCCCATTCTGGAGGCCTCCAGCTGTGGGAAGCAGCTGCATGGGAAGCTAGGTTTAGCTGGGGTTGGTGGCAGCAAGCAGGTCCCCCTTTCCTGTGCCTACTTCCTGTCCATCACCACCTCAGGTATCCTCTACTGGTCTGGGAGGTGGACTGCACCGTTATATCCCCATGGATCCCATCTTATATAACACCTTTGCCTATTGCACCTGAGGCTTAAGTGGGGTGTGTGCTTTTCCTAATCCTTTTAGATCTGCTGATGGCCTACAGTACCATAAGCTCATTCATCCCCACTTTGGCTTTAATAACAAGTTGACATTAAAGTACTGACATTTCAAGTGAAACTACACTTGTGTTGATGTTAATGGAAGGGGGGCATGTGTCAAGAGGAACATTATATAAGTGAAATTATACATAAGTGTAAAAGAAAGACAATAGTAAATGTCTTCAGAGTATGAAAGCTTGTGA
This sequence comes from Crocodylus porosus, assembly GCF_001723895.1. NCBI lineage: Eukaryota > Metazoa > Chordata > Crocodylia > Crocodylidae > Crocodylus > Crocodylus porosus. Next base: position 5,787,604 of record NW_017728911.1, on the reverse strand, counting down.
TTTGTTTTCAAGCCTGTTCCAATTCTTTTAACAAGGGGTAATATTCCTAACTCATGGGGCAGGCCAGGATATTGCCATGGTCCCATAGTGCTTTTCAGAGGTCAGCAAATCTTCATGCTGCCTTAGAGTATTTTAGGAAATATTTAATGCTGGTTAAAGATACTTGACTGACAACATTGGAGATTATAGCCCTCTGTCTGTGGAATAGGAACACTGACAGGAAGAGTATAAGGTTCCTCAGTGGCACTAGCCCTGTCTTGGTATGACCCATCAAGAATGAGAGAAGAGATGTGTTTTTGTGGCCCAGATCAGGGGTGTCAAATATATGGTCTACAAGTTGGATCCAGCCTGTGGAGGTGAGTTGTCTGGCCTGTGGGGCTTCTCAAACACTGGATTGCCCACCTCTGTGGGCTGGATTTAGCCCATAGGGCTTGTTACTGTGGCTGTTGGATCCCCTGCAGTGGCCGCATTAATTCCCATTGTTTTGGCACATCTCTGGAAGCCAAGGGGCTAATGCTGTTCTCCCCACCACCAATCCATTGCAGAAACCAGGGTGTTAAATCACCCCTAGCAACTAAGACTGACTGTAAGGGAGAAGTCCTGGGTTCTGGAGTCACAGAGAAACAGTGGCTCCAACAGCTCCAAGATTTATTGTCACCATTCATGGGTCCTCTGGCTCATGGGATGTAAATGAGTTTGTCATCCTGGTCTAGATACTTTAGATCAGGGGTTTTCAATCTTTTTTAGCCTAAATACCCTCGGTGGCCAGATGCCGAGCCAGGGTACAGATGTGGTAGCGCACAGCCGGATGCTGAGTGGGGGCGGTGGGGACAGAGTGTTACTGCCTCCCAGGAACGGGGCTGGGGTGGGGCAGGGAAGCTCACCAGGCTGGGGTAAGGGAAGCGGCACCCCTCTGTGGGGCGGGGAAGCTCACCGGACTGGTGTGTGGCAGTGGCAGCCACCACATGCGAGCTTCTCCACCCCATAGAGGGGCACCACTGCCATTGCCCTCCCCCAGCCCTGCTCCTGGAAGGCAGCAGTACTGTGTGCCTGCCTGTGTGTACCCCCTAGGACCAATCCAAGTACCTCCAGGGGTATGCGTACCCCCTGTTGACAACACCTGCTCTAGATCTGGTAAGAGAATACTTATTAGTGCTGTGATAGTTTGTGGATATATTTACATCAAGATCTGAATTTCTTTTTTTTTGTTTTAGGAATATCCTTTATGGGTCAAATAGTCCCTGTAGTACTTTTGGTAGCACAGACTGGAATGTAGTGAACTGGTATGTCTGGAAAGCTGCTATGAAGTAATCAAGGAGTCACTGACATGGAAAAGCTCTTCTCTTGGAGAACAGTGGGGTTGCTTCCAGGCAGAATCACTGACTCTGAATGACCCTTTGCTTAGCAGTCCCATTAGGGCATGGACAATATCCAGTAGAAAAAGAGACACAGAAAGGGTGTCAAAATCTGCTTTCAGAAGTGACAAGGTATTTGAGCAAGGGGGCCATTGAACAGGACGAAATGAAAGACATACCTGAATAAGAGGAGACACGAGAGGCTTTGATTTCTTCCCTAAGGTCACTGAATGCTTCAAGGAGGGAACTGAATTCAAGCAGTTATTGTTTGGTGAAGCTCTTTGACTCTTCTGTGCTGTCTAAGAGTAAAGTGTGCCTGTATGCATTTAAGCTATTCTTTTGCAAAGCCTATAGTCATTCCTGCCCGTGGCAGGGGGTCTTCCTGCCCATGGTAGGGGGTCAGACTTGATGACCTGCTCAGGTCTCCTCCAACCCTACATCTATGAATCTATGAATTATTTTACCTTCCACATTTACCCAAAGAATTGAACTATAAGCCACAGTGTCACTCTGGTGGGAGCATGCTTAAGTATGGTGGGGCTTGGGAGATTGCATACTGACCCTGGATAACATTGGTGCAGCTTTGTGTTTGGACACTTCTGAATCAATTAAAAATTGTCTTCTACTAACTTAGTTTGCCCACATTAGAAACTTTGGGTTCTTTTGAACTAATAGATAGTGGGTACCTAGATTTCTATAACTGGTTTATAAATCTACTAAACTGCCCATTAGGATCATACCATACCAAGAGTGCCTTTCTAGTAACCCAGAGATTATCTTTAGTCAATTGATGATAATAATGATTATTACAGTAATTCTGAGAGGCTCCAATTTCAATGTAAAGTCCCATTGTTCCAGGCACATAATAAGAGATAGGACTCGCCTTCATGGTATTACAATTAGATACACACGCATTATTATTCTGTAGGTGTCCTTAGAGTTGGGTGCCTGCATTTTTTTTAAAGTCTGTGAAAAAGTCCTAGAGAATTGCCTGGGTAAGAGTTCTGTCCGTGAGCTCTAAGTGACCAATTAGGATGAGCATACTTGTTGACTATGATGCCTCCTGACAGTAAATTCAACAAGTCTCCTCCTCCTCCTTTACCTCTAACCCCTAAACTAATACATTGAAGGGACCCTTATTGACACTCTCAGATGCTATCTTAGCACAGGATAGCAAGGGAGCAATCAGTGTGGCAGGAAGCTGCCTGACATGTGAGTGTGATGGTTCTTTGAGTCGCCTGTGACACCAAGGCTAAACATAATGGGGAGTGATCAGCCTTTCATCAAGAGTTACCTCCTCATTCTTCAGTTAATAGAGGACATGGCAAAGGATTCTCTAGGCATGGACATGCCAATGTAGATTACACAGGGATAAAGGACAGACAGATGTGCATAGGAGGTCACAATCAAAGTGCCTCACTGCTAAGCAGTGGGAAGCAGTTAATAGGCTATGTGCTTTCAGCACATGGCTATCCCATGGTGGATGTAGACAAACAACACCTACACAAGTATAACTTACACTGGTAGAGTTTTCCTCCAGTTCTTTCAGGGGAAATTCTCCACTGGACTGAGCAAAATTACAGCAGGTTACACCCGGATTACACCAGTGTAAACGATCCATCTGTCCATGCCCTTGGTTTAGGCCTCAGTCTGGCAGCCTCCCACACCAAATGTACTCTGAACACCAGCATTAGCTTCAGCTTAATGCAGGTACAGGCCTGGGCAGGCATATATGGTATAGACATTATATCCATATCATACCTGAGATGCAGTAGGTGAAATGTTTTCTGGTTCTGTACTTGGCAGTGATTTAAGTAGTGATTAGGCAGGACTGTGGTGCATTCTTCCTAGAGACTGTTTGCATTGGCATTTTTCTTCATATCTCACGCCATTGTTGTAGTGGTGGAGGTAACAGTTAGTGGAAGAGCTAGTGTAGACTGGTCATTAGTGTTGCCTAGACCTGATCTGAGCAGGAATACCCAATGTAGTAATAAGAGTGCTGGCAGCTGGTCTGTACTGCATTGATGAACAGGGGTAAGGATGCTGGTCTACACTAGTACATCTACCACTGCTGCCACCACGGGAACTATATGGGTGGTGAAACAACAGTAGGAGACCCTAAGAAAATTATCATTGTAACTATAAACCTTATGTATAAGAACCTGGGCCTGGACAATTAGATGAACCCCAGCCCTATCAGAGCTGAGACATATTTTACCAAACCACCTGAGGTTCCACATATACAGAAGCAGAAGTGATTGCAGGTCAGAATTCACATTTTGCACATGGAACAGCATTTTAGCTACAGGGAGCCAAGCATAGATTGGGTGCAGTCCTGCACACTGATCCCACTGCTTTGAAGAGCCTTGTTTTGGTGCAGTGTTAATGATGCTCTTTCAAGGAGTGTGGCTTGTGTTCTGGTGAAGTGCATATGGCAGAGGAAGGTATCCCTGAAATGCTTGCGGTACAGTGGCAGAGAAGGTTTGAGGATGCAGGATGGGAGTAGCAGGGGTGTTGAGGACTGGGAGATAAACTGCAACAACAGAATAGTGTGGAGACCCAGGAGGAGACTAATCTTACAAATGCTCAAGGAACAGGAAAAAAAAAATCAATGCTGGTACCTGATTCTATTGGTCCTTATGAAGCACGTTTCTAGCTTTTAAAATCCAATTTATGGGAAGGGTGAGAGACCCAGGGCAGTTCTTAGCTATTAGATCCATACCATTAATGTTTCTGCCATTTCACTGTATTAGTGGCATGGTGCTGAGAGAGTGACCTCCTTTATGCAGGACTGGCAGGAACTGATATAAATAAATGGATCTAATATTCTTAAATCTGTATCCCTTCCCAAGACTTGCAGTGACCCCAAAGGGAAGAAGAAATAATAAGTAAAAGCCTAATTCATTATTTATAACCAGGAAAAACTGTGGAAGTAACTCAGGGAGATTACCCAGATAATTTGGCATTAGCATCTTGTTTCAGAGATCTTTATTAGGATTTGGGAAAACAAAGACAATGCAATATATTCATAGGCTAGCTTCTGACTGTCTGTGGGGCCCTGGGCTTAATATTTCCTCTAGGATACACATGAGTTTTTAATGAAAAGGCATTTGGTGTAGGTCAGAGAGAGAAAAAAGACAAAGGTGTGGGATGGGACAGAAGTAAGTAGCAGTGACAGAGAGGTTCAAATTGGGATGGATTTTACAATTGAACCCAGGTTCCCTGAAGCTCATTGTTGTTTGGTGGAGGTGGGGACACTAATGAATAACAGACCAGGACCACTTGAGCTCAAGTTCCATCTCCTCCACTGCTTTGCTTTGTTGCTTTGGAGACAAGCCACAAAGGTCAGGATTTTAAAGAGCAATTAGTAAGTTTAGGTGCCTGAAGGGAGACACCTGAAAGGGATCTCAAAGGGTGGGTGCCCAGTATTTTCTGAAAGTAAGGTAGGACCCTTTTAAGATGACTTAAGGCAGCCCCCAAAATAGAGATGCCCAAATCACTGATTGCTGAAATTCTTAGCATAACTTCTCTGCACCTTGGCTTTCCTATTTGCAAAATAAGGAGAATACTGACCTAGCAGACAGGTTATAAAATTTAGTGGTTGTGGGGCTCTTTTGAAAATGTAAAGTGTCGTATCTTCTTCTCCTTGATTTGAGAAGAAAGGTCATGCAATTCAGGCTGAAACTCTTTGGGATGTCAAGAATGCATCATTTCACAGTTCTCCATCCTTCCTGGTTCTAGCCAGGAGTGGAAGTAGAAAAAGAGGAGAAAATCTCTTCACACAGGAGATAAAAGAGATGTGCACAGGGAATCTGGGGAAGGCTTGTTCTTGTGAGACTTCCAGCTTGTCTGAGGAGATATGGGATGGTTGGTTACATTTTGAGAATATATTCAGACCTTCAAATACTTTGTGCTTTGCCCATCATTCCTGTATCGTTGTGTGCTGCATAAAGAGGTTCAGTTTTGTGCAGTCCAAAACACACACACGGAAAGGAGACAGGAAATGTCATTCCACAGACGATTCTTGCCAACCCCTGGCTGATAGACTTAACTCCGATTGTTTTTTTCCCCAGCCTTTTTTGGGAAGATGAGGAATCACTGCCTTGTGGTATATGAACACGACCAGACAGATGACTGTGAGAGCAGAACAGACTCTCAATAGTTAACACTGTAACAATGCTGCTGCTTTGCATTTATATTGCATTTTTCCTCAGAGGATCTCAAAGTGCTTTACAAATATTAAATAATCCCCACAACACCCTTGCAAGGTAGGCATAGTCAATAATATCCCCATTTTAAGAAGGGAGAAACTGAGGCGGGGGAGTTTAAGAGGCATCAGAACAAATCAGCAATGGAACTGGGATTAGATCTTGGGAGCTTCAAACGCCAGTTCCTTGCTCTAAGCACATCCCTCCTTATACCTCAATTCACATGAATGAATTTAGCCACCCCCAACACGAAGCAGATCAGATCACCTAACATGTCTGCATCCACAGATTCTCTTTAAACACTAGCTGTCAGTGGGCCTTTTTGTGAAATTATGCACAGAGGGAGGAGAGAATATTACCATCTGGGATATCATATCAGTGCTTCTGGAGATATTTGGTACAGGATGTATCCAATTATAAATGAACTAGAAGCCTACAGTCTAACAAAAGCAGGTGGAACCTTATCAGCAGCAATGAACAGTTGCAGGAAAGGAGAGTTAGAAGGATTATTAACCCCTCAAAATAGACTCTGCTTTGCAAAAGGGAAAATAATAATGTCCATAGATAAAATAATTAACAGAAAAACAATTTGCAGCACTTAATTAAATGGAAAAGAGTATGCTAATACAATGCTAAGACTGCACAAAGGCATTTACTCCTGCGCATGCTAAGTGTGCTGTTTTCATACACTCATAACTATGTTAAATCAAAACCAATTTTCTTCCAATTTAGGAAAGTACAGGCTCCTCAATGAACACTCACCCCATGCCAGGTTTCAGGCTCTGGCCATTCTTTCTTTGTAGTCTGCTTTTCTCTCCCCCAACCACTGTTCCCTAGCTCACAAACAGCTGAAGGCATCTTGCTCAAACAATCCAAGCAACCCTCAGCTTTGGGAAGAAACCATGGATGGGAATGTCAGCCCTGCAGGGAATATGTCGGAAAACATGTTAAAAGGAGGTTAGAACAAAGGGTTTTGTAGCCTGAACTGTAACAGACGCTAGTAGCTCCCACTGTAATATGGAAATAAATTCTGGTTAGGTTTATTACTATCACTAATTGTATTATGGGAGTGCCCAACAGCCCCATCTGGGATCACATTGTGCTACATGCTATATAAACTCACATCAGAAGTCAATATGTAGATGGACAGTGGGCTACATGAGTATTTGGCTTCTTGGTAGGAGATGCATGATGGTTATATGTGTCAAGGAGGCAACCCTGAATGCGTGTGCCTAAGTTTAAAAGAGGCTTCTGGTAGATGCAGAACCACCCCCCAGTGCTTTATTTTCAGTTCGGTGTGCCCCTGCACCAAGCACAACGATGCCCAGAAGAGGAACCGCATGACTCGGCTTGCCCAGCATCTGTATAGATTGTGTACTTCAGCTGGACTTTTTGGTGCTTTTATCTAATATCCAACTGAATCAGCTATTAGATAAAAGTGCCAAAAAGCCCACTGAAGCATGCAGTCTGTACAGACACTTGGGGAGCTACGTTGAACTGATGTGGTTCCTCTTCCAGTAAAGTGTTTTTCTTTCCCCGCACGTGTCAGTGGCCAAATTGCTTGCCTCAATTTCCCCACCTCTAAAATGGGAATAAAATAGCTACCTGTTGTGGGTAGGGGCAAGCAGTGTCTAAGGAACAGACAAATCATGAAAAGCAGTATATGCAGTAAATATTACATTCAATAGCGTTGTCTGTTAGTTGTCTATTAGAAGTTACTGTGCACCATTATGGCTTTAATAAAATAAAATAGCTGATATCATGGCCTGCTAGAAACTGGTTCTTTGGAGTTAGTCTATTCACAATGATCTTTTTCTTATCCTGCTTTAGTTGCCTTCAGCTTGTTGATTGACACAGCCATGGAGCATGGCACTTTTCCTGTCTAGGAGATGCTAGGGAAGATCATCAGCTGACTCCAGTCAACTGTGAGTATTCACAGTAGCTGAGATCTGCTTCTCTGTGATGTCTTACAAGACAACCAAGTCTTCATTGCCTTTCAGGGAAAATGGGCTCTTGGTAAGATCTTTTCTCTTTGTCAGAACAAGGACTGCAGGAGAAGGTTTGCTCTGGATACTGTTGGTCCCCTAAGCCCCTGTAGAAGAACCGGTGAGTTTTTTGCTGTTGATTGGAGTGGGAGCAGGATTGTTTATTGAAGGATAAAATTCTCTTCAGATGGCCAATCCCCAAGGAATAAAATGACTCTGTCATTTCATCTAATGGAGAGGGGGAACAGAAAAGAAAAATTTGGTTCTCTCTGTAAAAGGGTCAAATGTGTGACTGGGTAGAGGATTAGGGTGAGGCTTAGATACAAATGAAAAGCTCAGAAAAGGGGCTTAGGTGGTATGTAAGTGCTGTCTGCATTAGTCTGGGTTTTACCCAAAGGCTATAACCTTCAACCAGATGAATTCTGCTCTTTCCTCTTGGTGTGTGATGGTGTTTTTTGTACATTTAGTGTGGCTGACTCACTTTTTGTACAGCCTGTATGAAAAACCTGAGTCCCAAGATGAGCCTCAAAGCAAGGTCATGTCCCTTATTGCTTGAACCTATAAGGTGAAACTGAGTTTAACGCAATTCCTTTGGTGGATTGTGATTTTTATGTGCTCAGTGTCTCATTGATCGAGCTCTTTGTGCTGTGCAAGCAGCTCAAAAATGAATGTTTTAAAAGTATGTTTCCACTCCTGGATGTTTTTTACCTGCCCAATGTCCATGTAAAAATATGGTATAGCTGGGTCATTGCTATTTGGAACAACTTGCAGCCCTGACTTGCAGTGCTGAACTCTAAATGTGACCTTGTGACATGTATACTCTGATGCTTTCATACTGACAATGGGCATCTTTTTTTAAAATCTGTGCATTGGAATGCGAGCTGTTAGGTGTTTAAGTTTGCAGGATGATGGGTAAGCATGATGTCCACCACAGATGTGTTCCTAAATTAATCAGATACCTTGTGTGGGGAGGGGCTCTGGTCTGTGTTAATGATACTTACAGCTGAATACATCACACTGCATTTGCAGGAACATGTACATCAATGAGTGGGATGTACCAGAGCTGACAGGCATGCATGATGGCAAAAGAACGGTCATGGAAAATGCTATAAAACAAAACCCATAAAAGCATTTGTTGATTTCATCAGTATCTGGCTCAGGGGACTATCTTTTCAGATGTTTTTAACTGATCCTTGCTGTTGTAGACCTCTCAGCTGGGACTCTAGACTGTGTACCTGTTATCTCTTTATGCTCATGCTGTTGGTATGCCTACTTCTGTTGATACTATCTGATGCTTCCTACTAGTTCCATGGTTAGAAGACCAGGGAATTCTTGCACGGTATCTTATTGCTATGGTTACAGACGGTTTATAGGTCTATATATATCATAAATGCAGGTGCTTAGGTAAATATTGCTTATTATTTTATATTAATCAACACCCATGCTGATTGCATTGTAAATATATGTGCTTTGATGGGAGAAGAGGGTGCACTTTGCCCCAGCCCCGAAAAAGCAAAGAAAATCGGAAAGAAAAAAATATTCCAGAATTACTGCAAAATAGTAAAGTGCACCCTCTTCTCCCATCAAAGCAAATATATTTTCAATAAGTAAATTGAAATATTAAATCCTTAAATATAGTTGGACAAAATCTTCCTTGGAGAGACAAGGGTAGCTTCCATTGGCTTTGGGAGACCAGGGCACGTATCTGAGAGCAGGTTTAAACCCAGTGGTCCCATTAAGTCCTATGCCTACCACCATTAAAGTCAATGGAGGGATGAATTGGGCTTATTATAGTTGTAGTTATATACAAGGGTTATTCTATATTCCTTCATAGGATATGCTGAGCTAGAACCCAGCTGTGTAAGTGTCAGAAGGAAATTACCTTTTTTATCTTTAGTTCTCTGTAATCAGAGTGCTGGGCTGGGGGAGTGAAAAGGGTGTTTGCTGGCCAGTTTTATAATGGGCAGGTAGAACTGGGGAGGATCCTAAATGGAAGAGGTGAGCTTTCCCCATAAATGAAGCTGTGATATTTATCAAAGCGATTGAGGTATAGGCTAACACTGCTCCCATTTAACCCAGTGAGAGTTTCACTACTGGCTTCGCTCTTCTCCTGCTAAAGCTGATGGCAAGTGTCTTTTCACCCCTCACTATTAAAGTAAGAGTTTCAAAGGCCTACTTCTAACCCATGTTATTCAAAACAAAGGAGTTACAGTTGAGCTCGTGTTATCTGGGTTTGAATTCTTTGCTATTTACTTCCAGCACTAACTGGGTTAAAACTACAGCTATGGCATGTTAGAACCCTAGAGAAGACATATACATGAGTTAAGAACACATCTTGCTTCCCAGTGAAGAAATAGCCTATGGCTATACCCACATGTCATGCAGAACCTGGCTGATTGCACCCAAATTAGTTTTGTCCCACTGTAAAGTCTTATTGTGGTGTTGTGTTCTCACTGTTTCTGCACTTAGCAGTGTGTGTGAACATCTGGGGACATAACCTATACATGCTGATATACTGCAACTATCTTGCATAGTCAAGAATTGTACAGATTATGGGAGAACTTGCCAGCCGTTTCAGGGGGACTGTGGGAAGACACTTGGCTTGGGTTCAGACAGTCACAAAGCCTGAAGCAGAACTGATTTGGTCTTTACAGGTTAATCTAAACTGCACATATTAAACTGAAACGGAAGTGAACAGACATTTACCTTTGATGTAGGCATGTGGCTGATTTCCTGCAGTGGCTCAAGCCAGAAGCCTGGGGGTGCTAGAGTATGGCTCTCTAGCTGTGTGTTCACTTTCTCTTCCTGCTGTCCCCAAGGTCTGTGGGATTTGTAGTCCAGAATAACATCAACAGGACCCTGCAGGGTTGCTCATCACTTCCTCTTCTTGTTTCCAGGTACCTCTAGGATTTGTAGTCCACAGTTGCAGCCAACAGTGAGTTTGAGCAGAGGAAGGGGTATTTAACTCCCTTCCCTGACCCCAGCCAGGGTTTGAGGGGGGACTACCCTGCTCTCTTCCCCCCCTCCCCCCCAAAAAACTAGGCTGCATCCCCAGTTGGGCTTGCACACCCACTGTGTCAGTCAGCTCTCAGTGCTCCAGCCTAGAGAGCAGAGGGGCAGGGCCAGCCTTGCTCTCTGGAGCAGGCAGCCCAGCCCAGGGCTGGAAAGCATGCTGGGATGCTGGGGGACTGTGATTTTCATGGAATCATAGAAGTAGGGTTGGAAGGGACCTTGTAGATCTTCAAGTCCGATCCCCCGCCTGGGTGGGAGAAAAACTGGACTCAAATGAGTCCAGCCAGGTAGGCATCAAGCCTCTTCTTAAAGATCCTCAGGGTAGGAGCCAGCACCACTTCCCTTGGAAGTTGGTTCCAGCTCCTAGCCGCCCTAACTGTAAAGTAGTTCTTGCGGATGTCTAATCTAAATCTACTCTCCAATAATTTGTGTCCAT
>NW_017728911.1:5758894-5775771 GCF_001723895.1 Crocodylus porosus | reverse complement strand
GGTGTCAAAGGCCTTGCTGAAGTCTAGAAAGACCATGTCCACAGCAGCACCTGCATCCATTGCCTTTGTGACCTGATCATAAAAGGCAATCAGGTTGGTCTGACATTTTAACTTGAACCAGGAAGGGGTTGGGGACAGAAGTTCCATAAGCTGGTTTGACGCAGATCCGTTAAGTCTAATACTACATTCAACCAGGTTTATCTTAAACCAGTTTCATGTGCACCGAGTTTCTGTTCTGTTACAGGTTAAAACCAGTTTCTGATCACTTAAACTGGTTTATGTGCAACTTCTCTCCCTAGCCTTGCAAACTGTGAGCGCTAGACTGTAAAATGGGTAGATTTCAGGTTGAGGTAATGCAGAGGCTGGGTTATAATCCATGTCCCCAGCTTAACATGTTAATTTGCTGTTAAGGAACTTGCAAATATGGCTTGGAGGTTCTTCTGTGTGAACAGTAGTGGGGCTTGGGCTAAACCCAGGTCAGAGCCTGTTCAGTGAAAACACATTCTAAATATTCTGCATTCACTTTTTTTTCTGTGTGAAGACGAATATTACTAGACACATTTAGGGGCTACAGAAAATCCCCCTCCTGCTTTTTCCTCACCATCACTCCAATTTGTATTTCCTGGCCTTTTAAGGAAACCACTTGGAAGCTCTACTCTGTGATTGGCAAGGTTCACACAAGGTCACTGCTCTGTGCCTACCCATCTGTTGCTGCTACCTTGCTTTCCCCTTCTGCAGCCTTACCTTTCCCATGTGATGTGGCGTTGCATAGCAGGTGCATGGGGGTGCACACGTATCCCCTGAGAGTGCCGGTGTACCCCCTGACCAGCTACACTTGCCACTTAGGCAATGGGCAGGAGCACCAGTGCCCCCCCTTGGAAGCACTGGCCAGGGATTGGAGTGCCATTGTGCTCCCAGAAGCGGCCAAAAATCCTGTAAATGGCTGCAGCCCCTCGGTCAGCGAGATCAGACACAGGAGACCCCCTTGGTCGGCGGGATTGGCTGTGGGGGGACCCCTCTGGTCGCTGGGGGGGCATGTCCAACCCCCCCGACTGTCGACACCAGTTGTCTATGCCCACATGCTTGGATGTAGTATTCCATCCTCCTACTTAAAGGGTATATTCTCTTTCCACTGAACTGCCTGCTCTCAGGATCTCATTTGGCCCCAGGGCTCACTCTTGCCTCATTCTTGCATGAATCTTGAAGCGCAAATTCCCACATGCCTGGATGTGAAGGTTTGTTTCTGTCACTCCAGATGGACAGACTCGATGCTTGGAACCTACAGGTCTTCTCACTCATGCTGCTGTAACTAACTCTGGTAAAGTTGAGGATCCTGATTTCCTCATTGCCTTTCACCTTGTGGATTTGCTCTCACTTGTTTAGGGTAGGTGTGGAGTGCTAACAGAACTGAACAGCAGCACCTGACACCTCTCTGCTCAAGTGGAAATAATGGTACAAGGTGTTGGGGAGTATAGGAATAGGTCCAGGGGAATTACTGCTACATCAAACTAATTCAAATAAGATCAGAATGAGTTAGCCACAACTAATTTGGGTCCCCTATGAACATGTGTGTAGTTTGGGGTGATGGAAAGGCCTCTATGAGGCCATGGCTAAATAAAGTAACTGTTTTAGTTCACCTTTAGGGTAGGTATCTGTCACCCAGTAGTCATTACCTATGAGAATACAGTCTTTGTCTGAGGAAAAGGTCTGCTTGACATAGGACTTAAACCCAGAGGCACAATTGCAGAGTGAAAATTAGCCCTGAGTTGTCAAACTGCATGCTGAGGATGATGGTTTTCATTGATCATCCGTTGTTTTTACTAGCTGTGCTGTGTACCTGCTCTCTGAACAACTTTTTGTTGCCTATAGCATGGCATGCCCAAAGCTCTGATAATTCAGATTACAGTGCCTGCTTTTGTTTCCTTTTGCTTTGTGATACTGAGGCAGTACTTGTGCAAGTTTTTTGTCTTTAATGCTTGTGATTGTGTATCCCCCTGGTCTGTAAACCTTTGTGTCCATTACTTTCTGCCTTGGTCTTGAAGGTTTCTGTCTTCCTGAGGATTGGGGTTTTCTATGACACTAAAGGGAGTTTATATGGCATTGAGATTTGGATTGGGAATTGTGCACCTAACTTTTTGGCTCCTTTGTAAATCCCAGTCAAAGGGCGGGTCAAACATGTTTTACTGGAGCATTTGTGCCTTTCTTCAGAACTTCCCTCCCTCTTTTGTGCTATAAGAATGATGTAGGGCATAAGGTGTCCAAGGGCAAATAAGAGAAAAGTCTTCCTTAAAGTGTCTGAGAGTGATTATTTGCCCAGATCCCCACAAGTTCCTTCTTTGTCTGCTTGGCTAAGTGCCAGGGGTCAGGTTCCTTTTAGACATACACACCAGTTTCCGCCTTTTACTGTGTCCCTGTATACTGCTGCTTGGATGCAGTGTTGTGGGTGCCCAGCACAGTACTGTGCCTGGAAGCTGAGGCACAAAGTTCCCACAGGAGGGACTTTGGTTACTTCTATGAGGCCTGGAAGAAAGGCCTCATGCTAGACCCTGGCTTATCAGAAAGGTACTAGGTTTAGCAGTAGATGTGTGTTGATGCATCCTGTGTACATAGGGGTGTTTAGGAAGAAGGGAGAAGCAGAGTCTCTGAAAATAGGCAGACTCATGGCTTGAGAAGTAGCACATAGGGCCTGTTCTTCAGGGCAGGTGTTTGAATGCCTCTGATGTCTGGCAGTTAATATTTGTATCTTCTGGCCACCTGGATATGACCATTTAAAAGCCTGTAATCATAGAACATAGAGATGCTAATTAACCCAGTGCCACTTGGGAGAAACTGCTGCCAGCTTTGTGGGGCCCTGCAGTGCATGACTGCATCCCGGCAGGGGAAATCATTAGATTTCTAAACTCCTCTGCCATGGAGGAGCTCTGTGTCTTACGAGGCCTTCAGAGCTGGCTTCGCCCTCTGACCTGTGCATACAGTGTCTGGTGACTGAGGGGCTGGTAGGGTGCATGTCGCAACACAGTTACCATTCACCACCATGTTAGCCATGTGGAAGCACAAAGGGGGAGAGACCTGTTATGCGAGCTGCCCAAGGATTGAATTTCCTTGGTATTAATAGTGGCTTCTTCCAAGCAACACCAGGTTAATTAGCAGCAGAAGATCAGGCTGGCTCCCTGGCCGTTCCTGGGCTCCTCGCAGGCATCAGCTGGGTTTCATCTTCTCCCTTGCTCTACTGCCGGAGGACAGCCTGTAGCCAGCAGGCCTCTTCTCCTGTCATCAGCTATTTTTAGCAGGTATTTTAACAGATCCCTTTTCTTCCTTAAGTCTTCCTGCTGAGACAGCACCTTTCTAGCTCACTCATATCATGCGAGGCTGCAAGTTTCCAGCAGAGGGAGCTGTTTGGTATCAGAAAAATTTCCCAGATTTGAAAGCTGGGGAAAATATACCCGAGTATAATGAGGAGGAGGGAAGATGGCAATTTATAAAGAGGCTAGGGCTGAGGGAGTCCCCCTATCTGATTGTGCAATGCCCTCCTCTTCCTTACTCTTTCCCTCCCTCCCTACTGGAAACAGAAAGGAGTCTTTGAGATGAGGAAAGGTAAAATGAATGCTGGGCTCTGCGTGTTAGCTGCAGTATCTTTTCACCCAGTGAGAGACTCTGAATCCAATATGAAGTGCTACATGCACTGTTAACTCTCCAACATCAAGCCCATGGGCTGTAAAGGGAAGCGTGCCTGGCCCTAGCAGGGCTTGCTGCAGCAGTGAGTGGTGTTCCCCGAACAGCTGATGGGGATGAATCCAGGTGACTCCAGAGACCTGCTGCCTGGCACAGGGCAGCCCAGTGGTTCATTCTTCGCACGCATGCTCGCTAGTTCCATCTTCTTCCTTGGGTAAGGGTGGGGATGAGGCATTGAACTTTCTGATGAATCTTAGCTTTCACTTTTTTTTTTCCCCATGCCTGGTATTTTTTTTTCTAAGGCATTAGGTTTTGGAAGTATTCTGTGTACATATTGCTGGTGCATCTCTAGCTTCCACAGTCCTGTGGAAGCTTAGGCTGAAGTTTTGTTGTTTGGCCTTCAAGTTGCAGATTGTCAATGACCAAAGCTTGTTTAAACTGCTATGTGTTGTTGCTGCCTTGCAGACCTGTGACATTGTTTCCCATAAGGCTGTTGCAGAAAAAAGGGTTCCCTGAATGACCTGTAGGGCCAGTCAGTGGATGGGACCCACCCACCGCAAATCAGTGTTGCCACAGGGGCTGCATCTGCCACAGTCTATGAGGCTACAATGCAGAGAGGACGCCCTATGCAATTCATTGGGGATGGCATAGGAAGGAGGATGCTCTGTCCAGTCCTTAGGGATGTGCCCCATACCCACTGCACAGCCATGGAGTGCTGAATGGAGCATTAAGTAACTTTGAATTTTTAAAGAAATAATAATCCAAAGTGCCTGGAGCTCCTTCTCCCCCTGCTTCCAGTTCCACCTCCACCCCCTTGGGGCCTTGTGAGACTTGCATGAAGGGTTAGTTTGCTGTGCACACTCAGGAATGTGTCACTAATGCAGACAGCACCCTTCTCTCTGTGCTGATCCAGGGTCTGACTTGCCAAAGGAAGCAATGAAGAAGGCTCCTAGCAGCTGACTGCATTCATTATCTGTAGCCAGCAGGACTTGGTACTGCATGTAGGCAAGCTGCAGCAAAGAGGATGGCTGCATCCTGTTTGCTGTCTCAACAAGCTGTAGCTTCCTGACTCTGCAGCAGGGAGTAGGGGGCAAAGGGGTGTATGGGGGGAATTGTGTGAGGTTGTTCTGGGCCTCACAGGTTCCCCATGAGAGAGCATTGCCTGGGCCTGCTTGGCAAAAAGGAAAGCAAATAGAGGCATCCTCTCACCTCAGAATTCGTTACTGCTCCAGGATAAAGGGATTCCTGGGGGGTTGGGGCAAATGGCCCCTGAACAACAGGGTGTAAGTAGTGTACTCTGCCTGTCTACCTTCACAGAGGCTGTCACAGGCCCAGTAACCACCCTGAATTGTGTCCCTGGGCATTAAAAGCCTGGGTTTTAATACAGTGAAGCTCAGTAGTCACTGAAATATTCAAAGCTGCTTACAAGTTTTAATGCTCAATTCCTATTAATCTTATAGGGAACTGGATATTAAGAACTCTGGGGCAACTTTTTAAGACTGCCTAATGGTAAACAGATGGGAAAGCATGTTCAGTAAAGCTTCTAGGCTGGAAGCCTACCTATAAGTGTCTAACCATTGTCTTGTCCCAGCAAGCATTCAGGGTGGTTTGAACCCAGGTGGGGTGTGCACTCTTCTATGTCCTGTCCTTACAATACCTCTCTCCCAAATAGTAGAGTGCCAGAAGTAGAGTGCTTATTCCATTCTTTCAGTCTTGCTGCTCCTGGACGATATCAATTTGATTTCTGCATGCCAAAGACCTATGGCAGTGGTAAGTGGTTCCCCCCCTCCCCAGTACGGGTGCCAGAGCATGGCATCCAAAGGCATTTTGCTTGGCACATGCACTTCTGGGGCAGACAGCGGGGAAAGGGCCAGGGCTGCGCTGCCACAACAAGGTTTGGGCCTCTCGTATCTCCTCTGCCATCCATCCCTGGCATACCAACAATCTTACAAGTTGAGGTTGCAGGCATTTTTGACACTCTCCCCAAAAACATTCCCAACCCTTGCCCTATGGCAGGGGTGTCCAACCTTTTTGAATGTGGGGCCGGATCATGAACTTCTTATTACCCAGTGGGCTGGTGAGCCACATTCAAAGACCTCATAGGAAGAGGTATCATATCACACCTCCCCCGCCCAAATGAAAGTACAGTGTTTACTGTTTACTTTTGTTTCCTGTTGCAGCACCTTGGGCCTCAGAAAATGGCTTGGAAGGCTGCATGTTGGACAAGCCTGCCCTATGGTTTTTGGAAAGGCCCCTGCATTGGAAAAATACTCTTCATTTTGAAAGAAAGGTGGCACTTACGCGGTGGCATTCAGCTGCTGTATAGTAGCACTGGTGGCTTGGCAGTAGGTCACTCCTGGGAATACCTTAAGGAGCTTCTATGAAGTGGCTTCCTACACTACACTTCTGTCTCTTTGGAACTTGTGTACTTCCATGGCTGGCAAAGTTGTGCAAACATGATGCAAGTGCACTTACGTTCTCTGGCTCTGCTGTTGGACTCGAGGTGCTATCATGACATAGAGAGTGGCTGTGGGTGCCAAGCCAGCCTGACTTATTGCTCAGCTTGCAAGGCTGAAGAGAAACTTCACTTTGTCCTGGAGGATGCTTAGCTGTGTGACCCTGGAATCTGCTACCGTGCTTCTTGAGGTTGGGTCTGAATGACAGATCTGCAAAGCACAGGCCACACCACTGTAGTCCTCTGCTTCCCACTTTTGTCTCCACTTTAGCATCTCCCTCTCTTTGTGTCTCCTTTACTTCTCATCCCATGGGGGAGGAGGCCTGGATGTCATCTTAGTCGCTGCCATCTGCTTGCTAATAGTATGCAAAAAATCATTTTGGGGCCCCTGACCATCATACTTGGCTTTTAGATGGGACTTTATATGTCCAAAGTCCTGTTAGAGGTAATTGCCAGCATTTCTCTGTTGGGCTAAGTTGGCTGTGCCTGTGTGTTTCACGGGCTGGGGAAACCATGTTGAGGCAGTAATGGAGTGCTGTGCCCATTCTACCAGGGTGTGGTTTTAATGTAGCTTGTACTAATATAGCTTGCAACATTATCATATGCTAATGTCCCAGGGTGATGCCAGAATAAATTCAGAGCTCTTTAACTGTCCTGAAAATGAAGCCTAAGGGCAGCACAGAGATTGAGCAGGTCTTTGTGGGTGAGTAAAATGTGGTTTTCCTTTAGATTCTCCAGATAGGAGGGCTGAATTTTCCAGTCTTGTTCACTGAGCAAAATGAAATGGAGAGAAGCCCCTTTAAGGGATCTAGTGGGCCACTGGAAGTGGCAAATCCCAGTGTCCGTAGCAAGCCTAGGTTCCTTTGAGAAGCTTGGCAGAGCCTCTGGTTATGAGTATGGGCAAGATTGTTTGCCTAGAGCTCTAGGGGGAGGTGGCTGGACTGGCCCGGCCTGTCTCCAGATCTCCTGCAGAAGACTCTCCCAGTACAGATGTTGCCTCTTTTGGTCCCCAGCTCCTAGAATAATGGATGAGGCTCTGAACTGCGTTCCCTCTGGCAGCAGGGGCAGGATTGCTTGGGAGTTGTTCCTCTCCCCAGAAGCAGGAGATGGGGCCAATCTGTGCCTCTGTCCTTGGTGGCATTGGCCAACAGTCTTGGTGGCATTTGCTGTCTCCTGACACGCCCATCTCATGGGGTGAAAACTGATCTAACAGAGGTGAATGGGGAGCTAAGCCTAGAATTCTTTCCCCTTCCTCCATCCACTCCTTCCACTTTCCAGCATCCCATTTGGATCCCTACAAACGGTGTTTCCTACCTACTTGACAGGGCTTCTTCTTCCTAGGAGAGATTTCCTGTCTCTCTTACTTATTTCTGTCCTGCCTCTTGGTTTTTTTTCTTCTTGTTCTCCTGTACACTCCCCTCCTAGTTCCTCTCTTTCTCACCATCCTTTGTCATCTTCTGTTCTCCTTCATGTCACACTGGAGCTGCCTGCCTCCCTCCTAACCTCCATCACCATGAGCTTCCTGTCCCATGACTCTGGAGACTCTGAATCCAGGACAGGCCAGCTAACCTCAATAAAGCTACTTGCATGAGTGAGGGCTGCAAGATTAGGCCTGCAGTGGTGGTGCATCTCCCTCAAGAACTCAACCCTAGGGTGGTTCCACTACAGCTCTCTGTCTTTGCTGATGGAGCAGAGAAAGGCACAGATCTCTGTAAAACCTATCAAACTTAGCCTGCTCCTAGACAAAAGCCTCTGTTTGGAGTTGATACTGTGTCTTTGGTCTGGCAGTCACGTGCCCTGTATCTCTGCACTGACGGAGGTGATCACCCTGGAAGGCAGTGGCTGTAGCAACAGCCTCATACTCCCAAGCCGCGGAGCACTGGTGGCACTCGCAAGCAGTTGTAAATTCCGTTTCACTCGTATCTGCAAAAGCCGATGCAGTCAAATAAAGCTGTTCTGACAGCAGCCTTTAATAGCCCTGCTGTCTGCAGAGCCCTGGGTTTGCACGCTTCCTGACAATGGATGTGTGTTTTTACTAAGCTCAAATTTAGTGTCTTAGTGCCGGATTTACAGCCCAACCAGCCACTGTACCCACACATAGAAAATACCATGAGGGAGAGAGAAAGATTGGGGGGGAGAGGGTATGATGCTCACTCAAACTGAAAAAAAAATCAAAACAAAACAGCTTTTGTGCATCTCTGCTTGCTGAAGTGAGCACAAAATTAACTCCTAGGTCACCATGGCAGGGTGTACAGCACTGGCCCTCCAAGCCAAAGGAGCCCTGATAATGGAAGGCAGGCAGTTTCTTGCCTGTAAGCCTTTGTCTTCTGCTGCATGTGGTTGAAGTGTGATGCTAGCTGTAACACGGAGACAAAGTCCTGTGGTCCATCCGCCCCTCCAGCCGCCTTGCTCTACTCTGTCATTTAGCCCTGCCCCTGCTATTCCAGTGGGGAAGAAGAAAACAAATGGGAGTGGGTCACCTTTCAGATAAGCCATGGAACCAAGGGCTGCAGCACATGTGGTCCTTAAATATTATCTAGTGCTTTTCAGAAGAGCAAGGGCACCTTGCACAAATTCCAACTTCAGTATTAACGACATTGGGTCAAATCCAGGCCTGGTTCAACTCCATTGATTTTAATAGAGTTGTACCAGAGAGGAATTTGGCTCATTCTTCCCTCCTTTAATTCCCTCTGACATTTCAACTGGAGACAGCATTTTTCATTTCCTGCCTGTAAACTACGAGGGGCTGTGAATAGTGCGCCATTTTCTCTCCCTCCCCCCCCACCCCAGAGGTGGCTGCATTTTAGTGATTCATACTAGCATGGTACAGTGGTTGCTTCTGATTGTAATTGTGACAGTTTCTATCAGTTTGATGGAAACAAGCTGTTGAACTTGTTATGCAGCCCAGTGGTCTTATGAATATTAGAGCTGCATGGCACAGAACAGTCCTTGCAATGATATGAGTACTAATGGCTGAATGGCAAGTTGTCTGTTATCACATGGATCTTCTTGGAGATCTGGGCTTTATTTTCCCTAGTGTGTTCAAAACTCAGGCCTTTTCTTTACAATGTGGGCAATAGCTTGCCCATTGTTAAGGGGAGAACCAGCTATCACTTATGAAGACCTATTTTAGCATATCCCAGTCCTGAATAGAAATGGTTTAGTTGTGCTGAAATGGTCTGTGATGGAGGAAAGTGATTGGAATATTAATTTCATTTAGTCACAAAGAAGCTAAACTGCAAATGAAAGTTCCACATCAGTGGTGCTCAGCCTACAGCCTGCAGAGCATGTCATCCAGCCCATGGGGCTGGGCTGGAGCCCCAGACCAGGTTTGAGTATATTGGGGCCTTCAGCTGTGAATCAACCCAATGACTGATCTGGCCCAAAGACTGAGGCCAGATCTGTGTGGCTAGATAGGCTGAGCACCACTCTTCTAGAAGGAAAGATGAGGTCATGTTCTATCAAACCTATTCAGTGTTACAGATCTATCAGTCTCTTCAGCCTGGGACAATACAGTGCTACAGTGAAAGGTAAAATGAGGTTGCCAGCAGACTTCATAAACCATTAGCTTCTCCCTGTTTCCTGGTTATGGGAAGCACTGCTAGGACCAGAGTTCCAGGTGTTCTGAGGTGGGGCAGGGGCAGCAGTCGTATATTTTTCCGGTTGTAGAATCAAAGAACAGCAATTGCCACACTCTCTGGAGGCGCTCAGACTCTCTAGATCAGTCTTAAAAACTTCTATAAAGCAGAGGTTCCCAACCACTGGGCCGTGGCCTGGTACTAGGCCACAAAGGGTTAGCTGTTGGGTTGTGGCACAAGCACCCCGCTTGGACCCCCATCTGTCTGCCTGGGCAAGCGGCTTCTGCCGCTGGCAGTCGTGTGGGGTTAAAGCGGGGTGGCAGTGCAGCCCCTAGAGGGAGGCAGCCGACTCCATGTGCCCCATCCCACTCCCGTGCCCATCCACAGGTTGGGAACCACTGCTATCATGTACTCTGTGGCCCTTTGTCCTGCAATATGAATTGCCTCAGAAGAGGGTGACTATTTTGGCAGTTCATCCATGGAAGGAATTATATAGAACTGCAGAGAGTGGGTTTAAAATCCTGTGGAACAGTGTCTTTCAAACTTCCTGAAGTCACACAACCCTTTTGTATCACTGCTGCTGCTGCCTTTGGCTCCACGGGTTGTGAGCCCCAGCTCCACAATGGTGGCACACTGTCTCCCTGCCCTTTCCACCGTTATCCTGATCTCTTTGCAGAACCCCTGATGACCTACTTGGGAATCCTGCTGTTGTGCAAAACAGTTTGAAAATCACTGCTACAGGGGAATACTGTTATAGGACTCCAACAGGGTCCATCCTGCCTCTGCTCTTCTGCTAGGCCCCACATAGCTCTCATCAGGTCTTGGATCCCCTGGTAACTCCTGTGAGCCCCCATTCTGCTTCTGGTGATCCATACTCTTCCTCTGACCTCTGCTATCTCCCTTGCCTTCTGCAAGTTCTTCTGCAGTTCTTCCGCTTTCACGGTATTGTTTCTATTCCTGAGACTGGCTGCTTTGCTGGCCCAAAGATTTACATGCGCACACAATATTAGTGTCGATGTATGTGGACCTCTGCTTGTGGCCGTAGAAGCTGCAACATGATTGAATGCAGTATGAACTTTCCTGCGTTGCCTTTCCATCCACTCCTGTAGCACTAAAGGTGCCCATAGAGCATAATAAACATGGGTCCTCAAGAGCTCACAGTTTAGGGGTAAAGAGCAGAGAGGAGTAAGGAGGTTCATGGTTCAGGGTAGATAGAGGGTCCTCCATACATAGTGCAGTACAAAGACATGGTTGGAGAGAGGAAGGTGGTGGGAAGCAGAGGGCTGGATGGGGCACAGGGCAAAGGCAAAAAGAATGGTAACTCAGCTGTAGGCAGGGCACGGCCTTGTGGAGGAAGCCAAGAACATAATTCTGGGAGAGAAGGGAAGTTGATGAAGGAAGAGATATGATAAGGTTTGGGTTGGGCTTTTCCATGGTTTATTTTGTCCTTGGCCTTTGATCTAGGAGCTAGTATGTGGCAGTGGTGACTTCTGTTATAGAGTCACCAGGTTTCCATAATCCCAGCTGGGATTGCTGTTTTGTGCTCCACAGAAATGTCTCCTAAAGCCTCTGCCAATGCCCTTTGGAGGCAAGTCTAGTCCTTGACCTAATTTGCCCTTCCCTTCTTTGGCACTTGCTAGGATCTTCTGCCCCGCCCCTGCCCCAACCAAATGTTGGCTCTCACACTTCCTTTTTGGATAACTTCTCTGAGAGAGTGCCTTTCTTCAGATGGGAAAGCATAGGAATCCATTCTGGTATTACTTACCCTTCAATTCTGGGAGCATATTCAGCGCACACATGACTTTGTTAAAATACTGCCAACACATTATGGGTGTTTTTGGGGATTTTTCTCCAGAGGCACTCAGCAGCACAGGGGAAGAAGCAGGAGTGAGAAAAGTAGATGGGAGCTGTGTAATCTGGAGAAATTGGGAAGGGAGGGTCAGGCCTTGCTGGGGGCAAATACTCCTTGGGGAAATTTCCTGCAACTGGATCAACTTAAAAGACAAATTGCTCTTCACAAATAAATGAATTTTACTGACAAGTCAGGGACAATGTGGCATTATCCTGTGGCTGGGGACCTCCCATGAGAGATTGGGGAAGCAAGCCAACTTTCACCTAAACTGGGCAAAATAGGTTTCTAATAGTCCATCTAGCCAAGGGCTTCTGTCAGTGCATCCAGATGCATGTAAGGCCCAACTGCCTGCTACCTCACACTGCTTTTTCATTTAAATACCCTCCCTTCTTTGTTTAGACTGAGTGATGTGGGGCATGGATCTTGTCTTCAGAGCTGTCTTGAAAATACTTAACATATGCTTGGTGCTTTGCAAAATATTATTGCATTAGTCAATTTAGGGGCCCTAAATTGGAACACGATTGGAACAGGATCATTCTTGTAATTTGTTTTATATTGTTCTAGCACTTAGGCTTTCCAGTCAAAACTGAGGCTCAGCTTATGCCAGGGAATCTGTCAACAAGGACAGAGACCAGGGCACTTGCAATCTATGTGTTGGAAAGGGCCCAATAGGTGGCCAAACAGACAAACAGAGTGGAGGCAGGTTGGGAGGAAAATAGAACATTAAGAGGGTCAGAGTTTAGCAGAAGATGCAGTTATTTTGGAGAGAAATCCCCATTTCCAGAAATGCAGGAGTCCCTTTTAGAATATGGGGGTTTGTCAATTTTGGTGCCGATTTCTGCAAAACTGGGAATGTGGTGTGCAAAGGCAAGTCACAGGTCATAATGAGCCTTTCGCCAGAAGGCTCGTACAGCCCATCAGCAAACAGTAAAGGCCCACATTTCATCCTGTCTGGTGAGCCAACAATGCTGATCTTTAGCACAGGTGGAGTGTTCATCCATGCAGAGGGGAGTGTAACGCCTTCCCTTCCAGAAATCTTAAGTGACTTGCTGGTGAAGTGGCATCCAGTTCAGTAGCAGAGCCAAGTACAGCACCCAGGAGCTGTATTGGAGAGGGGTTCCCCACCCCCATTATACCATCATATCCCATGCCCAAGAGCATTCTGATGCTATTGGAATGGCAATATGTGGAGCCAGGCAGCAGGTCCAGCTGAGGCTGGTTGGCAGAGATGGGGTGAGGTGGTGACATTGGTGACCTTGCTGATTTATTCATTAGACAGTGTTTAGAAGAGGGAGAGGATTGATTTGTCTGTCAAACACGGCACCAAACCAAGCAGCCTGCAAGGGGAGGACTAATTGTGCATCTGACACAGAGGCCAGAGTCTGACTCATCCCATCAAGTGCCTTTTTTTGTTTTATTTTCCTGCTATTCAACCCTTCCTCTCTTCATCCTTCCCATTGTCTCAGGCAGTTTATTGATGTGATCCTAAAATTAAAGGTTATTTTCCCTCCCAAAAAAATCAACATAAAGAGAATATAATACTATGCTGGATCAGTTTCTAAATTATTGTTGCTCTTATTCATAGCTAGTTTAAAGCCAGCTTGAGCATGTCTACATGAGCTGTAGTTGGTAATGGGATTTCAAAGCCGGCTGCATAAGTGGTTTTGGTAAATCCTGCTAGGTATCTTTCTACACCTTTTATATGCTTAAATACCTTTAAATATCAAGCCTTAATTGTTGGAGTTCCTTTTGAATGTGAACCTATGGCACATCTGTGCAACAGCTGCTGCTGTGACTGCAGCTTATGTTTGAGCTAGCCAGCTCTGGCGCCAATACCAGTCTACCTGCAAAAGATTGGCTGCCCAAGTACTTAGCTTCTAGGTTTGTGTTGCAACTAATTTAAAGCTACCTCAGGTAGATCTACAGGAGCAAAAATTGTACCTCTGGACTGAAGACCTATCCTGAATCATGTAGTGCTGTACACCATTTTTACCTCTTGTTCAGTGCCTTCCCCACATGAGAACCCTTTCATTTTGGCTTCTTAATCCAGCACAGAGTATTATACTGTGAAGTTTTGCCTCTGAAGTTCACATCCTTTGTGGGAGTGCTTAATGATCACCCCGAGTTTCATTTGCAAGAGTTTAGAGAGGATTATATTTTGGCACTCCTGACAATTCCTGTGGAGACTGAGAAAATAAATGCCTGATATGTTTATCCAATGGTTGGCTCTGGTGGTGGTGGTGGTAGTGTGTAACCTTCTTGCCTATAACAAAACATCACCGTCTCAGCCTTGTAACTGAAAGCTCTTTTTGCTGAAGTTTCTTCTCTTCTGCCTGCTTTCCCCCTCCAGGGGGCACATTGGCAGGCTACCTTTCCAAAAGAAAAGTGGAGATTGGCAAGATCAACCCTTTTTCCCCTTTTAAATGGCTTTTTTATACAGTGGTCACTCTTGCCGTCATCCTCTTGAGGCTTCTACATTTTTGCTCCAAAAATGAACTGCAGCCTGCAAGTCACTGAAGCATCTGAAGGGAGTTCCATTGTTGTTCAGCACTGGATGTTTTCACTGCCCAATGATTCCAGCACTAGTCTTGAATTCATTAAAGCCAGCTGAAAGGCTTCCATAGCCAGCACTGAGTGCTGAGCCAGGCCTTAACAAGGACACGAGAGAGAATCGTCTGCACTAATTTTGGTTTTTGGATTTCCCCCTTTCTGCTCTAGTAAATAGATCTCAGGTCTCATCTTCACGCACAAGAACTGAAAATTTTCACGTAATTACAGGAAGACCCTTGTTTGCTAGTAGTTGGAACTGGGCTCCTTGCCTACCCTTGCTACCTTGTCCCTCTGTTATTTTTGTTCTTCCTCCTCTAGTGAGGGATTCTTTATCTCTAGATACGTGATGTTTCCCCTCTCCTACTCCATTCTTTCATGCCATCAGGCCACTGAGAGTGGTTCCATCTTGTGTTGAAGATAATCAGCTGATTCATTTTGTAAATGAAGGGTTTTGTAAAAGCTTTTCAAAGCCTGGTGCCTTGTTAACTCCTACTGCAAAGCAGAGGCAACATGATTCTGCCAGTTTGTTCATGCACGCACAGCAAGCTGTTCCTTTAAGCCATGTATTACACCCTACACTGGCATGTAGTCATGAACGAAAATGCCAGTTGAGAGATTCCTGGGCCATTTTGAAAACAAAAAGATGATTTTTTGTGACAGCCAAAGTCCTCCCTTCCTACCTCTTTCATGGCTACACAGATGAGTTTGGGATACCCTCAGCATGAAGGCAAGTGCAGTTGGAAAACTTACCACTTTCTTGCTGTAGAGGATTATCTGAAAGTCTTGCAGAGACTTGAGTGAGGATGGCAATAAAGGCAATGAACAAGCTCCACAAAAGGCAAACCTCCAAGAATCTGGCTACTACTGTGCACTTTGGTGCCATCTGCCCAACAAAGGATCTCTAAGTACTTTGGAATGGAATTAAGAAACATGCTTTTTCCTTTAGGACCTCCATCTATTGTGCCATGATAATCAGTGACAAGGCATGTTAGGGCTTCATTAGTATCTCCTGTTTCCTTATTTTCAGTTTTAAAAAGCCCTGTGAATCTGTCAGGATGGATACTTGCTAGTTTTGGGTTCTATATCTCCCATCCTAGTCTTTTCTCTCCCCAGCTATCTATGGCAACCTGTTGCCACTTGTTGTTACTTTGGGCTGTTACTTTGGAACAGAAACTATGTTATGCTAAGTCTGTACAACTCCTAGTATTGGAGAATCTGATCACAAGTGGGGCTTCTGCTAGTTGCTGAAATACCATATTTACTCAGATATATAATATAAGGCAACCCTGAATAAAAAAGATAATTAGGTTCTATATATGGAAATGTGTATATTTTGTTATAATTTTCTGGGTATAGAACCAATTCTTGGAGGTTTGCCTTAATGTTGTCCCCCCCCTCCTATGGTTACAGCAGGGAAAATACATTGGGGGAGAGGGGGTGGAGAGTTAGAAAGCGCCCCTTACCCCCACCCCCCATTACCATCAGACCCCACTCTCCCTTAGCAAATGGAAGTAAAGGGCAGACTTGAAAACACTGCCCTTGAAATAAACATATTGACATATACCTGTAGTAATTTGCATGTAGGCAAATTTAGTACAGGTAGTCATAGACTTAGTTTATCCAAAATTGATATATTTTTACCTTTTTTGAAACGGCTGCAAGTTTTAGCACCGGTATTCCATAAACACACTTTTAAGCATCACTTTTGCACCTATGCATGATGTTTAGTTCCAAAGCCAAAAGGCTCATGATTTACAAAGCTCACTGGACTGGACCCCAGCAGCGTCAACAGTGCTACAAGCCATGGCAACCCCACTGCTCAGTATTTTTGTGTACTCCAGATTGCAACCCCCCCCCCTCCCCCCCGAGGATCCTTATGCTAATTAACCCTCCACTAATGACTGGAACTGAATGGTCTTGGCATGAGTCTTGGGCTCCTCCAAAATCTTATATGCAGATGAGGCACAGAGTAACATGTTCCAGCTCCACCTCATGGGTGCCAGGGCCACACTTATCCTATGCAACAGGCTGAGAGACGGGGCAACAGAAAGATGCTGAGTGAACTGTTTGGGGCCCCGTTTGATGATGTTTGCTAGACATTTAAGGCTGGTGAAGAAACAGGAATAATTGGAAATGGGAAAGGAAGTTGCAGCTCAGCTGTGGGAGTGAAGAAGAAGCCAATTGTATTCCATGTAGTGGCTCATGGTGACTTGAAAAGGGGTCAGTGCTGAGGGGGACTGAGTACAATAGGCACTGCCATATATCTTAATTTAGGTGGGCTGTACTAATCTATCCTTGTGGCATTTTATATATAAAAATAAATATTTTTGGAAAAAAAAAAGAGTAATTTTCCTTCACCTTCTCAGCCTTTTGGCTAAGATCAAGCATTTTAAGCACCAAGGGGAAGGTTTCAGGGCTGGGTCTAGTCTTCCTGGTATTGCAGTACCTTCAGGCCTGGTGACAGTTCCTTGTGGAGGGAATGCCAGCCTGTGTTTTTTAGGGCCAAAAAAAATAAGCATTGTTGTCACTAGGGAAGGCAGTTGGAGCTTGCTCTGGCCGGTCCAAGTGCTGGCCTGTATTCCAATACCTCCAGGCCTGGATACCAGGCTTGGTGCTTGTTCCCTCCTGTGGAAGCAACTGCCCTTTTTTTTTTTTTTTTTAAGAGCCACACAAACAAAAAAAAAAAAGGTATGGAGTTATTGCCAAACTGTGTGGGAGTGAATCTACAGATGGTACAGAAAGAGCACAGGGATTTGAATTGGCAGGTACC
>NW_017728911.1:5752358-5758794 GCF_001723895.1 Crocodylus porosus | reverse complement strand
GCCACACATACAAAAAAAAAAAAAGGTATGGAGTTATTGCCAAACTGTGTGGGAGTGAATCTACAGATGGTACAGAAAGAGCACAGGGATTTGAATTGGCAGGTACCCCACCAGGCACTCCCCATGTGGGCATGGAAAAACAGAGAGGGGCAGAGAGGCCCATCAAACTGCCTCTTGGAAACCTGCTGGTGGAAGATAGAAACAGTAGATCACCTCTTCTGGTACTGCCCACTCACCAGGGGGGTGTGGAGGAGAGTAATCATACTCTTCCTGGCAGGGGTCAAGACCCTGACAAGTGAGGCAGTGCCATTCTGTCGCTTGACCAAGCAGTAGGGAACCCCAGCAGCCTGCTTTGACCAGTACATCTCCTGCTTCAGGAACAGCCTGTAGAAGGCCAGGAACCTGCTCATAAAAGATGCACAAACCTCTCAGTTGAGGACTGTGTCAAAATGGGACTAAGTGAGATGCAGGAGTACTACATGAAGATAGTTGGAGATGACGGGGACGAAATGACAGAGATCATATGGAAGAGAGAGGACTGGCGCAGACTGTTCAGAGGTGGGGCCAACACCAGAGAGAATGATGATGATGAAGACAATGATGGTGACAATGGTGATTACAATGATGAATGAAAGGATTGGGAGGGGGGAAGAAAGGGAGGCAGGGCACTGAGGCAGTCCCCTGTGTGACTGTGACTGTTAAAGGTGATGGTGATGGGAATATGGACATGTGGGTGCACAGTGTGGTTATTATAATAGGAATGAGAAAGGTGTGATTGTAAGGATGTGGTTTGGATTGTCGAGCGAACCATCCTGGTCATGAGACAGATTTGTATGTACTGAGCATAACTATAAAACACATGGCCCTATATAGACAGATTGTGACAGACTTTTGCAAAAAAAAATCAGCATGTTTGCTTAATATGGGTCATGTGTTTTATAGTTGCACTCAGTGTTGACTGAATTTAATCAACTTCATAGTTGGTTTCCATTATTGAATATGTGCTGGTTTTGGCAGCAGTTTTAATGATAGACAAGGAAATCTCATTAAATACATTGTATGTGAATGTAAATTGTGGCTTTCTTCCCTCACATTGATTAGAGGGGAAAGTCTCATCTTTACTTCAGTAAATATGGTAACTTCACCTCCTGGTGTTGTTATATTTGGTCTTTTCAAAGCTTTTGAAAGAAGGTGCTGGTTGTCCTGTTTTATTATGACATTGTTTGGATACCAGTCAGAGAAGCCTAAAGTCAAAGAAAACCTGTTGAATGAATAAATCAGCTTACAGAGCTTTGTAGTGATTTATTTTGCTCTTTGTTCCTTTGGATATGTGTGCCTTTCATAAATGAGCTTATTATTCTATCCTGATTCATAGCTTTGTGGTAAGAGCACTGGGTATCTGTGCCACCAGGGAAGATGGAGGAGCTAGGGTCAAAATAGGTGAGCTGTAGATCAAACAGAGGTCAAGCTGGAATGAGGAGACAGAGAGAAAGAAGCAAAAACTATCTGTGTAGAAAGCAAGTGAGCACTAGAGCTGGCTGATACCTGCACATGATATAGCCTGAACAGAAGTTGACCCTTGGTGACCACTGCTCAGTACAAGCCTTTTTTCGTGGTGCTTGTTGGGATACAATGTCTTTTGGTGAGAGACACCCTGCCCTCTCTCAAAGGAACTGTCTAAGCCCTTGTCCTCCTCTGGTGCTTTTTTAAATTTTATTTTCCTTCCAGGCATCCATTCCTTCCTCATACAGCTTTCCTTCTCAGGTGACTAAGGTTTTTGTTTGTTTGTTTGTTTGTTTGTTTTTTAATGGGGACACCTTGCCTCTCCATAGATTCAGTTTTGTCCTGCTCCTGAGATCAAACTCCGCTTAGAACATATGGCATGTTGTCCTATTTACTGGCACTGCACAGCTGGCTTAGTCACACTGGGGCCCCCTCTGTCACTGGAGATTAATGCCACAAATAGAAATAAGCAGGCGGTTTGAGACAGGCCTTCAAGATGTCCCAGCCCATCATCCATGTGTCTGATCTAATCTGTCAGTCACTGTCTTGTTGGCAAGAGAGTGACAGCTTGAGCCAGCCTGCTTAGCCAGATGCCAGGGTATGCTTGGTGAGCTGTCAAGGCAAAAACTGCTCCATTCTTTATCCCCTCCTTTTTATTTTTCCAGAATGTGTGTAACTTGTGTGCCAAAGGGACTTTGTACTGTGCACATAAGGGCATGAACCGGACACAGTTTCTCTGAGACATTGTTATGGACCAGGTCAGGGGATTGTGGAGAAAACCAAGGAGGTCTATCTCAGCCAAATGTGGTGCCTCTATCTTTATGTATTGCCTATAAACTGGCTGTATTTGTGCAGGTACAACCTTAGGAGGTTTTCTCTTCTCATCCTGCTCTCTAGAGTCACTTGGGCACTCTGGGACTGATTCTCCTTTCCTTTGCATTGATATAAATCAGGAATTCCTCTACTAGGACCAGTGGTTTTGTAGCACTGCATACATATGTGAGGTGAGAGGGTAGTCAGTCTGGCAGTCTTCACAGCTACTGTGTGCTAGACATACTCTGTAAATTTATCTGCTAATAGACCCTCTTTTCTGAGCTGAACTAGCATTATTTGTTGGACATTGAGTAGGGAATCTTTGGATGGTCCATAGTGGGGCTGTTTTTTGGCAGGTTTTTTGTGCCCATGTTTGATTTTGCTTTCTCCTTTTTCCTGATGTCTCTTTCCCCATTAGGGTGATTTGAAGACCTTTGGTGGGAAGCATAGGAATGTACAAACCATCTCAGACAAAACATTTTGCATATTTGCTCCAGGCTCCAAACACAACCCTCTTCTGAGTTCAGAGATTTAATTCCAAAAGTTCTAGCTATTCTCTATTTTTCATGCATTTCAGGGTTTCTGCTGCAGGCAGAATGCTATGCTACTGTGACACAGGAGTCCTTATGCTAGCTCCAGGCTGGAGCAGCAAACACCAGCAACTAGTGAGGGGCCTCCAGAGACTTTCAGCCTCGATAGGTAGCTTCTAGGAGGTCCTGCATATATGGTGTGGAGAACCCATGAATTTGTGGGTGCTGTGTCTTGCCTGTATGAACTTCCCAACTCTAGATCAAAATAAATACAATAGAATAGAGGGTTGGAGATGTGGAGCTAAATGTCTTCATTTGCACCCTTAACATACTTCATGGCTTCACTGGGGTTTTACGTAAGATGGAAGTCAGGCATAGGCTGCATTATGCTGACATATGTATCCAATGCGCTTGGCATGACCTGCTCCATTACAGTTATGTATCTGCATTTTCTTCCTGTTCAGAATCCTAGAAGTTCCCTGAAGCTGGACCCGACTAAGGAGGGGTTTCTCTGAATCTAGTGAGGAACAATAGCGAAGGGAATTTTGTCTTTCGTTGGGCCAGGCTTATGAAATAGTGTAGTCGGTGGAAGATTCCTGCTTGTGCTAGGGCTGAATCTGGTATATTCTGCTGGATGATAGCACCTGTGTGCTGCTCCAGGACTCGAGACCTAGTCAGGCCAGAATTTTTATTGCCGGTTAAACATGATCTGTTTCTAAAGTGCTGAGGGATTCTTGAATCTCTTCCTGTGAAGCCAGTGGGAAGTACTTTATTCAAGCTGGTGAGGTCTGTAATATAGCTGGCAAAGGGGAGCAGAGTAGCAGCAGAGTGGTTTGGTAGTTGTATAGTTTGGAAGATGAGAGAGAAAGAGCCTATCATAGCTTAAAGAGAAACCAAATAATAAGGTAGATAAGAACAAAAGAATGAACGCAGTGTTTTTGTGGTCAATAATTATGCTGTGGTGATGCCACGTGGGCCAGCCTGTGGGCCATCATGCTCAGCAGTATACAGGCGCATAGTGAGGGATATCCCCTCTTTTGGAGCCTTTCTGATCTGAGCCAATAAGACAAAAACAAGGACACTATTTCCATTTTACTAATGGGGAACTGACATACAGGAAGATGGAATTATTTCCATTGTGTTGCAACATGTTTATTTGCTCAAGCTCATCAGTGAATGAATCCATATCTCCCAGGCTTCAATTATTTTTGCACAAAACCTAGACTATCCTTCCCAAAATAGATGGGGGCATAGTATCTAAATGGGAGAGATGCAACAAATTGAGAACTAGAATAGACAGGATGCTTCTCTGATGCTGCGCCAGCTTGTACCTGCTCTGAATGTGGTTCAGGACCAGTCTCTGCTTTGAAAATAAGTAGTAGAGAGAGAGTACTGAGTTTGATTAAACGTGAGAGAATAGAGCTGGGAGCGATCAAGGAAGGAACCACCCTGTGGCAAATTGAAAGTAAATCTACCAGACAAAATTATAGGGTATCTTTTAAAAATATATATCATCCAATGAGTGAAGTAGTAAGAAAGGAACAGCTCAAGGAAAACTGAAGATCTTAAGGAGATATGATGCCTGGGGCAGTAGCCAGGGCTACTCTACAATTGCACTTCAGCCCCAACATGGGGAAATGTCATGGGCAGCTTTTAGAAAGAGCCCCTTAATAATCAAACCAAGTAAGTGTCCATGTTTAGATATTATGCTGCTTGGGAGAAAGTGTAGGGTAAACTATGGGTCCTAACCTGCAAGGTTCTGAGAGCCTTCCTGAGAGCTTTCTGAGAGCATTTTGAGAGCTTTTCATATCTTATGAACATGAACATATGATTAGAGGACCCAGGTTTAGGAACATAGAGGCATAGGACTGGAATAGGTCTCCTGTGCCACTGAGTTCAATCCCCTGTGTTCACTGACAACAGTTTGTTCAAGATTCCCTAAAATCACCACTTCAAACCCTCACACACAATTACAGGACACAGAAACTGCAGAAACACCATACAACATGCTATGGGTGAAAGCAGAAAGATGTGAGCACCGCCAAGTCATTCCTACTTCAATAACAGAGAAATAATTGGTTAATAATAGGCTCTTAAGCATCCTCAGCCATGAAGAGTTCATTGATTTGATGTTGGAGGAGGCCTCTAAGACTATGGAGGAAGAACTGCCAGAGGTGGCGGTGGAGAAGGAAAAGGACGTAGATTCCCAGGAAGGTGGAAGCTGGGAGCAAACAGAAGTCTTTATCCCCATGTGTAGCAGTTTGGCTGGAGAACAGCCTTAGCAACAGAGGAGGAGCATGTTCTGTGAGCAGAAGAGGCCAGGCCAGGCCTCCCAAAGGTTGCGAGGATCAAGACCACTGCCACCAAGAGGAAGTGATGGGTGGTGGTGGTTGGTGACTCCCTTCTGTGGGCAATGGAGGCATCCATCTGTCGGTCTGATCTGCTGTCTTGAGAGATCTGCCGCTTGGCTGGAGCATGGATCCAAGGTGTCATAGAAGGATTACTGAGGCTCATCTGGCCCTCCAACTACTACCCCATCCTGCCTATCCAATGGGGACACTAATGATACTGTCAAGGGGGGCCCTGAGCAGATTGAAAGTGACTACAGGGTGAAGGGGACGGGGCTCAGGTGGTATTCTCCATGATCCTTCTGGTCAAGGCAAAGGGCCCGGGGAGAAGCAGTATCATCCTGAAAATCAGCGCATGGCTGTACAGATGGTGTCACCAGCAGGGCATTGGCTTCCTTGACCATGGGTGGTTGTTCCAAGAAGAAGGATTGCTAGGAAGAGATGAGATCCACCTGATGAAGAGAGAAGAGCATCTTTGCAGTCACATTCAGTAACCTACTGAAGAGGGCTTTAAATTTTGGCTTGCTGAGGGATGGAAACCAAAGCCCTGAGGTAAATTGAGAAGCGGGTGATTTGGAGGAAGCTGAAGCAGGAGGGTGCAAAAGGGGAGGTCTTTTTCATTCTTCCTGAGAAAGTAGGCCAATTGGCTAGTTACATCAGGTGTTTGTGCATGAATTCACAGAGTCTGGAGGTCTCCTCCAGCATCAAATTGATGAGCTCCTCATGGCTTTAGAGTCTTTTATTAACCAATTCTTTCTCTGTTATTGTAGATAACAGAACAAGGAGCAATGGTCTCAAGTTGCAGCAAGGGATGTTTAGATTGGATATTAGGAAAAACTCTCTCACTAGGAGGGTAGTAAAACATTGGAACAGAGAGGTTATCCAGAGAGGTTATTGACTTTCCATCCTTGAAGCTTTTTAAGATCCAGCTAGACAAAGCCTTGGGTGGGATGATCTAGCTGGAGATGGTCCTGCTTTGTCCTTGTTGAACCTCATGAGATTTCTCTTGGCCCAATCCTCCAATTTGTCTAGGTCACTCTAAATTCTAGCCCTGCCCTGGAGTGTATCTACTACACCCCCTACCTTGGTGTCATCTGCAAACTTGCTGAGGGGGCACTCTATGCCATCTTCCAGGTTATTGATTAAGACATTGAACAAAACTGTCCCCAGGACAGACCTCTGGATTGTGGCGTAATGCCGGGCTACCGGCTCCGGCACCGCTTAGGGGAGCCGCGGGCTTTG
>NW_017728911.1:5609095-5751503 GCF_001723895.1 Crocodylus porosus | reverse complement strand
TAGGTGTGGGGTCTACTGCTAGCAGAGCATAGTACCAGGCACTTGTTTAGACTAACAGTAAAACTGCAAGGCAATAAAAAGCGGTACCAGGCACTTGCTTTAGATAACAGCACAGGCCTCAAGGTTACATAAATGTGAAAGTGCCACGCGGCAGTTATACAGAAAAGGGAAAATAATATAAAGTCTTTGCTAAAAACTATAAGATAGTTACATGGATTACTCTACTTGATACCACCTGCCAACTAGACATCTAGCCATTGATTTGTATTCTCTGAGCCTGATGCTCCAGCCAGTTTTCTATCCACCTTTGCAGTCCATACATCCAGCCTGTACTTCCTTAGCTTGCCTGCCAGAATGTTGTGCGGAACAGTATAAGAAGCCTTGTTAAAAACAGGGATATATTTGGTAGCTGTGTTGGTTTGAGACCAAAAAAATGCCAAAATCTAGAACTCTTGGTTCAGAAACAATACCTTTTATTAGACCAACTGAGAAATTGCAAAAAAAAATAAATCTTTTTTTTTTTTGCAAGCTTTCAGGCGCTCACAACCTTCATCAGGTTCAGGGAAAGTTCAAGAAGGTAAAAAATCCCCATATATAGGAAATAAACTTCACTTTTGCATAGAGGAAGCAGAAGCTGGAAATCTGTCCCTCTGGGTCCATGAGAGCATCTTTGTGAGATTGCTGTTTGTGGCAGGCAGGGAGGTGTAGAAACATTTCCTTGTTGTTCAACAATGAAGTTTATAATCCAAAATCATCTTTTTTTGCAGTTTCTCAGTTGGTCTAATAAAAGGTATCATTTCTGAACCAAGAGTTCTAGATTGTTAAAAATCAAAGTACACCACATCCACCAGTCTCCCTGCGTCCACAGAGCCAGTCATCTCATCATAGAAGGCAATCGGGTTCGTCAGGCATGACTTGTCCTTGGTGAATCCATGCTGACTGTTCCCAATAAACTTTTTCTCCTCCACATGCTTAGAAATGGATTCCTTGACGATCTTCTCCGTGCTTTTTCCAGGGATTGAGGTGAGGCTGACTGGTCTGTAATTCCCTGGATCCTCCTTTCTCCCTTTCTTAAATGTGATCATTATATTTGCCCTTTTCCAATCATCTGGGACCTCTTCTGATTGCCATGAGATTTCAAAGATTATGGCCAGTGGCTTTGTAATCACATCAGCCAACTCCCTCAGCACACTTGAGTGAATCCCATTCTGCATATGTGTTTTTGTGTTCTGCATATGTGGTGCTACAACTAGCAAGTATCCTCCACCCCAGACTTTTCAGCCTGGGGCTTCAGATACCCCCTCTCCTTTCTTTGTTTGCCTGGGAGGGCCATATCATACAGCCCCAGTCAATGTAACTAGTAGACCTATGGGCCACTGCAGGCATAACTGCTCAAGGCATAAAATGCAAGGGAGGCGTCGAGGCCAAGGAAATATCTACACCAGAGGGACAACTGCCTCAAGACCTGGTGTCCTGCCAGAGGTTGGCATGAGGCTGAGGTGTAGGGGAGGTGGAGCCCCATGAGCATCTGTTAAGTGGAGTGACCACCCCTGAGGGACCTCCAGCCGCTCGTGCCTCTGCTGGTAGTACATTCAAAGTCGTGGCAGGTGAGTTTGGAGGCAGCTACCTACTTCAGGGACCACATGAAGCGTCAGCATGTCTACCACCGGACGCTTAGGCCAAGGCAGCGCGTGAACAGGCGTTCGAGGCCAGGCGGGCACAGTGGGCATCCTCCACACAGGCCCGAGCCTGGAGCTCCTGAATGTGAAGAAGGTCACGTGGTGCTGTCAAGTGATACTACCTATTGTTTGATGGAAATAACATTGGCAAGGGCGCTATGAGATGTGTTTCAGTGCTATTGTGCAAAAGGATGCTTTCCTGAACCAGGACCCCCGGTTCTGTTTCCTCCCTGACCAGAGTTGGAGCCATCGCTAGAAATCGGAGGGGAACCCAGGATGAACTGATGATGTTTCTCTTGTTCTCACTCAGTTGCTGGGATGGTGTGAGAGAGGCTGAATGCGGGGACCAAGTTTATTTTTCATCTCCAAAAGCAACTGCATTTAAATTGGTTTTGGAATTAAAGGGATGCCTTTGTAATTGGAATATTTCTTTGACTCTTATGGGCTTTTTGTTTTAGAATGGAACTTGCCTGTGCAACAGTTTTCTTTGTAACTTTGGTTCCTCCAGGTGGGTCTATGCTCTGCCTAAGTGGGAATAATTTTTCCTGCCAGCAGGGGCAGACAGAACAGAAACGGAGGCTGGCAGCTTCACTTGACCCTTGAAAAAGAATTGGCCTGAGCTTGCTAATTTTCTTCTCTTCAGCAGGAGACATGGACACAGAGGGCACATCTGGGTAATTACCTGCCATCGTTACTATTGCTGTATCAAAGCAGCATTGGCAAGGATGTGGCCTAGATGACCTAATAGTTCTCTTTTAGCTCTAACTACCATGAGTATATGTAATAATCTTACCTCTTCATAGTAAGGGAATTTAGGAATCACAGAGAGTCTATCAGAAACTAGTAAGAGGTGTTAGTGAATTCAAAGAAAGGCTTCTTCCCCTTTTTCTTGCTGTGTATACGGGTACAGGCATGCACACGTGCTACTCTGTGTTTGCCTTAGCATTTTTGGGTGGATCTGTGTAATGAGTTTTCCTACTTGAACTTACCCCTACATGTCCAAGGCTGGCCTGAGGAGTTTAAGTTGGTGGGATGGTTCTTTGCAGCATTCTCAAATTTAGCTACTTCATTTTAGATTTAGAAGTATTTGTGTGATCTTTAGGACCCCACCAGACTCCTGGTTGCTGTGATATCCTAAACCCATTAGTTTTCTACTCATCTACCAAGTCTTCCAGGAAAAACAAAAGAAGAAGACTGGAATTTCTAATTTAAGAAACAAGTAGAGAACAAAGTTTTCAAAAGCTTCCAGGCCTTTTTTCATTGACTTTAAAGAAGGAAAAATAAAAAGACCTACTTTTTCTCCTTTAAAAATAACCTTAATAATCATTCTGGAGGACTGTGCTGTGTTGGAACAACTAAGGAAATATCTCTTTAAATAGCTTGTGAGCCCTCTGGTAGTGCTCCCCTCCTAAGTTTTTTGTGTTTTCAGAAGCAGCAAGGAACCAACGAGAGCAGCAGAGTATGCGGCTAGGCTTTGTGTGTTTGTTTATAATTAGTAAACTTAGTTATTTGGGACCTTGAGACCTCTTGCCCCTTTAGTCTCTTCACATTGTTCTTTTTCTGTAAAAACAAAACAACACCCCCCCCCCAAAACAAACCAAAACGCCCCCAAAAAACAAAAGAAGCAACAAGGGAGAGTGAAAAAGGAAAGAATATTTCAGCAAAACTCACTTTCAGGATCACAGCAGGCCTCCAAGCTTATGAATAGGTGTTACACCTTGATTTTTTTATTTTTTTTTTTGGTTTTAATTTTATTTTTTTTACATCAGTGTTCTCAAAGACAAGTTTAAATCACATTCAAATAACCATTCTTTGTCAGCTTTATTAACAAGTTCTTCATAGTATTTTAATTCTAAATTTTGAAAAAGTGTGCATGTGTGGGGCAAACCAACATCACCCTGTGCTTCATCTCCTACTTGATCAGGAAGTGGGGGGAAGATCTGCTTGGAGTCTCAAACTTCTCATCCTGCTGGTCATTTACATTTTTCTTTGAAAAGGAAAAAAAGATGCAACATCATAGCACCTAAACATAATGAAAAAGGGCATTATGGGTTCTGCGTGGGGCTGTGTTGCTGGGTGGTATGAGCTGGAAATAATGCAATTTCTTTTGTTACAGACATAAACCTGCTTTTCCAGTTTGATCACAAAGCTGGAAAATATATTTGCATTTGATAATATTCCTGTCCTTTTCAATCACAGCTTTCAGCTCTATCCCAGCTTCTCTTTAGTAATTTGTTTGGGGTGGAATTAGGGGCGCCTGTGCCTCTGCATGTCTGGGTATGTGCTAATCTGCATCATCCCTCACTCCGTTTGCATTCTTATTATTATTAATACTTAATTATCTGTATTACAGTAATTTTGTAGGCCCAGTTGAGATTTAAGGTCCCATTCCTGTAGATGCTATAAATACAAGCAAGAGACAGTTCTGTGCCTGAGGAGCTTAATGTCTAAATAGGTGATGCAGATAGAGGAAGTACTGTGAGCTGTATTTCACAGTTATTAAATAACCTGCTAAAGTCATGGAGGGAGTGTATGGTAGAACCATTTCTTCCATGCAGATATCTTGAATACTAACCAAATACCTAAACCAGGAGGCTGGGTTTTCTATGGCGCATGACATGCAGGAGTATGTTACACAAGTGCCTGAATGTGGTTCTGGATTTGCATGCCAGGCTTGATGTATGTCTGCCTACCTGGCTGTCTTTTAGTCCAGGCCGCCTTGTGAGAAACTCCTGACTCTCGTAATAAATACATGTTTACATGGATGTATACATGCACATGCCTCCTTCAAAACCCAGGGATAGAACTACAGTCCTTCTTCAGTATCATGGATCTCTATTGCTTGTACTAAAGTAGAGCCTTAGGGCATCTACACATGGGCCTGATGCATGCTAATTAGCATGTGTCAGAGCACATTTGATTAATTGAGTCTACTGGAGTATGCTAACTAGCACGCTGCAGCAATCTCAGCGTCTTGTGTATTCAGTGTCCCCGCATTTCAAAATGGCAATGGGGGCTCTTTAATTGGAGCTTGTTGAACGAACTTTAGTTAAGTGCCCCCACCGCCATTTTGAAGTGTGAGACCCTGAAGCACTTCAGGCCCTTTATTTAGAGCATCTCCTGAGAGCTACTGGAATTCGAGTGCCCCCCCAACCCTGAAGCACATGTAGAGATGCCTGCAGCTACTAGTTGCAGCAATGAGAACAGTTTTAAATGCACCTTTCTGTATTGGGTGTTATCTGCAGTAAAATACAGACAAAATGTAATGCTTTTTGCCTGCTGTGACATATGCATAATTCTGCATGTATATGAGGTGTAGAAACATGTGTCTGCATGAATATGGGCACTGATACATAAGTACAGATGTGGTGGGTACTTTTTGTGAGACCCATCCTTCAAAATAGACTGCTTCTGGAGATCTTTACTTTGAACTTCAAGCCTCAGGGATATGCCTCTTCATTAGTGAAGAGAAACTGGATTCTAGGGCTTACTACTTGGAGGATGAGAAAATCAAGAAGGGAGAGAGGAGCTGCTTAGAGTGTAGCTATGGGGTAATAGTATTGAGCTGGGCAAACTGAGCTCTTGCTCATGAAATTTATGCATCTCTGATTTAGGTAGTCAATAAGGTACATTTCTACCCTGGCTACTTCTGAAATGTTGTACATCTTAGGCTTGTGAATTGCTTTGGTATTAGAATAGATGTGCATAGTTTTTAATAGGCTCTGATATTAAGAAATATATTTGAGGAAGCCCAGTTTTTCCTATGGTTGAATCTTGTTGCAAGGCCCATATATAGGGTGTTGGCAAAGACCTGACACAGTCAAAACAAGTGTGGGTTTTTTACTGAGTCTAAATCTACATGCAGGGAGTAGAACCCGTAAGGGGCAAGAGACTGGAATACCTGAACAGACAGACACTGAATGTGTGGGAGTTGTGACAGACATGAAAAACATGCTATTGTTAAGACACCCAAAGGACAGAAAGAGGTGTGCGACTCACCGGTAAAAACCC
The DNA here is from genome assembly GCF_001723895.1 of Crocodylus porosus. NCBI lineage: Eukaryota > Metazoa > Chordata > Crocodylia > Crocodylidae > Crocodylus > Crocodylus porosus. The sequence goes on along the minus strand of NW_017728911.1, from coordinate 5,745,813 downwards.
AGCTAAAGATGAGACCTGTGGGACCTCCTCCTCACCTGACCAGAAGATCTGTGGATCCCCTGGAAAGACTTTCCAAATACTGGGCTGGAAGGAGACCCTCTGCCTTCAGGATTATGTAAATTCTATGCAAGGCTTTTTGTTGTCTTTTTGGCTTATTATGTTGCATTTTAAATTAGGTGATGTCGTGTTGTTACTGTGTCTTATTGGGCTGTGTTTTAGTTTAGGTGTAGTTTTTCTGTTGTTCTTTGTTGTATGCTTGAAATTGCAAATTGTTATGCTCAATAAATGCTCTCTTCAGAGAATGGACTATTGTTGTCTAAGCATTTTATGACTTCAATACCACTATGTAAAGTCTAATATTAAATCTGGTAACAACTGGAGCTTGGAGGGAATATATTAGGCCTCAAGTATGATGTAATTCCTGAAACTGATCGTGTAAGAAAAAAGTTTTGCTTGTAGACTTGGGATATAATTAATATGAAAATCAAAATGTCAAAATAATAGGAAAAATGTTCCAGTGGTTTAGGTACTTGCCTAGGACAAGCCACAAGCATCCTTTGTGTTCTTGGACAAGTCAGTTAGGGCTAGTTCCATTAAAGGGTTAAACTAAAATCTTAGGCTTTGAAACACTAAAAATGTATATGGCTGACTTCTGGATTGGGGGAGAGACCTTTGGCTTAGGGGCCTCAAAGTGGATCCTAAACTGGGATCTGACTAAATCTAGCCAATAGATAATGCTCAGGATGGGGTTGGGTCTAAAATCATGCCCTTCTGTGGTATAGGCACCTCCCATCCAGATCCAACAGCTCAGGATATTTCTTGAAGAGAAGCACCTACATCCTTTCTCTCATGACAGCTATTCATGGTGCCTACTGTCAAATAACAACTTCATGGTCAGAGCAACTCCACAAGGAGGTGGGAGTGTGAGGTACATTTTCTTCTTCAGCCTGAGGAGTGGCTGCTAGTTCGTTTTGTGGGGACGCTGTTTCTGCCCGTATGTGGAAGGTGTGTGCTAAGAATACCTACTCAGGGCCTCGGCCGGAGGGGAAAAAGCGGGGATGTCATTGGAAGAATTCCAGATCCCTGGCTCCTGATTGCACTTAGGTACTGGCACAAGAAAAGACACATGAAAAGTTGAGGTTCCTGCATGGTCAGGCAACAGATGAATTTCGGATGTTTGAATTTTACCTATAGTCCCCGTTCAGGCATCAAAGTCCTTTTTTGAATAAAGTACTTAGTCTCTCGGGTTGCTTAAAGGCATAAAAAAAAGCCAAAAAATGGCACTTTACTGTTAGCTTGGTAAGTCTTCCCCCCGCCCCACCCCCCAAACATGGCACATGTCCAGAAGAGGCACTGTGTTAGATTAACCTGGCTCACCTAACATCTGTATAGATCTGGCACTTCAGCAGGGCTTTTTGCCGCTTTTATTTAATAGCTGATTGAATCAGCTTTAGATAAAAGGGCCAGAAAGCCCTGCTGAAGTGCCTGCTCTATACAGATGCTGGGGATCCGGGTTAGACTAATGCACTTTTCCTCTTCCGATAACACGCTGGGTTTTTTTGTCTGTTTCTCCCTCCCTGCCCCCCTAAGTCTGTCAGCAGTCTGTTTCACCTCTTTTTTTAAATGGCATAATATCACAGCCCCACCTCATAGGGATGTTGAGGATTGAGATGTGGGGGAGGAATTTGGACCTATACTGAAGATAGTTACTGGAGGAGTTTCTGAAAATATCCCAAATGGCTGCCTATTTGTTAGAATCAACCATGAGGATTTGGAGAACAGTGGGCACAACATGTGCAATTAATACAACTGAATATACTCTTGGTCAATTTGAGCTGAAGTAAACTAATCCCAATGTCAACATTTACACGTGTTTAAGCACAGTAATTTGCTGTACTACTGGATGTCACTTGTATCTGACAGGACTATCCAGCAGTGCAGTAAATTAGTTCTACTGTGCCTTAATTGCTGCACATCCATAGATGGTGACGGTTTACTGTGCAGCAAATTAGTCTGCTGCACAGTAAAGCATCTCGTGTAGACGTGGCTAGTGATGCTTAGATTTTCTGAAGGCTCCACTGAAAAGTCTTCTCTCTTGCCCTGATTGACTTCTGTTGAATTTATGGTCTTGGTGACATGGAGTTGGCCATGTGACTGAGGGAGACGGAAAGAACACCATTTGACTATTTTCACTGATGCATCCTAGAAAACCCACTTCAATCCAAAACACACCAGGAATGGATGTTTGTGGATAGCCAGAGAAGGGGAAAACATTTTTGGACTTTTGGTGGTTTGGGGATTTTTAATTTCTTATTTATTTATTAACATCCTCTTATATTGGGGATGTTGGTCCAATGCTGACCAAGGCTGATTTCAACTAGTTTGGCAATTGGAGCTGAGTGTATATGTAGCAGAATCATTAAAGTAAGTGTGACAAAGTTAAGCAAAAGAAAATTTAAGGCTGAGAGCTGTTAGATTGTGGAAGTGAGTAAAGAAGAAATGAGTGAAACTCTTTGTTTGAAATTTAGACTGAACAGGAGCTATTGGATAGAAGTCAGAATTTATTGTCATTAAATCAATTACAGGTTAAATACATTTTGGAAGGGAACCAATTATTCAGATATGTTCCAGTAAAAAGCACTAATGAAGGGACAGGTCAATATTTTGAAATCTAGATACCTGATCTTGGCTTCCCAAAACCAGAGTCAGGTTCTATGATGTTCCTTGTTTTAAGAAGTACTTAAAGTTTATGATTTTCATTAACGACTGTGGGGGTTCGGTCCATGTGATTGGTCTTGCATATCAAAGATATTTTTATGGTTTCTCCAATTTCATGAACGCACTTCCTATCTTAAGAGTAGGGGTTGAAGAAACTGCTGGGACTTTGAATCTTTCAGGATGAGGGATCTGAAGATAGTCTTGGAGTAGATGCAACAGGATGGGGGGGCTATAGAAACATTTTCCATACAGACCTTGTTTAAGGCCTCAGCCATAGAAAGGTGTAGTTTATTGTATGTTTTGTAGGCTGTGTGCAGAAAGTAAAATGGAGGCTCATGACTGAAAAAGCTGAGATTTTGCTGCAAGTTAGGAAAACATGGATTAATTGCCAAAGCTGTATTTCTGTCTGGCTGTGGTCCCTCACTCTCACAAGTGCTAAAAGCTAACCAAACTCCTCTCAAAAGTGAGAGGTGATAAATAACCGCATCCTTTTCTGAAGTACAGGCTAGTTCCAATGAAATGTAGGCTGTACAAATATCATCCTGAGCTGGGACCTGCCAGCATGTGCCCATTGGAATGTTAAGATTGAACATGAGGAAAATTTCCTTGCTGATGAAACACCGCCTTGCTCAAGGGACATTATTATTGCTATTATTTATTATTTATGCTGTATGGAAGATGTGCATGGTGCTTTATAGTCCAATAAAAATGACTGGTCTTTTCCCTGAGGTTGTCACCACAATGCAGGAATATTACAAAGGGAGTGAGTTCAAAGAGCTGTATTTTTCCTGCACCCTGATGTTGAGTCTAGTTCCTGTTTTGGGGCATCCTCTCCAGATCCTAAGGAACTGGGCATTGTAGTTGAGGTGGTTTTCTCTTCTACCCTCCTCTTTTATCTACAGATGGTGCTTACTGGGCATGTTTCCTGTTTGATATGCCTTCTGAGTCTGTCAGTAGTAAGAATGAACACACAATAAAAGCGACACACACAGCTCCAGAGTTTTTGAGTTTTACGGATTTCTAGCCATCTGCCACCTCACCAGCTGCTCACAGTATGACATGAAACTGATTTTCAATTCAGGGACAACCTCTCTAGAGAATGGAAGAGTAAAATTGGCACTATGTCCCCACATCCAGAAGGCCTAGGCCCAGGCATGGTCTTGCACTCCTGGGAGGCTGGGAAATGTATTGATGTGAAGAAGTGCATCTAGGGCTGGGAGGGAAAGGGAACTTTGAAAAAGCCCTATGGTGGTGCCTGCACAGGAAGTCTGCCATAGAGATGTGCTAACCTGGAAGGCTGAGGGAGCATGATCCCAGGGCGGAGGGGAGCTACCTTTGCCTTCCCCTGCACACTGGGCTCCCCAGATTGACAAGGGAGGACTTGCAGACCCCATCAATTCCAGACACATCTCTCCTAACATGTTGGGATGGCAGTTTGGCATAATGTCCCTACTTGCTTTGAAAGTGTAGTTGCCTCAAAGACACAGAGGTAGTGGGGCCACTATGTTTGGCAGTGAGGAGCACATTCAGCTGGTGCTGTTAGGAGGGAGGGGTGTTCAGCAGAGGATGGTTGTCTGGAGGCAGAGTCCAGGAAATCGGAGTGCCCAAGAAGTGGTTAAGCTGCTTTCACTTCCTCTGAGGTACCCCTCTGAGTACCTTCTACTTTCATTAAACTTCACTGTTTATAATTCCCTTTGGATAACCATAGCTGCCTCACATACTCTGCAAACCTGCTCCCCACTAAAGATGGGGTGATATAGGGAAGGCAATTGGGTTATCATCAAACTGGCCGAGCGTGAGCGGTCAGTTTACATAACTCCCTCCTAGAGACATCCTTCCTCTTGCCTGTGCCATTTCAGACCCACTTCCTCCCTCCCTCCCCCCGCATACTTTTATGTATTTTCCAATTAAATTTCCTCCACAAGAAGAAGAGAGACACTCTGAATCCATTAGCATTGGTAATTATGCAAACGCTTCAGGGAGTCGACTGTCCGTCATTACATATAATTAATGCTTCTGGTTATGAACAGAGGGATTGTTCCTTTTTGGTGGGGAGGGGATGGGGTACAGGGAGGGTGATGTTACTGTATTTAATTTGCATAATCAGGCAGTCTGATTGGGTATGCATGAGGCCTGGGGGTGGGGGAGGGAGCTCCTTCAGTACATGCATTATTGAGCTGGAGTGGAGTCTCAGGGGGAAGAAGAAGAAGAATGTAAAATATGGGCCCTGAGTGGCTAAAGTCAACAAGATGCCTTTTGAGACTTAGCTCTGGATAGGGCCTTCTACAGAAAATGCTGCTTTGAACCAGAATTGCTCTACACAAGGAGACCCACTCCTATATATACTTAGCCCTTGCCTCTACCTTAGGATTCTTCTGGAAACTTCTTCCTCTGCCCCTTCCAACCTGCTTTATCCCACCCCAGACAGAGAACTGGATTGGGACTCTGGATATGGCTTCTGGTTTCGGCTCTTACGTTGAAGTTGCAGGCTACTGGCAATCTCCTCAGCCCAGAATTTTAATTCTGTTTGGCCAACAGGATGTAGAGAAATCTGTGTTCAAGCATGTAAATTGATTTCCAAATTCTCATAGCTTTTGTGAGAGTTATAGGTGTGCAGCATCTCAAAGAAAGGGATTTCTGCGAGTGCCTGAATCTGAAATGAAGCACCTAAATTCATCCAGATGCTTGTGTTTGAAGATGTTGCACTAAACCTCTTGGAGCCAAAAAGGGGAGAGAGGGAGAATTGTACTCTTCCCTCTTCTAAGACACCATTAGAGCTAGGGAGGAAAACTTCCTTAAGTTCTAGTCACCATTAATGCTTTGGTAAACCTCCCCTGGAGCATCTGGCTCCCTGTTCCATTGCAAGATCTCCTGGGAAAGATGAACTGTTCACAGACTTTCCCTTGCCTTCACTTTCTTCCTCCTTGCTTTTTCTCTTCCCTGATCATTCCCTTCACCCTTTCTTTCCTCCTCTCATTTTTCCCATTCCCCTTTTTTCTTTGTTCTCTATCCAGTACTTACAGGGTTCCGACTGCTGTTGTCTCAAGTTAGTGAATCTGTGCATGTGCCTGCATGTGTGGTCCAGCTTGCTGATTGCAAATGTGCTGAGTACTGACCTCTGCTCAGAATGAATCCTACTGATCGTGGCCCTCTGTTGGAATGTGTGTCTTGCAAATAGCCTTCTATAAAATGTGAGTTGTGTGCCCTGGACTGATGTGTGTTCAGGACCAGGTCTGGGGCCAAAGATGCACAGTTATTTGGAGCAGGACCTGGTGCCAGAGGTTTTGAGTTGGTGGAAATGAGCTTGAAACCACACTTTTCAGCCAGCACAATAGGTTATACTCTTAGAGTGCCAACATCTCTTGATGAGAAGAGAAGCTGAAGCTCCATGGGGCTCACTGAGCATCTCCTGGCAGAGTCCCCACAATGAGTACAATGTAAGAATTCCCAATGGCATACTTGTTCCCGGGGGCAAGGAAGCACTTGAACAAACGACAGTCAGCACAGTGTATGTCACAGCTGCAATGGTCTCCACCAATATGGTTGAAAGTGTCCTGGATTTGCAGACTCTAACACCATGAGGCTGTTGGGAACTGGACAGATTTCCAGGACAAGTCCATTTAACCCTAAAAATGGAGAGTGTTCCTATCATCCTTATCAGCAAGAAGGACAGTGACTGTAAATATAGAGTAAAAAAAGTGTTTGCATGGTGGGGGGGAGGTGAATGAGAGAGGAAGAAGTGTCAGGGGAAACCTGGACCTCCTCAGAACATCCCCCCTTTCAAAACTCCTTCAGTTTCTGAATGGTGGGATACTTCTGTGGGTGGCATGTTTTTATACTAGAAGGATCAGCTTCACTTGAGGGAAAGCTGAAGTTTGTTTTTTGTCAAGGTGTTGCACACTCTGACTGAAGCCACTTTGGAGATTTGTAGTTCGGAGGTTCCTGTTGTTCTGCATTTTGTACGCTTGGTCTGCTGCTAGAAGAAACCAACAGGGATGTTTTTCAGCAGAAGCATCTGTAAAATCTCTAATGTACAAGGAAATAAAAGGATGCAATTCCCAGAGACTAAGTGTTCTTCTCAGAGATGAGAGAAGGCCTGGTGCCACCTAGGAATGTAATCTCTGACTTGGAGCCCAGTGTGGACCTGTTGGTGTTGGCATGGCAGTCTTGGGTCTGTAAGTGGAAGCATGACTGCTACACTGGCTCCCTCTACACATTACAGGTATTGCACACTTAACTGGTTAATTGTGCAGGTAGCTTGAGACCAGCTACTTATGTAAAGTATGTATCACAGGACAAAAAACTCCAACCAGCTATAAAGTTAAACTTCGAAAACATGTACCAACTTTACAGCTGGTTGCTATTAAGCTTTAATTTACACATGTAGCAGGGTCTTACCTGTGGCTGGCAGCCCAGATCTCCCAGGCACAGGGGTGTGACCCCCAAGCCATGGGGATCGCAGCCACTGTGATCCCAAGGTGAAGCTGGGGTGTGAAACCCCCAGGGCCACACGCAGCTCTTAGTCCCGGGTGCATCTCACCTGAAGGTGGGACTGAGAGTCCTGCAGCTGACGGGGTTCTGGCTCCTGGCAGTGCATGGCCCCCATGACTTGCAGCTGTGGATCCCTGCTTTTTGCCATTGCAGGAGGAGCACAAGATTGGGCACCCTGAACACCAGCAACAAGATTTGATGGGATCTAATTTATGATCCCACAATTGTGCCTTCTGCCATGCACATGTGGCATGGCAGGAGGTACAATTGTGTGGACCTCACAATAGCTCCCATCTCATCTTAGTTGCATGTGTAGTGGGGGCACAGTCACCCAAGTTGGGGAGGTCCCTTACTTGAATTGCATGTAGTTCAAGAGGATTTGTGATTGTGGGGAAAAAGGGAGGAAGTTACCGACTTAGGCCTACTTTCAGTGTCAATGACAGTGCGGCATCAGCAAAGAATACAAGTAGGCCAGTGGTTATCAGAAAAAGCAGTGAGGGAGAAGACAGGTAGGAGAAGGCAGTCCTATTGGTGTTATTAGGAACACAAGGGTTGGGACTCTTGGAACTGTGAACCTGCCACTGATCAAGGTATGCTATTAGCTTGCTTTTAGACTTGTCTCGTTCAAATTACATCCCATCAAGTAGGTTACTATCACTGTTCTCAGTGAAGAGGAAGATGAGGTTTGGATTCTGGGTAAAGGGATCATTCCAAATTTGAAATTGAAAAGGAGCAGCTAAGGAAAAGGGAGTAGGAGATGACATGTGCTGGGGAATTGTTACAAATAAGAATGAGGCTGTGAAGAGAAAAGGAAAATCCAAGGCTTGATCTGGGAGAAGGATGAGTATCTGGTGGAATCTGAAGGCTGCCAGATAATGTTACAGCTTTGGGTTCTGTCCAGGAATCTGACACTCCAGAATGTGTACCAGTGGGCCACTGGGATCCTGTTTCCAACCATCTCACCTTCACAGGACTCTTCAGAGGGCATATTTGCAGGACTGCAGTGACCTAGCATATATGTCCATAGGGCTGTGAATGTGCTACCATGTTAGAATAGCCTCATCCAGTGTCCCTGAAAGTAATGGGCACTGGTGGAATTGATATCTACCTGGCAGGATGTGGGTTTGTTAGGAGTGGATTCCCCTTTGAACTTGGACTTATCAGCTGCAGTGGGTTCACAGTTCTGGTTTATATATCTGTGTGTTTGGTTCTTTTCTTTTTTCCCTCCTTTCCTTTACCTTTTTCAGTAAAGGGAAACTTGTGTGCATGAAGGAAAAACTCAGCAACATGCATGCATGCACACATGCGCGCGCGCGCACACACACGGATACTGGAGATTGCTAAAGGCACAAGTTAAATCCCACATCAAAGCAAAGAGCTATCGGAGCAGCACTGTTCAAAGGCTCCGACTTCCTTTCTGGGAAAGACAGATTGTCACTTTGATTAAGAGATTCTAACGAGAGAGAAACGAGAGAGAGAGCAAGAGAAGAGAGGAGAGAGAAGAGAGAGTTTCATTTATACACTCTCTTCCCTTTGGCCATCCAAATAGCATTTTGGTTTAAAGAAAAAAAAAGAGCCCAGTTTAAAATAAGTTTAACGTAACAATGAATTATTTAAGGGTGAAGAAAATACAAGCTCCTGCTTAAAAAAATGGAAAAAGCTATTATTGAAATGTCAGAACAAATACCCAGCTTGATCTGTATTAATATGATAAATACTAATATATTCATTTCCCCTGGTGCTTCTGGGCTTACAGAGGTACATCTACAGTGCATTGCTTACGGTAATCAGGACAGAGCTTCAAAAAGAGAAGTGCAAAGTACTCTGGGTGACGTTATGCAAAATGGTGTTTGAGACCTCAGCTGACTATCCAGTATTGCTGAGAAGAGCTGCGTAGGGACCTCCTCCTAAGGCAGCTCTAATGACTGAAGACAACCCAAGATTAGTCCCATTCTTCCATGGGCTAGCACTAGTAATTCTATGATGGTATCTTTTCATCTCCTTCAACATTGTCATTCTTGTGCTTTCAATTGGCAGAGAAAGAGCTACTGTCTCATTGGCCTCTGCCTCCATTGCTCGGTTTACAATGGATTTCATCCTGCTGCCTAACAGGAAGGACTTAAAGGGGACCATTGACAATCTACAAACCACAGTGCAAGGGCTACTGCTGCACTGGTTTGAGTACCCTGCAGTTTTGATGAAAAGCTTTTTGGAAGAAGCTATGGTGCGAGTCACTGTAGCCTGGTTCATTCTGTGTTCATAAAACCAGTACAATGTTGGTATCAGTGGTGTTAGAGGAGTTTCAGATTATATGTAATGTTGTGGAATCCCCAGTGAGCATGCTTCCTCCATGGGTCCCACAGAGGCAGGCTAAATGACTTACTCAAAGTCTCACAGGATGTCAGTGGTAGGGCAGGGAATGAAATGTGCATTTCTCTTAGGTTCTACTCTCGTGCCTTTGCCTTGGGCCACCTTTCCTTCCACCCTAACTTGATGAAATATCTTTTTCATTCTGAGTGGCTAATGATTTAGGATCTTGAAAGAGTAGCTCCGACTAGCCTTCCTCACTGCTATCTATTATCCCTTTTCCTCTCAGGTAGGCAGGGGGGAATGTGGGCTGGGAAGGGAAGGGATAAGAAATTTCTCTGATGGAATCAGGATTTGCAGAGAGAGGTGGAAAAATGAACTGTGAAAGCTTTCAGTTCCCTTGGTATGACCTTTGACCAAAGCTTCCAGTTGATTTGTTTACCTGAAAGAGCCTGGTAGTTCACTGTTAGAACATATAAAATCCTTACCCAGGCAGAATTCCCAACAGGGCCCCTGTTCTGCACTTCTCAAGAACAAGCACCTAGTTTTCAGGTTGAAGAATTGTTTCCTTGAATACTGGGTGGGATGTGTCTATTGCAGGGAAGGATTCATCACAGAGACCCTACTAGTAGCAATTCCACTGGTGCTGAATTAATGCAAAAAGACAAATGTCATTGGGTGGCATGTAAGTATTGTCTGCCTTGACTTTTATCCAGACCGGGAAACAGATCATACACTCAGTGAGCAGAAGACCACAATGAAGTAAACTTACACAACAGATGGTGTACAAATCTCTCCTCTACTAGAGTTTTTGGGCTTAGTCCGGAATAGCTGGAGAAGTTCCTCTTCTGCATTTTTCGTGCAATAATCCAGTTTCCAGACAGCTCTTAATCTTATTTCCAGTACAATAACCACTGCAGAGGGTGTTGGGGTCCATCTGCTTCTGTCTCTCTTTCTCCCCTTTTCCAAATTAAAAGAAAAAAATGTTTTGGCTTTTGGGCAATTTTGCATGAGTCTGGTGTGTCCAGGCTACAGACCAGTTCCTTATTTAATGAACCTGCATGTTCCATTATTTTATACCATTATTTTCCTTGGGGAGATACCACTGTGGGGCATGGTAAGCTTCTGATGTAAGTGTTGTTTTCAGCCTGTGGCTTTTGCACTGTAGAAGGCAGACTTTCCTATGGCCATTTTCAATCCATCCACTGTAAACAGTGATTACCTATTATTTATTAGAGTTAAATATTCCTGCTTGCAGCTGCCATGGTATTAAAGTAAAATGTTCTACATTTAACATGCCAAATGCAGAGACACGAGGCTAAATGCAACACATAAAATCTTTATGGGGCTGTAAACAGCCTCTCAGAATATTTTCAGCAATTTCTTTGTTCTGTCAATCCCAGGTCCCTCCAATGCCAGACAGTTTCTCCCTCAATGCCCTTGAGACTGGGACAAGACAGTGATGACACTGTTAAGGTGCTGGCAGGTAAAGGGAATGGAATACAGCACTGAAACAGGACCCAGGGACTGACAAGTGCTGCTCAGAGACCTTGCTTACATATGACTTGTTCCAGCTGCAATCATACACAGCCAAAGGCTAGTGCAAGGTACATCAATCTACTGTCCCGTGTGGACAGGTAAACTTAGACATGTATCAGTTGTGGCTAAGTTGCACTGGAAGAAATTACAGTTCATAGGGAAAAGGATTAGCACTACTACATGTTTGCCAGTCCTAGGAGAGGGAGAACTGGAATCTTCAATAAAGACAAGACCTTTAGGAATGAAACAGAGGAGAGGTCTAGTCTGAAATGTGGCTCTAAAAATCCCATGTTATTTCACTGGCTCTGCTTCCTGCATCTACGCTGAGTTCCCTGCTCTCCAGGTAGGTTCAGATGTGTTCAATACACTGACCAAAATGATCTTTTTCTATTCTATTCACTCCGGGGAGTCAATACAACTATGAGCAAATAAGCTACGTTCATCTTCATTGTCACCAGGCTTCCTTAAGGGGATTCCACCTGAAAGACCAAACTTTGTCCTTGGTAACAGTTGTACAGCCACCCTGAAAATGATAGGCCTGTACCAGTGTAATTGAGGGGAGTTTTCCTGTAGAATCTCCACAGGTGAACATTTTATGGAAGCAGGAAAGGGCCTGGTCTGACCATTGGATCCCAGGCTGTTTGTATATCTCCTTTGTTTAGGGAAAAACCCACCCTTTTTAAGAGAGTACATTGATTTAAAGTCACTGAGAAAGGAAAACAATTTAGATCCTTTGGTGCCATTTTCAAAAGTCACTCTGTACAGAGTGGCAACTTTGGTATCCACACATTGCAATATGTGTCACATTTGGCATATGCAAAGTAGTTTGGTATATGCAACTTAAGTGAAGTCATTGTATTGTTAGTGATTAGTGTAAAGATGCATTGACTTAACATCTATCATTTGACCATTAGATTGATATAACAAGCCTATTTGCTTGATATAGCAGTGATTTTCAATCTGTAGTCCATGGACCCCTTGGGGTCTGCAGACTACATCTAAGGAGTCCATGAAATATGACTATGATCAATCAAAAGTACGTGAATGCCCACACTTACAATTCAAAGGAGTCTGCACCTCCATTTGAAATTTTTTAAGGGTCTGCAGATTAAAAAAGGTTGAAAACCACTGTGATACAGCATTTAGCCCTAGGTATGGCCTAAGTAACAAAAAGACAAAAGTGATACTTGAGCTATGCAAACCTATATGTTGTAGTTATTTTATTAATACAAGCATTTAAATGACCTTCCTTGAAGCATTTAAAGAGCATCATGTTAGGACATGTTTCTAAAGAGGTGTTTAAGTCCATGATTCCACAAATGTCAGCAGCAGGAGCTCCGTTGATCACACCTGCCTTGAACAGGTTTCAGTGCAGCACAGAGAAACTTTCCAATCTCCTCATTTAGCCAGCTCCATGACAAATTTGGGCTGATTCTTCTGGGGCCTGATTACATTTTTGCTTGTTCTTAAGTAGTGATCTGGAATCTAGAGTATGGTATCACCAGGAACATGGCATTTGCAAACCTTATTTTTATAGGCTGAATCACATGCATAATAGGAGCCTTGCATAGCTGTAATATAATGAAGGCAGATTTAAAATTTTGACATCCCTTGATTCTTTTGGATGCTTTGCTATACTACATTCTGTCCAATGTCCATGTTTCCCCTGCTCCTCCATTCAGCAAATGTCTCTTTGCTTCTAACATATGGTCAGAGTAAGTACAATTCCTAGTAAGGCAGACACTTTTGCTTCCTCACTTCAACAGCCCTAATAACTGTTGAACAGGAAATCTGCTGTTAAACTCAGCTGTTTGCAGTCACTGAAGAGATCTAATTATGCTGGCCTTAATTGGCTGACTGCAGTGCCAGGCCCAAGAAGTAATACATAGTCACACCCCAGAGCTGGCGATGGAACTGTTCTGGGTTTCTTCTCTGGTAGGCATGGATCCAACCCACATAAGAGACCAGAGGGGATGTCAAACTGGAGCCAGATGGACCTTACCCTTATAGAGAGGACCTTGTTTTGACATTCTACCTTCTCCCAGCCTAGCTACAGATTTACTTTGTAACCTATCTTGAAACCCTTTCAAAAGGGACTCTGGGAGGTCAAACTTCTGGCTGGTTCACCAACAGTACCCACTGCCCCTTTCTCCCTGAGTTCCCTGTTTTTCTCCTTCTCATAGCCCTTCCAGGCTACTGGGCTCTTCTTTTCATTACCAGTGATATAGGCAGCGTGCTGCCAATTACTCACTGCTTTATGTTCGCTGGAAAACCCACCCAGGACTGGTAATAGCTATTAAGTGAGGGTGCAACCTTAACTACATGCCAATACATTAAGTTTCAAGTTGATATATGGCCAGAGCAAATTGAATTCCTGCCGCTATCCCATCTGACATTTGTTACATTACAACGCCTGCTCTTTTGTTTTTGAGACAATAGCTGCTGCTTTCGAGAAATATGGATTATTAGAATTTATAGCTCGTCCTACGTGTCTTTTCAAACACTCATATCCTTTTATCATTTCTTTTTTGTTGTTATTCTGCCCAGCGCGGTTTGTATTTCTCCAGGTTTTAGCACCTGGGACTCTTGCTACTTGTGCTAAATCAATACTCCTTGTCCTCATTGCTTTAATATACACAACCATTTGTGTGATGCATGAATTGCAGTGGGTTTTCTGCCTGCGATTGCCATTTACTTCTTCAGCTAGAGCACTGCTTCCTATTTTTGCTTGTAGATCACTCTTGCACCCTTTGCAGTAAATATAATGCATCTGCATTTAAATGTATTTAAATGTAGATTACCATCTGAAGGCTGGCATGCTGCATGGTGAATTTGCTGGTTCCTATTATAGAAATATATCACAAGTATGACAATATTCAAATGTTTCATGGAAGGCTTTATGTGATATGTACTGTAGACGAGTTGCGCTCTGCTCTTTTGGCAATGCTACTGAGACTGTATGTAAAATACTGTGACAGGCGTTGGACAGCAGTTGGCTCACCATGGGAGAGCAGACAGCTCAGGAGTCTAGTAACGGTGTGAAGTGTAGTGTCCTTTCCTTCTAGTCCAAATGCATCCCAGGTTGGTAGAAACTGAAAGTTGTTACCATCTGGTGGCAATTTTAGATGCATGCAGGAAATTGTCTAATAAAGACATGGTGTCTGTCGCAGGGCACTCCTGTGCCCCACTCCTAAGGAGGCTCAACCCTGGGAGGGGGAGAGGTGTAGCACGGCACCAGGGTGCCTGCTACTAGCAGTAGGAATAAGGCTGCTGAAGCTCCCTGAAGCAGCACACATGTGGGTTGCTGAGGCAACCAGGCTGGTCCCATGACCAAAGGGTGCAGGGCCAGGCCCTTATAAACAGCTAGGTCAAAACCTAGCTAGCAGTTCCACTCTGGCAGCCGCAGGAACAGGAGCTCTGTGGGAGAGCTGAGCAGGCTGGGTGGAGGGTTGCTGCCTGACCACGCAGACCGGCTGCAATGATGCAGGGGAGAGAACGCTAGAAGAAGCCATGACTAAGAGCCTAGTGAATGCAAGCTTTGGGTTATAAGCCGGTAGGCTTCTTGTTTATGTTGCAGCTGCTTGGCTCATGGGTTTTGTTATAGTTAAACCAAAGGACCAGGTAAGGCTGTAGGGGTGCGAGGAGGTCTCACGGGAGCTCCCCAATAATCTGGGGGTTCCTGGTGCCCAGCAGGGCACAGCTAGCGGTGCCGGGTGGGCACAGCCGTTTGCGCCAGTGGCACGCGTATCGAGGGGTGTTGACCCCACCCTGTGGGGCGAGACTAGAGAAAAGCCCTATCAGGGCAAAGGACCAAGATGGTGGTCCTGGGGGCCAGGCAAGGCTGCGGCCACCTGAGCGCCAACCGGGGTAGGACCCGGAGAGAGTCCCAGAGGGCTCCACAGTGCTGGGGACTCTAGTGCCACAGTGGGCATAGCGAGTGAGCGCTGTAGAGGTGCTCAGCGTATAGGGGTTGAGACCCCAGCCTGTGAGGGCGGTATTTGGCCCAGTGGGGCAAGCGACCCAGGAAAGGGTCAAGGGGCCAGGCATGGCTGTGGCCACCTGAGCCCCAAGCACGGGAAACGTGCGGCATAGGCCCCAGAGAGGGGGCAATGGGCGCGGGAAACGTGCGGCATAGGCCCCAGAGAAGGGGCAATGGGCACGGGAAACATGCGGCATAGGCCCCAGAGAGGGGGCAACGGGCGCGGCAAAAGGCCCTAGAGGGAGCGAGAGGCTCCAGAGGGGGCGAGGAGCGGGGGAAAACCGCAAGACAGGCCCAATGGGATGAGGCCTGGGCACGGCAAGCCCCAGAGGTGCTGGTAGCGGGGTGCAGGTTGCAGCACCGGCACAGAGGGGCCGGTAACGGGTGAAGGTTGTTTAACCGGCCCAGAGGCACTGGTTAAGGGGCGACAGGTGTGTGACCAACCCAGGGGCCCCAGTAAAAGGGGTGCCAGGGGCGTGATAGGCCCAGGAGAATCAGAGAGGGGTGCCAGAGCGTGACAAGCCCCAGGGGGTGCCAGGTGGGTGACAGGCCCGGGGGTGCCAGAGAGGGGCACTAGGGCAGGACGAGCCCAAGGGGCACCACAGAAGATGCCGGAGGGCAAGGACAGAGCAACGTCCAGGAACAGCTGTGAGGCTTGGGGTGTGCTAAAGGGGAGGTAGGAGGCACGCATTGCTCATAAGGCTGGGGGTGTTGGAGCACCCCACTTGGAATGCAGGTAATACCAGCGCAGTGTCAAGGTGGAAGTAGGCAACCTCCCTTACTGAACTTCCTAAGATCAAAGACGTGGCGGACGAGAAGAGGGTGCTGGATCACCCTAATTGACACAGCAGGGGGCGCTAGCGAGCTCACGGCTACTCGCAGGCCCCACCCCATGACGGTGTCCCCATCACAAACCCACAGTTGTTTGGAGTGAAGCTTAGAAGTCAAGGAGTGCATGGGTTCTCTCCCTGGGCTTTCCGGCTAGGGACTTATATACAGGGATAGCTTGGTCTGGGAACATTTTTCACTTCCACTTCATCTGCTCTTTCTGTTAATAAATGTATAAAGGTCTCCAAGGAGGCTCAGCTGGCACCTGTTACCTACAAGTGGAGGTGGGGAAAATGCCTTGCATGCTAACATGTTCCACTTCAGTGGCAGAGGCTTGCATTGTTCCTCAGGCCTTTCATTATCTGGCTTGCATCCTGGCCCTTTCCTGCCATTCTGATTGTGTTAAGGGAAGAAAATAAGTTGGATGCTATGCTTTTGCTGCTCTTGGAGGCAACAGCCCCCATTAATATTTTTGCAATCAAGTGCAAGTTAGAACAGCTCCAGTTGTTGCTGTAACCAGTCCCACGTTAGAACCAATTCTAACCAGCTGCTTTAATGAGTGTTTTTCTCCCATTTGTGTGCTGGGTACAGAAAAGCAGGAAATGACAGGCTCTAACTATACCTGCCAGATCAGAAAACGTGCAGCTTTGCAGCAAATTCCAGGTTCCTTTGTAAGATCAGGTAATTCATGGGCCGGTAAGAATTAGGAATAATCAAGACTGAAGAGCATCTGGTTGGGGAAGGGCAACGTAACATGAGCAGTCCAAGTGTTCAAATTTTGGCCAGTCTACGTGAAAGCTGTGTAAGTGATGGGCACCAAACACCAAATCAGCAGCCTGAATTTCAAGCAGTGGTGATTGCTATGTAGATCCATTGACTTTTCTTCAGTGCTTTTGAAAATGAGGCCACCAGTTTAGATGCTTAAATGGGGACTTGTGAACATTGCTTTAATTTATTTGCCTCTTTGGAATTCTTGGTGATAACTGTTAGGGGTGTGTGAAATCGGCCATGTTCAATTCGGATTCAGCCCGAATTGGGGACAGTGATTCAGTTCATTGAATCAGGGACAATGATCCGAATCAATCTGGCTGAATCCAAATCTGAAGATTTGATGCTGACTTTGAGAATCGGTGATTAGGCCATAGACACAGCTTTAAATGTTTTTTCTACATCCCTCAAGGTACCAGGTGTGGCTCGTGAGTGCCACGATGCTGGGGCACATGGAGCGTTCCACAGGAGAGTGGGGTGGACCTCACGTGCTTGGCAACAAATCTGGAAGTAGACCAAAAGTACTTCTAGTCCACTTCTGGGTCCATTGGGCAGTGCGTAGCGGGGTGTCCCCTGGCTCGGTGATTGGCCTCAAGGGGACCCCAGGTGCCCTCAGACCTAGGAGGCACCAGTTGCCGAGCTGGGGGTGGGGTGCCCCCCTGCATACTCCCTGGCAGACCCAGAAGTGGACTGGAAGTGCTTCCGGTCCACTTCTAGGTCTGCTGACAAGCGTGTTGGGGAGCCCCCTGCACTCCTGTGGGACGCTCCGTCTGCCCCAGCATCACAGAATTCACGAGCCACCTGGTATCTTGAGGTATGTAGAAAAAACATTTAAAGCCGTGTCTATGTTTGAATTGCCAAATCACTCAATCTGTCCAAATAGACTCGGAGGGTTCTGATTTGATTCGGAGAGATTGAAGAGTCTTTTGATTCGATTTGGATTCAGAGATTCAGCCACTGAATCTCTGCCAAATCGAATCAGGGACCAAAGCTTCACACAGCCCTAATAACTGGGTCTGATATTTTAATTGAAATGAGAATGCATTGTTCCACATGCAGCCCTTCTACCTAAGCAGCTCACTTCCACATCTGGCTGCATGTATATCCTGTATAGAGCATATCACATACAGTGGGCGCATCTACACAAAACGCTTACTACATGGTAGCCTAGTAACACTGCATAGTAGCATACTGGTCAAAAACCATGCTAATAAGCTACTGTGCAGTATTATTAGTCTACTGAGCCGTAACCATCACAGGAAAACTGTGTGCCATCACTACTGTGCAGCAAATGTAGTTGCTACTCATTCAGTTGTACTTCATTAAGGAAATACTAAACTAAATGTGCAGTAACTATGGTACATTAATGAACTTGTCTACATGCCCAGTATACCACAAACGTGAGACCTATTCCCTTACTGTAAGTACATTTCCAATGCACTTACTCCCACATTTACACATACAACTTCTTGACCATCCTTGAAAACATCATTGTGTTCACCTGCTTCTAGCCCACCCACATCTCTTAAGTGTACTCCCCACACAAGCTGGCTTGTCTTTGTTTCTGGCTGTGATGCATCAACTTGCCTGCAATGTGTTGCTCACATATGCTCTGTATTGAGAGAGAACATTGATTGTTTGTTTGTTTGCTTTGTTTAATTCTTCCCTTTTTGTATTGGTGGTGTAGCTTTGTGTTGTTTCTTACAGCAATTCTACCATTGCTGCTGCCACCACAACTGTAAAGGGAAGCAGAGGGATTTAGGATGTTGTAGTCTTTGCCAGACCTTCTGCTGACTCCAGCTCACCCTTTAAAGAAGCAGGAGGTAGTGGTTCTCTCCTTCAGACCTGAGACAAATAGCCTGCAAGACCATTTGTGGTTGGGGCTGCCTGTGAGAGGGCATGTTTATGGCATTTCATGACCCAGGGCCTTGTGTGACTGCAGGTGTGTCAGCCTTTCCAGTGCTCAAAGAAGTGGTGTGCCCTCAGGTACCATAGCCTGCTATGAGAACCTTCTCTATACAGCTGCTCCTCCTGCTAACTTTGCTGTGTTTTCAAAGTGTAAATCTAGGATCTTACAGAGCAGGGGTGGGCAATTATTTCGGGCAGAGGGCTGCTTACTGAGTCTTGCAAGCCATCGAGGGCTGTATGACAGGCAGCCAGGGGCAGATAAATAGTTGTTTTCTAAATTTTTTAGGGGCCCCATGTGCTGGATAAAATGGCTTGGTGGGCTGCATCTGGCCTGCGAGCCACATTTTACCCACCCTTGTTATAGAGGTTCCCTAGAGAGGGATTTTTTTTCCTCCTTTACAGTGAAGGGCAGGGCAAGATTAATATTGTTCTTCTGTCACCCTATCACTCTTCCTTCAGTCTGGCTTCTCTTTCCTTTCCCCTCTTGTTTCACCTACATGCATACATGCCACTAATTTTTCTCACACCCTCACCCACTCCCTCTTTTCTATCTTTCACCCCCAGAGACCCATCACCCCAGTACATTCATGCACTCACTCAGGTACTGCTCTTCACCCTGCCCTTTTTCCCTCTTACTCACAGTCCTCCTACCAGTCACCCATGTTTACAGGTCCACTATGCTCAAAGCATCACTCACCACCCTTCAACAGTTTGTCATGCCCACCCCCATTTACATCCCTTATGCACCCACCCTGATGTCACCTTTCCATCTTGAGGCTCTGCCATTTTTCCTTTACAGCTCGGAAAAATACTTCATTGTCTCAGTTCTTCCTCTCCATACCTTACTTGCACAAAATCCATCCCCTCAAGCTGAGAGCACCTCCCTTCCACCCAACCTCTTTTGGCTTGGAACTGCTCAGTCCTGTCTGACTCGCAGCCCACATGCCAGAGCCCACTATGTATTGGTGGGTGTGTCACAGGGCTCGGGTGCACTGCACAGGTCTTGGCACTTGGAAGGTGATAATTTAACCAAGTGCGATTTCCAAGAGTGAGTGTGATTTTTTTTTTTTTTTTTTAAATGTCTCATTGAAGCAAAGAGCAAATTCTTCATCCCAAAAGGGAGCTGCTTTTTAAAGTGCCTCACAAGTAAGTGGAGGAGAGTGAATCTTTTTCTCCATGTAAGTGAGAGGTGCTGAGCCACTTGCTTTGTCTCTGTGTTCACAGATCTTTCATTTTACCTATGCTGCTGCTACCATTCTCATCTCAGCCCTCTTCCTCTTGAAAAATGAGATGTCAGCTCTTCTGAAAGTGGGGGGTTGGGGATTTCCTAGTAAAATATATAAAATATAAATAAATGGGAGCGACTTACTGACCAGCTGAATAAACTGAAGCAGAGATAAGTAGCAGCATGAAAAGATATTGCTGAATCTCAGCTGGTGTAACTCAGTGCTATTGAAGATAATGGTTGGTTTGTACTGGTTGAGGGTCCAGTCCACTGTGGTTAATCCTATGCTGATTTACACCTTTATGGAAATCATTTAAGCAAATGCTGCTCTTGTGGACTGGACTGACTTTGTTGGACTTCAGTAGAGTAAGATGAGGTTTGTGGTGGTGTAATAATGACAGGATTTTGGCCCGCTGACTTCAGTGAGGATGGAAACCAGAGCAGAATGTGGTCTTTATTGCAATGTTTCTCCTCAACATCAAATTTATCAGTAATGCCTCTTTTCTTCCTGGTGAGGCCCTGCCTGTCTTAACAGCATATTAAGTCTTCTAACTAACCAGGTTTCAAATCTAGGTGGCTGAATCCAGTAGCAATTTCAGAAAGCCCTTCAAAAACCTGTCATTCTGGGTGGCACACAGCTACGCACCCTCCTTGAAACATAAATGCTTCTGAATATAAAGATTATTTACATTCTTGAGCGAAGCTGCCAAACACTTTTTAAACGCATGTTAACGGCGCCTCTCTCTTTTCCCCTCGCTTGCTGATAAAGGGCCATAAACAAGCTTGACACATTTATAATAACCTTTCCCCCTCCCCGTCTGCCCTTCTCTTCTCTCCCTCTCTTCTCTCTAGCTCAGACTGCACAAGGTAATTTTTTATTATTCTGCCATTAGCTGGAAACATATTGTTTGATGGGGGGAAATAAAATGTTGAATCTCTCTTTATTTTTATTTTTCCGTCCTAGCGGCAGCTGTTTCAAATGCCACCGTTGGATGTTTGGATTTGAAACTTTTTCTCCCTCCTTATTTTTCCCTTTTTCCCATCTCTCCCTTCTGAAAGGTCATCTTAAATGATGCAAGGATACAAGTTTTTCAGGTTGTTTTTATCACTTATCAGGCATTCCCAAAGGTCATTCAGGTTGTTCAGCAAAGGTTATGGGTTTGTATTTTTCCTTCCATTTTAGAAGAAAAAAATCAGTACTAGCCTACACATGCATACACACATGTGTGTATGTATGTGTGTATAAACTAAACAAATTCCAACCCACTTTAAAATACAAGATTTATGTGATCAAATCTGAATAGATATCAGATTTGTCTTTTTAACATTGTCTGTTCCACTTCAGAGATGTTGGCACAGGCACCATGTCTAACGATTCCTTCCAGCTGCAGATGCAAGGCGAGTGTGGTTTAGTCAGTCACAGGGGTGAGAGGAAAGGATCTGGGGTATGGATATATGACGGGAAGGGAATGTGTTTCTGGGCAGCCATTACTGAAGGAGTCCAGTGCTGTGAGCTTGCATGGCTGAGGTTCCTTAACACGAATACCCTCAGTTTGAAAGGGATTTTTTTTTTAACATGAGTTTATTTGTGCCTAGGGACCTATACAACCACCTTGCCTGCTACACACGTCCATGGTGATTTGCAGAGCAGAACTTTGCATCTCACTCATCCCACCCAGTATGGTCACCCAGGCTGGTCCACAGCAGTAGTGGTCTCAGATTAGGCCTGGGTGAACTGGTCTGTATTTGACAGAAACCTTCCCCAGTCCTAAACAAGGCATAAGGTAAATTGATAAGTGCCTTAAGCTCTCTAATTCAGGGATCCTCTTTTTTTATCTGTACAGAGCCCAGCACAGGGTGTTCCTGGTCCCACCTCAGCACTGTAGTAGTGATAATAAATTATGGATTTGTTTGGCTTTTGTGTGAAGCATTGGCCTTAGACCAGTGCAGGATGATGGGGCGCTGCATTTGACAGGTGTTTGGTCTGATTTAGAACTGTTCATTCTCTAGAGCCAAATGAAGCCCTGTAACAGGCAGAAATCAACCTGAGTTCTTCATCTCTTCTCTAGACCCTCAAAGCTTGGGTTCTGTTCTTAGCTCTTTTGCTGACCTGCCATGTAACTTTGGGGAGAGGCAATGACTTGTCCACTTCATCTTATCTATTTAGGTAGTATTGTCTTCAGAACAGGGACCATCTTCTTCTACATATTAATATGGTGGATCCTGCTCCTATTTTATATAAATAATAATTATTACAACGTATGATCTTCTAATAATATTTTTAATGTTTTAATATAGTGTTTGAGTCAGGGTGGGGAATACATTTTTAAGACTTGCTCTTTTCTGCATGTGATATAGGTTGTGGTGTCTGGAGGTAGTATATGGTTTTTACCAAATAGAAAAGCACTGTAGTTGTGAAAAGATAACACAAACCTTCGCCCAACACTTGGGTCCAACTAAATACAAATATGATTAACTAAGGTGGCCCCAGTTTTCATCAGTGATTGAAGGTAAAAGTAGGGGAAAATAATATACCAAAATGAGATCTAATAGGTGGTGTTTCCAGCAAGAATGAGACCATTATAGTCTGAGAAATCTTGCATATAGATTTGATCTAGCAAGCAACCCAGGCTGAATTGCAGTTGATAGAACTAGGCCAATTTCCACCATTTGAAGGTTGGCCCCTAGAGGTTCAGGCAAGCAAAACTTTAATGATTGCATTTAAATCAGATATCATCCTGGCCCTTCAGAATCCTTTCCTCTGAATGACACTGAGGTCCTGTGAAATCTTCCTTCTTACGAAATGACTGGAATTTTCAAGGGATGGGACAAAAGGCATCCCAAATTGCAGGGCCATATTTTCAAATTTTCCAAGCCACTTAAGTCTGTAGAATGGGCCTGGAGAACACATTCTCCTGTGAAACGCTGCTGGTGTCAGACCCATCTGGGAAGCAGACGCAAATGTTTCAGAATCTCAAATTCAGTACAAGTTCAGTTCAGATTTGGTTCTGACATGGGACAAAGGCTGAAATGAGAGGTCCTGGGGCCCTGAAATGCTAAAGCAAGCAAAATAGGCCCTAATTAAATGCTGAAGATTTCCTAGATTATCAGACTCTCACTCCATCCCAGTTTATCTCCAGTGTGTGTTTACATTCCCTTTACATAACTAGGCCCTAGTACAGTATCAGTATCCATGGACTCAGACTTCTTATTCCTGAACAGAACCCTCATTCTAATAGGCCTCTATTAGTGGTAGCTTTCCCGGATTGGGACCCTGAACTGATCAGAAAATGAGGGAAGAATGAATTGTCCTCTCTAATACAACATGAAAACCTCATCACATGAGCCATTTTCCAGCATATTAATATTCATTTTGAACTAACGCAGGATGAATACATTTAAATGTTTGGCCAGAGCACATTAGTCATTTTTATGTCATACTCACCAAATGCATCAGTGTGATATATTGTGTATTTTAACATAACATTAGACAATACCATGCAGTATTTCATTTGGACATGTACAGAACAGTGAAACAGGGAGACAGCTACGCTGGACATGGGGTAAGCTCAGGAAAATAGAAATAAATTAAAATATATTAATCTGGAGTGAATGTCACTTCCTTAATATATTACAAGCAGTAGCTTTAGTCTATTACAGAGCTTGTTTTCCTCCTTGTTAGCCTTCTCTTGGAAGGCTTGGATCATTGACTATAGTGAGCATGAGCACAAGGTAATGAATTTGGTGGTCTCAGCCTTGCATATCTCAGGACCACTACAAAATTCAGTACCATTTTTGACTATGTTCAGGGGAGGCACAGCACTAGAATAACAAAGATGCTATGGGGTGAATTCAGGACACTTTGGCAGGAATGTGTGAAGGGTGCTTGCACAGTGCCAGTTCATAGACTGCCCTAGCCAGCGCTGTTAGCTGGAACGAGAACCAAGACTGAAGTAGCAGGAGGTGATGTGGGTCTGGGATGTGGAATCTTAAGAGCACGTTAGCGGAGGGGGTTTTCTGTCTAGATGGAAAAGCACAAGCAAAGCAGTGTGATGCTCCAGGACTGGTGTAGCAGGGAATGCAACCAGCTCAGGGTCAAGGAGCACCAAGAGAACTGGTAAGGGGCCAGGACTAGAAGAGCATGGTGTGCTGCAAGCCAGGTGCATTGGCAGAACTGGGTGGTAGCCCAGTTTGGTTATTAACAGCAGTGCTGCAGGTCTGGATGGGTTCAGTGGCAGAGCTGAAGGCTTGTGGATAGCTTTGCTTGTGGGGTGAGAGAATGATAGGGGTCCCTTGGAGAAGAATCAGTGACAAATGAATGGAGGGCAGTTTGGCAGCACAGGTAACAGCATGCATGTAAAAGCTGGAGTTGGGGTGGGGGGGAGAATGAAGGGAGATAGGCACTGAAAGAAGGTGAAAAATTACATAATTATTTAACAAGCTTTTTCTGTTTTGCTTTATTTGCTCCTGTGTTTGCCCAGGGCATTGGTGTTTAGTAATTTAGACCAAAGAGATCTGAAGAGTTGCTGTAAAGGGTCGTTAAAAAATCAATGGCCATTAGAAAGGGCCAAATGATGCCATAAAGAGATTAACGGCACCGAGGAGAGATAATATTCCCCTGCCTGCGGATATGGTCCTGAGAGCTTTATGAAAGAGAGACAAATGAGCAGCAACCTGATTGACACCCCTTTCCCTCTTTTGTCTTCCTAGCCCTGTAAGGCTCAGGGTTGGGGGCACTGGCTGAGGCCCTCATGAGGGAAGGAGAGCAAGAAGCAGCCAGAGTCGGGGGTATTCTAATGGCTGATGAATTGTTAGGCTAAACCAGACTAACTGCTGCTGTGTCTCCACAATCCCTGCTAAATTACCGAGGAAGAAATGGCTTGCTCGGCAACTAGCCACAGGTTTACAGCCCGAAGGTCAAACTTTATGAGGGCCCCCTGAAAGCGTGGAGGAGAACACTGCAGTGCTGTGTGCCACCCACAAGGCATGAGCTCTGTTGCTGGACATGCAGGGGAGCTGTCCTGGAGCACAAACAACTGCTAGAGTAGGAAGGAGCCCCACCCCAAACCCGCAGCCTGGCCTCTTCACTCTGATAAGAAGCTAACCCAGAGCCCGATCCCTTACAGCCGGGTTGCTAGTTTTGTGGGCCCCAAGGAACGGAGAAGGGATTGAAAAGCCTTTACTTGGTAGCTCAAAAGGTGGTTTTCTGAGCATTTGTGCTGCATTCTCAGTGGGCCATTGATTCCATTGTTAATTCCAGGCTTTTAGAACAAACTTGTGTAGGAAAGCATTTAATTAATCAGATTTTTTTTTTCTTCCTCCCCCACCAAGACTAACAAGCCAGGGCTGTATCTCACCCCCAGGAGAGGGCTGGAATTAATCACTGCTAGTTATTGTTTATTAAATGCCCTCAGCATACTTGGAGCTGTGAAGAATGGATAGAGGGAGGCCTGACCCATACCCTGATCTCAGCTGTAAGGCTTGGCTTTTGGAAGGAGCCCTTGTGCTCCATTGGGAATTGGGGGATAATCTCAGCCTGACCTTTACAGCTCCCCTCTCCTGTGGACTGCCAGTGAGAGTCAGTTAAGGCCAGTTAACAGAGATGCTTGGAGAGGTCACTGGATTGAACCCCAAACTGGGCAGATGAAAGCTAAGGCCATCAAGGACATAATGGTCTCGCCCTCCAGTGGGTAATTTCCTGATTGACACAGCTGCTTTTCTGAGCACTGCAGTTGTGACAGTTAATGAAAGGGATTTAAAAATGGGGGAAAACACAGAAAGGGAGAGATTTTGGTTTTAAACCTCTCTTAGAATCACACAGAGAATCCAGGCACTGCAGGAGGTAAAAAAAAGCACCTTAAAATGAATCTGTAATGAGTGAGGCTTGACAGATTGAGTGTTCGGTACTAGAGTCTCTTGCAGCTCGAGTGCTTCAGTTACTACGTTCACAGAGGAGTAACTGTGTGTTGAATCCTCCGTAGCAAGACCAGCCTTTGCATGGATAGTGGCTAAGTGTGCTATCCCTTCATTATGGTTAACAATACAATGGAGAACAGTGTATAAAGTAACCTGCCTAGCTGGGGATTGGTTACTACTGTACTTGGATTTTGCTGTATTCCTTGGGGCAGGACATGTCCCTGACATGTGTGAGTGCACCCTGACCCAGCCCAGCAGTGCTTTGGCTGTTTTAAGGTTTGGGCCAGGTCAGAACAAGCTTCACATGGCAATAGCTCTAAGGCAGTGCCTCCCATATGAAAAAGCCTGGCAGGCAGGGGAGGGGGTGTGTTGATGTCAGGAAGGATCTTACAGGGTCAGAGGACCTGGGAAGGGGCTTACCACAGCAGACATACAGGGAAGCCTCGTTGAAGGTATTGACTGTGTGAGAGAAAGAGAGAGAGAGAGAGAGAGAGAGAGAGAGAGGCTTTAGGAAATGTCAGGCAGCAGCATCTGGGATTTGGGAAGTAACTGCTGAGTCTAGTAGGAGTGTAGAGCCTGGGGAAGATGGATTTGGATGGAACTCTTATTCAAAGAGATGTCTCAAATGAACTAAGGGTCCACATGTCACTGTCTGAGGCCACAAAGGGGAAACTAAGATAGTGAACGCTTCATGATAAACAAGGTAAGATGACCGTGCTAATCTGTTCTTTTAATCGTCAAGGGCAGTCTGTTTGTCCAAAGAGGCAACTTTGGGCAAGCAACAAGAGGCAATTTTGTGAGGGAGCTTTGATACAGCATGTGACAGAATTTGCACACACTGTGGTCTGTTAAGGACACTTGACTTTATCATTTCATATGTGGATGTTTGCCTCAGTCTGATAGAAAAGGACGAGGAAGTATGTGGCTTCCTGTTTTAGGAAGAACAGATCCTGAACTACCTGCTCTGACCCAAAGGAGTGGGTGCTCTTGCCTCTCCGTTGTGGGTGATCTGTGCTCTGCTGTTCATCAAAACTGCTGGTTACACCCAGGAGTCGCTTTATGTGGGTCTGGGTTAGAATCCTTATTACTGGGTGGGTGGGGAAGGAGAATCATTAATTGCCCCAGGTGATGCACAGACCTCTCTGGGGCTTGGAGGATTAGCACACTGCCTGCTGAGTGAGGTTCCAGAGGCCAGCGATGAACAGGCAGGTTGAAACACAATTTTGCCTTCCATTTCCTCCTTGTCTGCCAGGGAAACAATGACTTTGTTTTCTGACCTTAGTGTTTCTTGCAGGGATCTTCCCTTTTGCTCTGTCTTTTCCCCCTCTTTCTCTTTCCTTCTTTCACTGTTCTTTCTTCTTATCTTTGTGCCATTTTATTTTTCTGCCTTCTGTTACCTTCTCTCCTTTTTCCTCTCCTCTGACTCCCCATCCTCCTCTCTCCCCACACCTCCACGGCACCTTGTTTTCTCCCCCCTTATGCCCCGCCACTCTTTCGGGCTGTAGCAATGAGACAGGTTACAAATGCAATGGTCAGCTCTGTGCCTTGACTTCCCTGAAGCCTGTTACATCCCATCCAAGTGATCACAGAACTCACACTGGAAGCAGAAATGGAGTCTGCACAATATTTCTTTGCTAGCTTCCATCAGTCCCTCCTGCAGAGCCAGCTGATTATTATCTCTATAAACGACTGGAAGAAATAAAGTGATAAAAGGATTAAGTCAGACATATTTTATGTTATTTATTTATATCTCCCGTTCCTCCCCCTGATGCTGAAACAAGTTGTGGAGCATATTGTGCGGCAGCTGTCGCTGCTGTTCCAGGGAAATGTGGCAACATGGCAACGGGGTGAGGGCTGGTCAAAAGCTGCAGAGAAGAATTGTAGGCAGGGAATGCAAGGATACTGCATGATGATGGAAGGGATTGGGATTCATGGGATGAGGGTGACATGTGGCATGTGGGAAGCCCTTGGAACCACAACATAAAGGCCTTGGCTGTAGCTCTGCTAAGTCTCTTCTCTCTAGGAGCATCTCCTTCTGAATACTTCTTCTGTGAAATGGAGAAGAGGGTTCAGGAGGATGGAATCTCTCCAGCTTAGGACCTGTTAAACTTTAAAGAATGGTAGGAACCTTGTTAACTTTTCAAAGGACTCTGGGGCTGTCTGGGGTTCCTATTGGAGACTTCAGGTAAGTTCAAGAAGGAATCATCGCAAAGAAAGCCCTATTATTTCTTACTGGCTAAGACACAGGCCAAGATGCTGCCACAAACCTGGGTAGCAGTGGGACACAGTATTCCTGAGAGCAGGTGCCCAGCCAGTTTGTTCCCCAGTGATCCCTGCAGATCTCCCTCAGCCAACCTATTCCTCTTCTGGGCAGGCACGCAGTGGATTTGCAAGGGTGTGGGTAGGGCCTGCTTGCCAGCCCTCCAGCAGCAAGTCTGAGTAGTGCAGGTTAGAGGGGGTATTCACCCCAAATGTGACTGATTGCTAGTGCTTGCACTAACAATCCTTAGAATTAGGACCTGCTAACTCTAATGTGTAATCTCACCCTCAGAATCATGTCGGAGGGAGCCTGGGAACAGCAAAAACTATAGCGTGTGCGAGCTAGGGTCTTTTCCAGAGTTCTCTGGTACCTGAGCAGTTTAACAAGCCCCAGAAAGTTTTAGATGCACGTGTGTCAGATGTAATATTGAGCCTTAGTTTTCCAAATTGTTTGTCAAAGGCTGTGACAGTTTCCTAGCAATTGTTGTTGCTGGCAAAGTTGTCCTGCTCTGTCTGTGATTCTGAGTAGGAATGGAGAAGGTGCAAAATGTAGGGAGTATCTAAAGAGGCCTCCTCCAAGAGTCCTAGTAACCTCAGGGATCTGTGAGCTATGGAATGTAAATGGAAGACATTTTCCAATGAAACATTAACCTTCACAAAATCCCCACTGGATTCAGTGGGGCCAGGAAGTGTCCCTTGTGGAATAACAAAAGGGATAGGAAATTCCACCTCTGGTGTTCCTGTCCCCTGAGCCAGGTGGAGCTTCTCAGTGTACATACCGTAAGTCCTGCCTACTGGGATTCCTGTTACAATCCACTTTAGGTTGTTGCACTAGTGAAGTTTTTGAGCCAAATGCCCATTTCTCTTTACACCTGACTGGTGGGACAGAACCTGAGACACCACACACCAATGTACAACTTCTGTAAGGAGCCAGGGGGAAAAAGCATCTCCATGGATACAAAGCATTGTCCTCCATCCTTATATCAGTTTCTCTTATACCCTGCCCTGTCCACTGGTCAGGAGACCTTGTGAAGTGCAGGAGGGGCACTACCTCTGGAATCCTTCCCAATGCATAGTGTTATATCATAGTCAATTATATTGTATTAAATCAGTTAATCCCAGGTTTCAAGGTTTCTGTTGGTCACTGTAGGAGTCAGGAAGAAACTTTTCTCCTTTTTCATATATAACTTAGCTTCTGGATTATTTTTCCTGCTTGCCTCTGAAGCATCAGAAATTGGGGATACCTATAGATAGGTACTGGATGAGGTGCACTGCTGCTCTGAGCAGTCTTGAGAAACCTCTCAGGGACCTGGCTGGTGGATCTTGTTCATCTGCTTACTGGCTGCATCTACATGAGACACTGACTGTGAAGTAGCCCTATAGTACTGCGCAGTACCATTGCATGGCAAGAACTGACACAACACTACTGCACAGTAGTATTAGGCTATTGCACAGTACCATCACAAAAATGGTGTTTGCCAGCGCTACTGTACAGTAACTCGGGTATATGAAATGACTGTGTTTTAGCACCAAAGAAGTATAAACAAGAATGTGACTGGCTCGTGACCACTTTACCAGCCAATGGGTATGCCCTGCTTCCCGGGCTATATAGCACCTGGGTCTATTCACCCATCATGACCTGTTGTTATGCTGGGTTTTACCTCTGAAGGTGGTGTTCAGTGGTTCCTGTAGGACCCAGGGCGACTCTGCTGGCACGTCTTCAGTGGGGCTCCTCCTCCCCTGTGTCCCCTTTCCATTCAGGTGTTTAGGATCAGCTTGGATGATGCTTAGATGATGGGGCTGTCTTCTTCTATGCTGAGGCCCAGTTGATGATGACAGCTGCAGGGGGTCTGGCTGTGGTGCTGTACAATGTAACACTATGGAACAATAGTTCAGTAAATCACAATGTAACAATAGTTCAATAAAAATAGCTCAGATGGTATGGTGGGCAGGGCAATGATACCCCCACACCAAGCACTTTTCTTCAGCGTGTGGGTGTCTTTGTGCAGCACCCTCTTCTCCCACAAATTCTTAAGTCAGTAAAGCTCCTTGCTAGGTATGCTTTCTGGTCCAAGTTCCGAATGGCCAGGTACTGTAATACTGCAAGGTACATCCTTCCATGCCTGCACGGTGTTCACAACTCTGCCAATCTCCTGCTGGGTCCGCAAACGTTCAAATGTGAGGTGTCAGGGGGGTCCCATGCCGATTTCTCCCCTCAGTAGGCTCTGGCAGTGCCCACTGGGCTGCCCTCTCCCAGCCCCAGTTGACCTGTACATTCCTATGAAGGTCTTCGTGGGTGCCAGAGAGTGGTATCAGGTCTGGGTTGCTTGGCCTACCAGCTGCGGCAATTGAGCTGGTGCCTGTTTGAGTCCCTGGTGCTGCCTGGGCAGTCTGGGCTTCCAGGCCCTTTCCAGGAAATTTAGCTCTGGGGAGAACTACCGGCTTTCTGCTGGCTATGTGGTGTGTGTCTGAGCTCTTTCTGGGCATACCAGTAGTTGTATGGGCATGTGGTGCCTCTCCAGACGTGCTGATCTTGCACGTATGTGCTCCAGCTGCAGGGAGAGCATTTGTCTCTGCTACCAGTGCTCCCACTTCTCTCCCCCCAGGTTCTGCTTCTGGGCTTCCTTTAAGCCCCAAGCCTTTGGGTGCCAGACCAATCAGGGGAGCTCCTTCCAGCTGCACTGTGCTGATTAGTTCAGACTGGCCACGTGGGTACTGGCACTGCAGTGAGTAAGTCTGGAGCCTGCCACAAAGTACTAAATGACTGCACATTAACAACTGTGCAGTCAGCATCTCATGTAGACGTGGCCACTTAACCTGATTTGGGGTCAGAGAGGGATTTCCCTTCAGGTCTGGTTGGCAAGAGTCACTGATACTTTTGAAGCATGGGGTGTGGTCACTTGCAGGGCATTTTCCCCGCTAACAAATTCCTTGCCCTTTCAGGGCCCAAAACTTTGGTGGCAGCCTTGGTCTCTCATCTGTTCCTGTGGCACATCGCAGTTTTTGAGGCATCCTAGGTTTTTCTGTACTGTAGATGCTAGTTTGTCATTGAGATGTTAGTGAGGGGCTTCGTGGCTCAAGGTGTTCTGGGACAAAATAGTTACTAGAGGCAAAGTTAGGGTGATATTTTTTTTATTGGACCATCTGTGTAATGGTGCTAGGCAAGCTTTCAAATGCAGGACATTCATTTGGTTTAGTACACAGTTGGTCCAGTAAAAGTACCACCCTAAGAAATTCTCACCTTGCATAATCTCTGAATCTTCACAGCTACATCACCATCCTGACACTACAGAAATCCACAGTAGATATGTCTACACATGCATTTGCACTAGCTTAAATTTACTGCGCAATAAATTACTGTGCAGTGAGCGGGAATAGGCCAGCATCTACATATGCAGGTGACCTGGGACAAAATTTAGTCCCAGGTCAGAGCAGCTGGCCATGTTGCCCACGACCACCAGGGGGAGCTCCATCTTCTGGCCATGTGGCTACAGTTTGGTCCCAAACTGAAGCCAGAGCCAGCTACCAGCATTTGGGACTAACTTTAGTCCCAAACTGAAGCCAGGAGAGGCAGCCAGCCAGGAGCCCTGGGACTGAGCTCAGCTTGTCCTCCTAGTGGCTGGGCAGACCTAGCATGGAGGCCCCCTGGGTTACTGTTCAGTAATGTGTCTACATATGTGTTACCACGCGATAACTAATCAGGCATAAATTTGATACCTGCATGATGCAGGTATCAAATTTATGGTCACGTCAGCATTAGTCACAATATTTACTGTGCAGTACAGGCATGCATGTGTAGCCGCATGCCCATACTGCACAGTTATTTTGGTTACTGCCCAATAAATGTGCATGTGTAGATGTTCCTGGTAGTCTGTGATTGCCGGACTTGATTACCCAGGTGGTCTCTTCCCATCCCAGATTCCATTTTTAAAGGAGCTTACTCAGCTTCCACAGCCAGTTGCTTCTAAAGTGAAGCTATGGTTAGGAAAATGGGGAACAAATAGAGAGTATTCCACTAGTGATAAGTCCATTCTGCAGCAAAGTGAGAGGGGCGAGAAAATGAATCCTCTCTAGAAAGAGCATTTTTTAGGCAAAAGAGGAACATCTCTTGGCTTGGTTCAGTTGCCTCTAGTGTCAGACAGCAGCTTGTATCCTGATAGTCAGGCTGGTGGCTTTTTCCATACCTGCTGTCCTGGGATTTACCTTTTCCAGAGCTCCTTCTTTACTTTTCCCTTCTAGCTTTCATTTTTTCTGTGTCCACAGTGGACACAGCAATCTGACACAGCATAGTTTAATATTCTACAGATCCTCCCAAGCTGATAAATGAGAATGAGAGGGAGAGGGGGAAAAGAGGGGAGATGTATAAAACCCTGAGACTGCATTCAGAGCGGGAGAGATAACAATAAGCGAGAATAATAGTCTAACAAGTTGGAAATGTCACACGCGATCTGGTGCCATTAACACAACATGGATCTGAAATATCACATAATTAGTTTTGTGCCTGTTGTTCTGATTTGGAGAGAAAAAATATTAAAGGGAAGAGAGTAGGGGGTAGGGGGGGAAGGGAGTGGAGATGAAGTGAAGTCATAAAAGGGTGAAGCCTACAGCCGCTAATGTTTTTTGGAATAATATAATAAAGCTCTATCTTCTTACCCATGTTTGAGGCAGAGATTTTTATCTGGTGGTATGGGATAAAAAGAAATGAGAACTTGAAAAGGGAGATAAAATTGCAATTGATCCCTTTAAGACCTCCTCACCGCCTTTCAGTGATGGTTCTGGGCTTCATGGATTGTTCCACCATTGCAATGCATGACTCCAATCCCCCACCCCCAAAAGCAGAAAAACTAGTGTTTTTTAAGACTTATTTGTTCTACCTGCTTATTGCCTGGGGCACAAAACATGTGTTTAATGGCTGTGAAATGACATCCTAGCTGCTAATTCCCTGAGAGCACCACTGACATGCCTGTTTGAGAAATAAGAATGACCAGTTCCTCCCATAAAAGTCCATGTGAATACAAATATGTTGTGTTCAGTCCTTAGTCTTTCCAGGCTTGTGTGTGCTAGTGGTTGCTGAATGCAACAAGGTAGCTGCCTTTGCCTACACAGTCCCTGCACTGCCAGAGTTACTGTGTGATTTGCTTGGGGATACCCATCCTATAAAGAGTGATAAATAAAACTAAATTCCTGTTCCATCCCCTGCATGGCAAATACTCCC
This sequence comes from Crocodylus porosus, assembly GCF_001723895.1. Lineage (NCBI taxonomy): Eukaryota > Metazoa > Chordata > Crocodylia > Crocodylidae > Crocodylus > Crocodylus porosus. The sequence goes on along the minus strand of NW_017728911.1, from coordinate 5,712,660 downwards.
TCATTACTGTCATTTATTAATTCAATGGAGTCTTTTCCCTAGTTTCTAAAGCCTGAGCAGAAAGGAAAATTGCAAACATGGACACAGCCAATCCCTTCCAAATATGAGATGCTTTAGGACTTGTTCCCACAGCTCCCATTTGTTGAATTCTCGTGACTCTAATCTTGAAGTACAGGTGAATTTTACTCATGTAGAAGACACCAGTTACCTGAGCCAGCCTAACCACCTTTCTGACTCGTATTGTTTCCTCTCCTGGCAGCAGGAACTGACCCTTGTGGTCAAACATTTCGTAAGGACATGGATGCTAACGCTTAAAATCTGCCTTAAATGGGGACTTAATAAGGGGGACCAGACAGAAACCTTCAATCCTTTCCACCTCTGCTATTTTGTTGTGATATTTTACTGACTGGGTATTGTGATGGCCTTTTTCTCTTTTTTCCTTAGGTGCTCCTGGTGGTTAGGCTGGCTTTTATTCTCTCATTTGAGGGATTAATTGTCTTGAAGGCTTTCTTTTCACTTCCCTGTCCCCAGCCTCTTTTCTGGAGAGAAACCAGTTATCCTTGGAAGTTAACGGAACATTGGTTCTGGAGGCTTTTATCTTGATCTTCAGGGATTCAACTTGGTACCGAGTACCCAGTTGTCTGGCTAGGAACAGACATTGCATTTGTCCCTGGATAAATTGTGTCTGTGTTTGTTTTAGAACAGAAATATCCTGGGATTGATGTGTACTTACATTGCCCTTCTAATCAAAGTTTAGTGAGTGGCTGAATGTATTACTGTTCTTCTGCCATTCATTCAACAATGCAGTCCCTGGATAACCTTTCAGACACACTTCACATTATCCTGGAAAAAATGTTAGTAGTTTTTATCCCCTGAACCTTTTTAGGATTTATCCTGGGACAAGTGTGACATCTTTTTGTAGCCTTAGTGTAACAAATTCTGTTGCTCCATCTGATGGCCATTCAGTGGCTATTAGCTGATGTTCTCTGTCAAGAAAGTAAAAGTATTGTGAAAGTATCATGAGTCAGGCAACAGGGGGTCAGAAAATGTGTCACTAGAGAGGCCAAAGGATTAAATGGTCCGGGGAGACTGGGCTAATCCCTTGGCAGGTGGTTCAGGAGATGTCTGCACTATTGTCCCTGTGCTCTCCTTGCCCTGTGACCTTGTTAGTACTCCTCAGCTAGGGCACCGTGTCCAGTATTGGGTATTAAACTTCCAGAGAGATGTGACCAGTCGGACAGAGTCCAGAAGAGAGCAACAAAAATGATCAGAAGTCTAGAAAGCACAACGTATGAGGAAAGAATGGGTTTTGTTTAGTTTAGGGAAGAGAAGACAGATGGTAGATATAATAATAGACTTCAAATATGTAAAAGGTTGCTTGCAAAGGAAAGGAACAAATTGTTCTCCATGTCCACGGAGGATAGGAGAAGAAGGAATGGGCTTATATTGCAGCATGGGAGATTTAGTTTAGACATTAAAGAAAAACTTTTTCTAACTGAGTATAGTGAAGCACTAGAATATGTTATCTAGGGAGGATGTGGGATCTCTCATCCTGGAGCTTTATTAAGGGTTAGATAAGCTTTTGTCAGGAATGATTCTGGTATAGTTCACCCTGCCTTAGGGTAGGGGCGTAGACTAAGTGACCTCTTGAAGTTCTGTCTAGCCCTCTGTGGGTGCATTTATACATGCTATTAGCATGGAGCAATAAGCTCTGGTGTATATTGCCCCAGAGTTTATTGTTCCCAAGTGCTGCATTTATTATGCGCACCCAGGGCCAGAACATGTTGAAGTGGGTTGGAGCAGCCTCAACTGGTACGGGGCTGGAGGGTCAGCTTGTCAGACCAGGGATGCTCTGACCTGGCTCACTGTACTACAGAAAGGTTGTCTGGGGCATGAGGGTGCCCCAGTGCAGGGCTAGCTGGCAGACTGCCTCCGCACTGAAGCACCCTTGTGCCCAAGACAGCCCTGTCAGCATCTACACGTGTTGCTGCATACTAAAGAACTCTGCCATAGGATAGTACCTGTATTTACAAGAACGTACCTGCAGCAAAGTTAATTAGTTTCCTGTAGCCTAATAGGGCAGCACCTATAAACACCGAGACTTTACTGTGGACCTAATCAGGCAGCTCTGCAGTAAATGTCTCAGGTAGATGCACCCTGCCCTGTTTCTGTAACCCTATTCTTAAAGTGGTTCTCTCTCATCTTCTGCTTCTCTGACTAAAATCTAGCCAAGATGCCAACTACAAAATTAAAGCAATAATATACATCTTACTGATATCACACTTTGTACCGAGTAAGATGCAAGCCAAGGATTCTGTACATCCCATGGTGTTTTCTTTGTTTCCAGCAGTGACTAACACAATCTATATAAAACCATGCTGTGTACCTTATGCTGGCAGGGTGGTTTACAGGTTACCTTTAAACCATTTTAAATCTGTGGAATGTTAAACTGTCTTAAAGTTGAAATATTTTCAGAACAGCCAGAGGTTAAGGTTTAATGCTGTCTCAGACCTGCTACTAGAGGGCTACTAGGGCCTGGTGAGCAGGGGCATGGACAGGAGCCATAACTCTATCTTTCCTCTGGGGTGGGAGACAAAGTGGTAGTGTGACCACCTTTTCCTAATAGCAAGGTGGGACACATACCTGCTTCCCTGCTCCCTCACTGTGGGGGACTCAATCTTCCTCCCTCACTTTTTCTATGCCCTCTTTCCCCCTTAGACTTACCTGCAGGGGAGCTGCGCTTCACCACTGCCTGGCTGTATTTTTAGTCACGTGCGTGTGGCACCCCTTGCATGTGGAACTCTGCCAGGGGAAACCCAGTGTTACCTGCATTTTTCCATGGCAAGTGGAAAACCCAGATTCCTGCACAGTATTGGGAATCTGGGACAAATGCTGTCCCAGAGTCATTCAGTCTGGGACCAGGTCTTTATGTTTGCATTTCAGGACTGTCCTGCCGAGTTAGGAACAGGTGGTCAACATGGGCAACTGATGCTACCTTAGTTGGGGGAGGGGGGGCACATGCCCCCTCAGCGACTGGGGGTGGAGATCCCCTGCAGCCGATCATGCTGACCAGAAAGCGGCTATGGCGCTCCCGGAAGTGGTTGTGACGCTTAATCTGGTGTATCCCCTCTGTGGCCAGCGCTTGCGAGGGGGCACCAGTGTTCCCGCCCGCCCGCCTGTCATCTAAGTGAGGAGCGCGGCCTGTCAGGCAGTGCACCAGTGCTTTCAGGGGGTGCACGTACACCCCCATGCACTCCTTATGCATCACCACTGGTGATCAACCTAGGAGAGGGGAAGGTGTCATGTAGCTTGGAGGCAAATTAACCAGCATGGGAACTGTGATATCTTTCCCTTCACAGTAGCAGGATCTGAGCTGGAGCTGTGGGTGGGAAGGGAAGAAGTTAAGGAGATGGGCATTGAAGAGAGAGGAGTGGAAAACAAGAATTAAAAAAGAAACAAAATGTTGCATGCGTCTCAATGATTTGTGATTTGTGGGGGAGGTAGTTGAGTTAGGAGCAGCCACCCATATCTATGCCCCCAAGTTAAATGTTGAATTGGTTTAAAAATAAGAAAATAGTTCATATATCTTCTTTCTCATTTGCTTTCTTGGTTTTTGAGCCTTTGAGAGTCAGATTTTCTACTCTGTAACCACAAGGATGAACAAATTCCCCCCCCCCCTTTTTTTTTCTTTTAATAATAATAAAAGGGGAGATTGCTATAGAAGTCCCAAGACTCCAGGAGTGGGAGATTTGAAATAAATCACCAAATACCCTGAGCTTTGTGATAAAGTCATGCCAGCTGGCAATAGTGGGATCATTGCAGACATACTTTTCTCTTGCAAGACTGGTACCAGTTCACCTGTTTCTCATGCTGTCCCTTTAACCTCTATTTCTATCAAACCTATTAAGCTGAGGTTTTGGCCAGGGCCACAATAAGTGGACATGCTCTTGCAAACCAGGAATAGGGGTAGCTGAAATAGAGGAGAGGGCCTTTTAATGAGGGAACAGCAGCCTGTAAGTGATGCATAGCTAATGACCCCTGTCTCCAGCAGCCCACAGTCAGGCGGAACAAAAAATCTATTTTCACCAAGTGCTTCATTACAATCCAGCTACACTTGGCTGAACAGCTCCGTTCAGCAGAGAGAGAGAGAAGAGGGGAGTGTGGCAGTGCTGCGGGCTGTATCTGTCTGAGGGATAGAAACCTATTGGTCTTCCTATGTTACCTTCGGCAAGTCACTTAAACTCTTTGGGAGGTAGATCCCCATCTGTGCAACTGGGGAAACACCATTCCCCTGTCTCCTGGGGGTGCAGGAAGGATAAATACCTCAAATTCTGTGGCAGTCAGGTGCTAGGTTGGTGTTGAGGCCATGTGGGTAGAAGGGGATGTTGAGGCACAGCATGGTGTGGCTTTGGGGTAGCAAGGGCAGCCCTGACAACCTGAACTCCTGTCAGCTTCCCTACCCATGGGGGGGCTTGGCAGTACTCTGAGGCCCAGCAGGAATTCCAGCTTCTCATGCATGGATGGGATGAATTCCAGCTTCTCGCCCATGTTCACAAACCATTGACTTCAGTGTGTTTCTGGGGCCAGATCTTCAGCCAGCATAAATAGGTACAACTGCTATGGAGTTGGTAGAAAATGGCCTGGATTTTTACTAGCTGATGATCTGTACCCTTTATTTTTCTTTGTTCAGCCCGTGTGCACAGAAGTGCATGTGGATTCTTCCATGCTAGTGCTGTTTAACATGGAGATCCTAATCTCCATGCCTTAGCTTCTCCATTTGTCAGATAGGATGATAATTAGGACTGGGGGACAGGGAACCTTTTCTTGATATATTTTTGGCAGAAAATAAAATGCTTAGGGGAAGTCTCTGGTATCCAGAGGTGTGACAAGCAGTTTCGTGGCCAGAGTTGGGCTAAAGGCAATAGCCATTTTTTTTGAACCCTCAAAATCTGCTGTGTCAGTAGCTCTTATTTGCACTACTACTGGTATCTTGAAACATTTTCACAATCAAGCTGAAAACAACATATTTTTCTGTGTTTTTATGACAATTGAAAACTTCCACAGAAAAATACCCCATTTTCTATCCAGTTCTGATGATAATATTCACTAGCTACCCAGGGATATTGTAAGGCTAATTAATTGACACTTGTAAAATGTATTAAGATACACAGATGATGATAAAGAAGTGGAAATTATTTCTTTCTTATAGTATTATAAGGTTTCAATTTAAAGAGATAAAGGCAAATTAAAAATAATAATTTAAGCAAATTTCCTTACCTATTACCATATTACTTTGAATACAAGATGATGCCTCAATAATTTGATTTTTATATATGGAAAGATTATAAATTTTAAATGTTCCAGGTATAAAATCTAATTTTTGGAGGTTTGCCTTTAATTTGCCTACCTCGTACAGCAGGGAAAATGAATCTGAGAGGATTAAGTAGCCCTCTTGCCCTCTGCTTTCTCCTAGCTTCTTCCCTCTGCAGCCCCTTCCTCTGCTCTTTACTGTCCACCCTGCTCTCCCTGAGCACGTGAAAGTGAGAAACAAAATTGAAAATAGTGACCTTCAAGTTAAACTTAGCTATAATTATTTGCATATAGCATCCATAGAGTTAGTTCATTCAGAACTGATGCATGTTACCTTTTTTGCAACTGCTGCAAGTTTTATAACAGGACAGTTACTTATAACAGACAGGCCAACTGGTTATCAGTGCACTTATTGGTTAAACAATTAATCATTTAACCTTTCATCCCTAACACCTATATCTTTACAGTTCTGTTGCGTGACTGATCCAGTCTACTTGACAGTCTATAACACAAATATACAGTTAAACCATCATCATCTCATGGCAATATCACAACCATTTATCTGTGTGTCCTCATGCCTGTTGTCACTCTTTTACATGTCATAATCATGCAGAAAAAACACCTCAGCACCTCTGCCTGCCTCCAAACTTCCCTGTTTTCCCCCTCAGTCCTCTCACTCATTGTCCTTGCCACGCTCTCTGGCAGCCTCATTCTTGAACAGCCTGTGCCAGTCTCCTGTGCCAGTCTCTTGTCCTCCATATGTCTTCTGCCATCTTCTCCTTGTTGTCTTCTGCTGTCTTCTTGTAGTATACCTGAAGCTCACTCCCATTCTGATGTTGTCCTTGACTAGGAGAGTCATGTGTCTGTACATGAGCAGGTCAAAGTGAGCTGTTGGGGTCCTTACTGCTTGGTCATATGGCTGAACAGTGCTGCCTTTCTGGTCAGGGTCTTGACCCCTGTCACAATAAGGAGGAATATGATTTCTCTCTGCCATACCTCCCTGGTGTTTGGGCAGCTCCAGCTCCAAGGCCCATGGGCTCATGTTGGGTGCTCCAGCATTGCAGCAGGTGCCCTGCTAAAAACTTCATGAAGCAGGCTGTTTTGGAGTCTGCCCCAGCTGCCAGTTTGCAGATCTGGCTCATTTACTTGGCCCAGAAGAACAGCAGAATGTCTGGCATTCCTTGGCCCTGGTCTGTTTAGTTTTGTACAGCATGGCCCTCACAACCTTCTCCCATTTGGAGCCTCAGAAGAAGATGCATATGGCCTTCAGGATTTTATGGACAGTTTGCCTTGGTAGGAGGAGAGAAGACCAATGTGGTATACAGAAGCACCAATAGCAACATTGTCCTTAGGAGTGCCGTGTGCCCCTGCAAAGACAGGTGGCACATGTTCCATAGTCCCGGTCTCTGTTGGTCTTGGCCTCGGTTTTCTTCCATGCTTTCTGGCCTGTTAGCTCTGGGTTGAACTCTACTCCAAGGATCTTTACTGCCTCACTGGGGATGCAGACCCCCAGGGTAGACGGTTCCCTGAGCTTGCCCAGTGCTAGGCAGGTGCTCTTGTCCACGTTTAGCTTAGTCTGTGCTACTGCTCTGTATGCCTAGGCATGTTGCGGTACTCCTTCCAGTGACCACTTATCCCTGCATAGGATGTTGAGGACCTTCATATAGGCTAGGACTCTCTTCTCTGTGTTGCTGCCCCCGGAATCTCCACTCCATAGATCTCAGGGTCTCACCCGAGATGTTGGGCCAGTGGTTCCATCACACAGATGGACAGGATTGGGGAGAGTGAGCATCATTGCTGGATGCCCAACTGCACCACTGTTAGACTGGTCAGGAACCCATTCACCAGTACCTTGCTGCTCATGTTGGTGTATGGTGTTTTTAAAAATGTTCCAGAGTAAGTTGGACAGATACTTGAGTGGAATGGTTTAGTCTGGGATAATCCTGCCTTGAACAGGGGGCTGGATTAGATGACCCACCTCATGGGGTCCCTTCCAGTTGCACTCTCCTATGATCCTAATAGCATCTTAGGCCCAGAGCAATTACAAACACGTAAGTTCATGAATGACATGAATTTAGGCCCTGCAGCTTCTTTGAAACCTCAAGTCCTCTCAAGATTGAGACTTTAGATATTACTAGTGAAAGAATTTTAAAATTCAAGTGAAGTTTTTGCTGCTTGCACAGTTTGCCTCTTTTTTGGCTTTGAGGTCAATGAGCTCAGTTTAAATTTTGTTTATAGTCCACTTTGCTACACTGTGATCTCCACACTGCAAATTTTGCAGGAGGATGTGAGATTATTTCCATTTATATGAATATATTCCATTTGAAGATATAAAATACAAAAAATCTGGAAAAACCTGGTGGTATATTTGTAGATCTAAGGGTTTTTCCCCCCTTTTCTAAGCAGAAGGATCCACCTGCACCTGCCAGTCAAAGCTGAGTTAAGCATGTCCTTTTCAAACTATCCAGTTGCAAGCCTTTCCCTTTCCTACTTTCCTTCCTAGAGCTGAACTGATTGATTCTGTTTTTGATCTGCAGTAGCTGACACATCACAGAAACCTGTACAAGCATGAAGTACTGGATCTGAGCCTGGTGGGCTGGATTTCACCTTCAAACCTGCTGTAAGATGACTCTGAAGTAATGGCAAAACCTAGACTTAAACACCTTTACAATTTAAATTCAGAGTGCTGATTGATTCTAGAGTCGGATTCAGGTAGAGTTGTGCTGCTAACAGGCTAGTTGTCCATGACAGCCCAAAGCGGGATTTTTTTGTCAATGGATCGATCAGTAGACTTGCTTTCTTGTGGCTTGTGAAAGTTCTGCTTAGATGGAGACCTTTCCCCTTCATTGTTGGATTTTTCCTCTTCTGCTCTTTGTATCTGCACCACAGCACTGGCTTCCATATCACTTGGGCCTCACACAGTTCTTACCTACTGGGATCTATACTTGAATTAACACCAAACACCCAGGTTACTTATTTCCAGGGCTATACTGAATGCCCATGTCAGGAAAACACAGAGATCCATTTCTTGTTTTTCTGCTTCTAGAGTTGTATTGTAGCTGTAGCATCTACAGTTGTGCTATGCACTGTACAAATAAAACAAACAGCTGGCTCCTGTTCCAAAGAATTAATATCTAGGTATTATTGTGCATTAGAGAGAAGCACCAGAAAATTAGCCCCCTTTATAATGTGTGTGTGCATGGAGCAAGTCAAATCCAGGTTTAAAGCCTCAATTCATCAAGGCACTTACGTCCCATTGGAGTCGATGAAACTTTAAACAGACAGTTATCATTAAACACATGCTTAACTGCTTTGATGAATAGAGATGTAAATACTTAAAGTTGGGCATATGCCTAAGTGCCTTGGGGTCACAAAGCAGGTCATGTCCATGTTATATTGCCGGATTTGCAGTACTGGAAATTCCCTTGGGATCTATAGATCCCCCTGCCCCCCACCAAGCCCTCAGGTTTGTTTTTAACTGTGCCCCCACTCAAGTATTTAATATACCTGTTTTCCCAGTGCACATTTAGTAGCTGCATTTATTATTCCCATCCCTTGGAAAGCAAAGTAGCTATGGCACTGCTGCCATCAGCGGGTAAACAAACATCTGCCCAAAAAAACAAATGTTTTGCAGGGTCTAATCACCACTTCTGATGGTTCAAGTTCCTCCATACAGGCCTTGTGATTTGCAGACTTCTACCACCCTTTGGAGGCAGCTAGCCCTCATTTGTGTCACCATCCGCCCCTTCCCATCTGTCGCTTTAGCTGACACTGCAGTGAGACTGTCACTACCCACTTGCTGTAAAGGGGACACTCCTGGAAGATAGGCCATTATGAACGCTTCATTAGCCACCAACATGCAGTGAATGGCCTGAAGGTAAGCCAGAGGCGATACTCACTCAAGCTGCCCAGCTGTTTGTGCCTACTGTGACAATATTTTAAATTTGAGATTTTGGTGATAGTTTTTTATGTTAAAGAAGGCCCTAATGTAATGGGTACCTAAAATATTTGTGGTAATGTTGGAATGATGTAGCTGTGATGCTCCAGGGATTACGTGAGAGGTAAGGATTTTTGTGGGTGATATCTTTTATTAGATCAATTGCACCATTGGGATGAAGTTAGACAAGCTTTCAAAGGCAAAGCATTCTTCGGCAGGTATCTGAATGAAGAATGCCTTGCTTGTGAATGCTTGTCTAATTTTATCCCAACCATGCTAATGCTTGTGAAAGCTTGTCTAACTTTATCCCAACCAGGTCTAATAAAACATATCACTCACAAAAATCCTTGCCTATAAAATATTTGTTAACATCTTTCTCAATTAAAGCTGTAAATAGGATGAATAGTCAATCACTTGAAACTCCCCACAAGTACAGCTGAGTGAAATTTATTGGATAAATGGTTTATTTCTCAAAAAGGGCAGTGCCTGGGCAAATAGAACTACAAGCAAACTGGGTTGAATTTGGTGAAAGGTTTCAGTCCCAAAATTGAAAATTCACATTTCATTTTGATATTTCAAAATGAAATGCTTTAGTATTTTTCATTTTAAAAAACACCATTTAAAACCAAACTGACCGAAACTGAAGAAAAAAAATCTCAAAAAGAACTCCTCCTCTGAAAGAGAGAATAAAGTATTTTGACCTCCAAAAGCTGGGGAGAGGTTTCATTCTAGATGATGGGTGCCTCCCAAGACTGGGGTGGGGCAACCTGGCGGCAAGCGAAGACCACTCACTGCCGCTAGTGTTGGTGTCGACGGCAGCAAGTGGGGACCACCTGCAGCTGCTGTTGGCAGTGGGGGCAGGTGGCGACCACCCACAGAAGCCAGTGATGGCTTCAGCAATGGCCAGTCTCAGGGGGGGCATGCACCTCCCCATGCCCCCCTACGTGTTGCCTATAATTTTAGGGAGAAAGCTCAAACTCTTCATGTTTTGGGTCAACCCAAATCATTGTTTTGAAAAATGGTTGGGTTCAGCCACCAAACTCAAAAAAATAAAATATCTGCCCAGCTCCACTAATCTGTTTGTTACTTGCTGTTCCTTACCTTCCCATTTAAAATGTTTTAGTTGTCCAGTCATGGAGCAAAAACAATAGTATGTGAGCATCAGCTGTATAGTCTGAATAACACTTAGTAATAGTGAATGTTTTGCAAATACCTCCACTGATTTAAGATGATTCATTACTTCTGAATAATGAATACACCTGAAGGAAATGCAGATCAGCTCCTGCTACCCAAGGAGATGGCTTTGTAATGAATCTGATTTATAACAGGCAGTTTAATCAGCTTTTATGTCCTTTGTCATCGTCTTTTCCCTCACTTGTCTCTCCTATGTGGAGTTCTATGTACTATTTCTGTGTTTCCTGCACCACAGGGTGTGTGTCTCCCAGAGACTGAGATGCATCAATTTCTGGTGCTTCTGGAACTGAGCACTGGAAATTCATGTTCCTTCAATGAAGAAATGCTGCTTCCTTGATTTGCATTTTCCACAGAAGCATGTGAAATTTCAAGAGTGTCAGGGAATCAGTTTCTTACCCTGCACAGTTTGAGCTAACACAGATGATAACAACATTCAAATAGTAACTGGGTAGCCATATAAAAAATTACATGATCTGGTGAAGATTGTGGTTTAAAACTGTTTTTGAAAGAAAATAGGGTTTTTTGGTTGAACAATTTTTTATGCAGTAAGAGTATCTGGTTTTTACTGGAACCCCACCCCCCCCAAAACCACAAAATATTTTGATGTTAGAGATTTTGATCTGGAAATACCACTGTGAGGTTGTAGCTGGCTTGTCTCGCACCCCTATTTTCCTTGAAGGGCTAGATTTCTTATGAAGTCTCCATCTTCCATGATGCACATCAAAGGGGCAGTCATGATGCATTATGGGTAGGGTTGCCAACCCTCCCTCTAGGATTGCCCTGAAGTCTCCAAGATTTAAATATAAATCTCCAGGAGACTGCTGAAAGTCACCTGGGAGAGAAATGATAGGGCATTCATTAAAATAAACATTAAATGTTGAATCCAATTTATACAGTAGTCTAGAGGGTTTTTAAAATGTAATAGTAATGTGCATTTGCCTTCCTGACGTAAAGTCATTAATGTCATTATGTCCTGTAATGAAACCTCCTGGAATAGTTTCAAACAGTTGGCAACCCTAATCTTGGGAGATGGAGGCTCACTGAGAAGCATGGCTTAGAGAGGCCATGTTCTGCTCAACCCCAGACATATCACCAGTTTCACAGTTGATGAGTGTCATGCACAAGTCTCTGATCCCTTTATTTCCCTTATAGCCATCTTACATGGCTCATGCATCGCTGTAGAAAGGAGCAGGGCATAGACACTCAAGAATGTTTTATTGAGGATTAAAAGTGATATATATTAGGAAGGGGAAAGAAGGAAATCCAGGAACTTAGCCATTACCGCCACCTTTTTAAAATTTATCTTAAAAGTAAAGGCGATTTTTAAAATTATTTCTAATAACAGTACCAAGGACAGCCCACAGAAGAGGTGGAGGGTGGTTCTGTGGTTAAAGACCAGTGCTGAGATGCTGGGTTCTGATCCCAGCATTTTGACCATATTGAGCTTGGACAAGTAATTTCCTTTCTCTGTGCCTCACTTCTTCCATTTATACATATGTCATAGGGAGACTCCAGGGCATCCTGGTATTTTAAAATATTTGGAGAACCTGGATGGGAGATGCTGCAGACAGGTAAGGGATTGCATTTGATAAGGACTAAAGGGCTGTGCTATGATAGCAATTCAGACAGCTGTTAGGAACTTCCTTGTGTGCCTGCCTGGTTGGGTATTTTAAAGCTGAAAAGATGAAGTGATGTCATTTATCCACCAAGATGTTGGCCACAACTTAGAGCGACCCCTTTCCATTCGAAGATTGACAGAACAACCCAGTGGATGAGCTGTAACAAATCTTATTTATGAAGGACACCACTGCCACAATGTTTTAGTTGCATTACATTTTTATCATGTCAGAGCCTTCATGTGAATACTGCTAAAAACAGACTTTTCACCTGATCTATCCTTAGTCGATACTGGCTGTGTTTTGCTTTTGAGCAAAGAGATCTGGCTGTATGAGGGCATATTCTCAGTTATACCTAGTCAAGCCAGCTGCAATCAAGACTTTGGGTGGGTGTCACTGCTGGGACAGGACAGTTTGGTTCATAAGTTGGTGAGGGATCCTCCTGAACGAAAGTATGTTATGGCGACAAATCATAAGTTGTTCTTCCCATTCTCTCTTGTTTTCTCTTGTTCTCTCTTACTGAGCACAGGATGTGGCTGATTTTACTCAGAACATTACAAGCAACCCTGTCTGAGTTAATTGACCAAGACAAATTTTGTTAAAAAACCTTGACATTAATAATGAGAAACAAGAGCTGGGAGGTAAAACACACTTGCTCAATACATGCATTACTGGGCACCCCCTCCCCTCTTTCCTGACTCCTCCTTAGGCAGCTTGGCAGAGAGTTAAGATCAATTAGTTTAAAATTAACTTGTGGTTTCCAGTCAGCCCCCCCAGCACTGGAGTTCTGTTTACCCCTTGTTTATTTAGCGTCTCTAAGTACTTGGAGTCAGGGATGGGCTGAATGGCTTAGCAATACCATAGCAAATTAGTCAGTGCTGATGATAGACATTATTACTGTATAAATCACTTGTCCTGGGCAACTGGGCCTAGCAACCTGGTCCTTCATCTCAAAAACAGGCTTCTGCAACTTGAAGTAGAGGACTCTTATCCTTCAGCCAGGTTCTTATCTTCTCTGAAAGCCAGTAACAATGCTATACCTCCATGTTAAGCTGCTGATATTACAGCACCTCAAAGACAGCTGTTTAGTCAGATCTTTACAGTGATAGTCTTGCTCCTTCCTCAGCCTGTTCAAGAAGCTTCCTGAATTCTGCAAGGGTTTTGAGTAGCTCACTTGGTTTCCATGATGGGATGGAAGCAGAGATCACGAATGTTCCCATCCCTTGTGCACTGGTAACTGACCTTTCCATGCCCAAGGCATGGGGCAACTAAACAATTTACAGCAAGTTAAACAGGGGTGGGGACTCCACACATCAGATGGATGATGAGGTATCATCACTACAGTAACTGCCCATGTGCATGCTGTTACCCCATGGTAAATCTCTTCCACAGAGGGGTATAAGAGCATGCACACAAGCAGCCACAGTAAAGGAGCTCACATGTCCTATTATCTTGATGTAACTTGTTCATTTGTGCACACTGTAAAAACAGTGTATGTAGAGAGGAAATACCAATTTTTTCCCCCCTCAAGTCTGCCCCCGAGATCAGGTCAATGTAGCTTACCACACATCCGGGTTTTCCTGGGCACATCCTCTTTTTGGGTCCGAGATTTTGCTCTGCTTAGCTGGTGGGAGCGGGGGACGATTGGAGGCAGGGTCACCACGTGTGTCTGTGGCTGGCATGCAGCCAGGCAGGGGGGTGGGAGCAACCTTGGCAGCTAGGTGCAGGTAAATCTGGGGAGCGTGGGTGGAGGGCCAGGGCTGGGGGACTGTGGGGATGGGTGTGTGAGCAGGGCAGGCACCTGCTGGTGTTGGGGGGGGGAGGGGGTGGTCTCTAGGTGCGAGGTCTGCAGCAGGGCACAGAGGCAGGGGGAAGTGCCTGCCCCTCCAGCAGGGGAAGGGGCGGGGGGGCCCTTCAGGGACAGCGGGGAGCTGCATGGCTGGGCTAGTGGCACTGGAGGCCAGTGCTCATGCTTGTGGGGGCAGGGTACCTGGGAGATGCTGCCTGGGGGAGGAGGAAGGGAGGGCGCCATAGCCAGGCTGCCTGGTGTGGCACAGGAGCCCCAGCCTGGGGCAGGGGGTGCTACAGGTATCCCCTTCTCTCAAGCCCATGCCATGGCTGGACTTGCTCCACCATTACCTGCAGGAGCCAGAGTCATGTCAACCGCTGTGTTCCAGCCCAGTCAGGACAGAGGCAGCTGGGGTCTCCCTTCGGAAGGGCAGGGGGGAGCAGGGGGGCTGTGGGTCAGGAGTGAGGGTCTGTGGGTGGGGAGTGAGGGACACTGGGGTGGGGGGCCATGGGCTGGGAGGGCGGGGCACTGGCAGACCCAGGGGGCTGTGGGTTAGGAGCGAGGGACACCAGCTTGGCCCAGGGAACTGTGGGTAGGAAGTGAGGGGCACTGGTGGGAGGGGCAGCAGCTAGGACGGGAGGATGCAGGCTGGGAGTGAGGGGCACTGGCAGTGCCAGGGGGCTGTGGGTTGGGAGTAAAGGGTGCCCCCAGCTGGTGTCCCTTTTTTGGAAGTGGAAATACAGTAACCCTAGAATGGCATTGCAGTTTTCATCTCTGGGCATCTAAGTAGACATCCAGACTAAGAAGAACAGGGTTACCAACTGATAGAGCAGCAATTTTAAGCTCTCTGCAGCCTCAGTTAGATATTGGCTACACTTGGTTCCTGTTTCTTTGCACACATGAGGGTAGGGATTTTTAAAAAATCACGAGGTTCTAGAGAACAACAAGGTCACCTCTGAAAGAGTGCTGGATGGTGTGGCCCTGTTCATGTGCGACATATCTTCACCCACATGGCACCAATGTAGGCTGCTTGGAGTTTGCCTCCTGTCCTTTAATTGGTTAGTAATGGTAATAGATGAACCTCAAAAAAGGTAGGTTTTTGGGGGGGTGGGGTTGGGTCAGATGTCCCCCCAAGGATTCTGGGAAGCTTGTGTAATTGGCTTTGTCACAGCATTTCAGCCTCATTGGTTCCTATCCCAGACAGAAACTGGATGTGAAAAAGAAGTTCCTCAGATAGCTCAGAACCTTCAAAAAGATTGGATCCAAATGGCATTCTAGAGGGGTGGAGGCTGCGGGTGTCTGGGCCTGGTTCACATACCTGCTTATTATCCAGTTGCTTTGGATCTGTCTCAGAACAAACCACAGCCCTGGTTTGCTCTGCTGATACAGACCTTGCAGGCAATCAATCAGTGAGGTCCTCTTCCAGTGGCAGAGTCACACCCGTACGTTGCTGATCAATACTGCCCAATCTTGACATGGAATCAGTCACTTGGAGCCTGCTCATTACTGCTGGCTAACTGCTTGCCTGCATCATTCTCCATTAATATCCTTCCCTCAATGCTGCAGAATCACAATAGGATTTTCTAACTATCCTATTTACATACAGCATCTTATCAGTCTCCTCTTCCCTTCGCTCACAGCTTGTCATCTGCTTTGCTTTGTGTCCTCCCAGGGGATGGTAACATTGGAGGTTGGGGACAGAAGCATGAGGTCTGTATCAATGACTGTGGCTACAAAACACCCTTCCCTGTGGTGAGCTGAGAAAACCATGGAACTGGTCCCCTGTAAACCCTCTGTTAATGAGCCTAAATATTACCAGAGGTGTTTGGCATTGTGCCTTTGTTTTATAACCATAGTTTTGCACTGATTTTAATTGCAGTCATTTTAATCCTCTATATATTTTAGGCTTCTAATCTGTTTGTGTTTACATTCTTGTAAAAATGCTTAGGATACTCTTCCCAGAGAGCAGCTTTAGAAACACGATTTATTATTTATCACCTATATAATCTCAGCCTGTGGCATGTGCGGATGCTGAGAGCCAGGTTCCTTTGAGTCCATTAGGAGCGACAAGTTGTGCTCTGTGTCATAGCCAAGGTGGTTTCCCCTAGATCAACAGCAAAATCTTGGATTTGGCTTCTGACCTCTGTCATGAGCTATTAATGAACTCCAAACAGATAAATACATTGACTTCTGCACATTGGGGGATTTTTGTACATCTGCTAGCATTTTGTTGATTTACATGAGCGTGCTCAAACAGTACAGCTGATTCATTTTTAAATCAGCCTTCATTGACACTGAGGTCTGATTTACAACTCCAGTCTGTGACTTTGTGAGAAACCAGTAACAACCCCAAAAGCAGGTATGCAGGTGTGTGGAGCCAGCAAGGAGCTATCTGTGAATGCAGACATGGGTCTGGTGATCCAGCTACTTGAGTGGGGAGCACAGACAGGGACTTAAAAAAGGGGACTCCATAGACACATATAGTTTAAAACTGGATTGGGGCATATATAACCCCAATCCTGCCCCCCCCCATCCCAATTTCCTCAAGTTCAAAACTTCATCTTAAAAATGAGCAGCATAAGGAGAAGAGGGTCCCCAAAGCCAAGGCCTTTGGCTGGGCTTGTGATATGTTTTGCCCCCTCCCTTTCCCCCACTTTTCTCTAGCTTGTTATAAAGCTAGAGAAACGAGCATTTGCCAGGAATGCAGGGAATCTTACCAGGACAAACTACCAGGCAGAACAACTTTCTCCCCCACAAATCACATTACTTTGTTCCCCACACAGGAGGATATTGTTAGCCACTAGAAGATTAAGGCTGCAGAGAGGGTGACCTTAGTAGGGAGATGAGGTTATGAACTTTGCAGTACCAGGGTGGCTCAGGTGAAAGCAATTGGTCATTAGTACATGGCTGCAGTTCAGTCTCCATGTGAATAGAGTGAGGAGAGCAGGCTGGAGAGGTGACCTAGTTAGTGGTGGTGGGTAGGTGACCAGCAAGCTTTTCAAAGAGCAGTGATTGAGCAGTCAGGGTTCTCACCATGATCAAGTGGATGGAGAATACTAAGGACTGGTCCCAATGTTGTAACTACTGAGGTAACTTCCTTTGAGCACTTCTTAATGGGACTGCATCTCTGGGCCAGATAGAAGTCTGTGTGTGTTGAGTGGGGAGCGGCATTCTGCCCCTGATCCCACTGTGCTGATGAGTCTCGTTTTAGGTGATTGCTACGTGGAGTAGTCTTGAGGCAGTCAGTGTTGTGGATCAGGGCTAGAGACAGACATTATGCATAAACCAGTTTAAGTAATCAGAAACTGGTTTAAATCTGTTACAGAACAGACATTCAGTGCACATAAACCGGTTTGAAAATGGCCGAAACCAGTTTGAGAGAAACCTGGTTGAATGTAGTAATTGCTTCTTGGCCTCTTCAAGGCTCAGATGGAGCGAAAACATTTATTCTTCAATCAGACTTAACTGATCTGGCTCAAACTGGCAGTGGCTGGTAGGCATGCTCTAGCACCCCCCAGCTTCTGGCTTGTGGGCATGTGGCTACATTTCCTGATTTAACAGAAAATGTCTGTCCAGTTATTAATCAGTTCAAGCTGTGCAGCTTAGACTAACCTGCAAAGAGTGAATCAATTCAGGGTCAGACTTTTTTAATGTCTATCCCTGGCCCAGGGCCTTATTGTTGCTGGGTGCTGTAGACCCCATAGAACAAAAATATGTCCCTAATGGTCTTGTGATGCACAGTGTGTGTGTGTGCGTGTGTGTGTGTAAGTTTAGTAAGATAAAACATGAGCTTTATTTTTTTGAGAGAAAAAGTCAGGCTGTTCTTATGGAGCTTAAATAGTTCATTAAAATAGCCCAAATATGTTTAAGCAATATTTCTCCTCCTTGGAGCCACGGAACCTGTTTCTAATTTAGCTAAATGTATTGAGGGCCAACTTTGGTTCTTAGCTGTGGGTGTAAATCTAGAGCAAGGCCACTGAAGGTGACAGTTAATGCAACTCTTACTCCAATGTATACAAGAGCTTGACTTGCACAAGCGAGTTTATGGGTAAGGAATGGCTTTCCATTTTTAAATCTAGAATCATTTTGTTGGTTAGGGACCCTGGTTTATTTCCATTGGTGAGGAGGAAATGGCTGCTTGAATTTCCTTCTTTTTTCACAGTGCAAGCAGCACTTGAAATATTAGCATATGCATTGCTATGTGCTGCATTTAATTTTCACGTGTGTGTGGAGAGGGAGGGGGGAGAGGGGGACTTTCCTAGCTGTTCAGCTTGCAGGGAATCATTAAAAAATATATCAGACATCTCAAATTTCTTATTTCATGGGTTTCTGGTCAATTTGCTGACAGACCTTGGGGTCCAGATTTCAGAGTTCTCTAAAGCAGAATTTCCCAAAATGTGGATGGGAGGAATTCCCAAAGATCTCTTCCATTCTTTTCTTTCACATGGATGCCCTGTGCACCAGTTTGGTATGTGGCCAATTCTCTCTTCCCAGGGGAAGTGAAAGGATTGCAGAAAACTATTTTATATATGAAGCCCCTCAGTAAAGGAAAGAAGATGGATTTCTAAGTTTGCTGTGACCAATTACATTAATAATGCTTGGAGCTGGAAGTAAGGTGAATGATACTGAACTCATGCCTGAAACACTGCTTGTCTACGTCTGATAGAATCAGAAAATTAGGGTTGGAAGGGACCTCAGGAGGTCATCTACTCCAGCCCCCTGCTCAAATCAGGACCATCCCCCAAAATATCATCCCAGACAAGGCTTTGTGTCTTAAAAACCTCTAAGGATGGAGATTCCACAACCTCTCTGGGTAGCCTGTTCCAGTGCTTCACCTGCCCTCCTGGTGAGAGTTGTTCTTAATATCTAATCTAAATTTCCCTTGCTGCCACTTGAGACCATTGGTCCTTGTTCTGTCATCTGCCACAATTGAGAACAGTTCAGCTCCATTGTCTTTGGAACCCCCCTTCAAATAGTTGAGAGCTGTTATTAAATCAGTCTTCTTTTCTCTAGACTAAAGAAGCCCAGTTCCCTCAGCTTCTCCTCAGTTGTGTTGTGCCCCAGCCCCCTCACCATTTTTGTTGCCTTCTTCAGGACTTTCTCCAACTTGTCCACATCCTTTCTGTACGGGGGGAGGGTCCAAAACTGGACACAGTACTCCAGGTATGGCCTCACCAGTGCTGAATAGAGGTGAATAATCACTTCCCTTGATCTGCTGGCAACACACCTACTAATGCAGCCCAGTATGCTGTTAGCCTTCTTAGCAACAAGGGCACATGTTGGCTCATATTCAGTTTATTGCCCACTGTAACCCCCAGGTCCCTTTCTGAAGAGCTGCTGCTTAGCCAGTCAGTCTCCAGTATGTACTGGTTCATGGGACTGTTCTGTCCTAAGTACTGGACTTTGTATGTATCCTAACTGAACTTCATGAGTTTTTTCTTTTGGTCCAGTCTTCCAGTTTGTCTAGGTCTCTCTTAATCCTAGCCCTGCCCTCATATCTACTGCTACTGCCCAGCATAACTACTGCTCTACCCAGCTTGGTGTTATCTGCACTCCATTTCATCTTCCAGATTGTTGATGAAGTTATTGAACAAAACCAGCCTCAGGACTGACTGCAGGGGCACTCAACTTGATACCAGCTGCCAACTAGACATTGAGTATTTGATTAGTACCCTTTCAGCTTGACGATCCAGTCAATTTTCTGTCCACCTTATGACTGTAAGGTGGATAGAAACCACCCTTCCTTATCTTCCTACATCCAACTGATACTTCCTTAGCTTGCTTGTGAGAATGTTATGAGAGACTATATTGAAAGCCTTGCTAAAGTCAAGGTATATCGCATCCACTGCTCTCTCTGCATCCACAGAGCCAGTTGTCTCATCATAGAGGCAGCCAGGTTGGTCAGGCACAATTTGCTCTTGGTAAATCCATGCTGACTGTTCCTAATGGCCTCCTCCTCCATGTGCTTAGAAATGGATTCCTTGAGGACCTGCTGTATGATCTTTTCCAGGGACTGAGGTGAGGCAAACCAATCTAGAGTTCTTCAGATCCTTTTTCTTCCCTTTCTTAAAGATGGGCACTATATTTACTCTTTTTCCAGTCATCCAGGACCTCCCTGGATTGCCACAAGTTTTCAAAGATAATGGCCAGAGGCTCTGCATTTACACTGGTTAACTAGCTCAGCACCCTCATGTCTGGCCCTATGGATTTGTATGCATCCAGCTTTTCTAAATAGTCCCTAACAAGGCTCCCCTAGCATGCGGGGGAGCGGAGCAGTGTCCCGGAGCTGGCAGAACCTCATTTAGGGCAGGCAGCAGCTCTTCCCCCGAGGTGAGGCAAGGGATGGGGACCAGGACACGGGGCTGGTGCGGGCTCTGCGGAAGTGCTGCACTCCCCGTCCCTGATGTGGGGGAGCGGAGCACTTCCCCGGACCTGGGGAGCCTGCTCCAGGCTCTGGCTCCAGCCCCTGGCCCCCTGCCCCAGCCTCTAGCCTCTGGCTCCGGCTCCCAGCTCTGGTGCCAGGCTCCAGCCCCTGGCCCTCGACTTCAGCCTCCAGCCCCTGGCTTCATCCCTTGGCTCCTGGCTTCAGCCTCTGGCCCACAGCATCTACCTGGCCCCTGGTCCCAGCCCCTGGCCCCCAGCCCTCAGTCCCTTTGGGTAAGTGTCCCACACTGGACTGAGGCGGCACGCTAATGAACTGCTGCTCCTTAGAGGAAACATTGGTCCCTAACCTTTTCTTTTGCCACTGTTGGCTGCCCACCTCCTCCCCAAACTGTGCTGCCAGGTGCAGTAGTCTGGTAGCTGAACTTGCATTGAAGACATTGAATTACTTCAGCTTTTTCTGAATCATCTGTCAGTAGGTTGCCTTCCCTATTCAGTGAGGGACCCACGCTTTCCCTGATTTCCTTTTGTTGCTGACAGACTTGTAAAAATCTCTCTCACTAAAGCCCTGAAAATGACACAACACACATCATGCCACAGTGGTACTGTGCTAGGATGGCACTCTACCAGAAACTGGTACTGTATATGTGGTAGGTTCCTTTAAAGTAGAAACCTTTCCAGACTCACTGTAAGATTGGACCTATGCATTGATAACTTACTGGTTTCCATCTGTCTGTTGTAAGTGCCCTCTGGCAATCTGTGGAGGATATGATTTGTTATAACCTCTGCCTGCAGAATGTGGTCTCTAGCTCAGGTGACAGTAGCTTATGCGTTTAGCTCTGAAAATCCTTAGTTCAGGTCCTTGTGTCTTGGCCAAAGTGACAGCTGTCACACTTACACATCTGCACTAACTGACCCAGAGCTGGAAGCAGCTGCTCCTGTTGCTGCTACCTGCTCTTACTTTGCTTATCCTGGTAGCCACGTGGGGTTAAAGTACTGCATATTGTGTAAATGCTGCAGAGCATAATTAGACAAAGTAAGACCCACAACTCAAAGTGCTTTGCTAGCAGCAGGAGCAGTACTACCAGCAGCACACTCCTCATCCTGGCTAAGGCATCCACGTTCTCCTTGGAAGAAAGCTTCTCAGTCCCCACAGAGCCCGCCCCCAGCATTCCCTGGGATTTCCTGCTAGAGGCCAAATGTGCTATTAAAATAGCACAGCTATATCTAGAAATAGGGTTAGTCCCATCTTGCTCACTTACAGGTCTTGTACCCAATACAACTACTGATCAATTGCAAGCCAGGAAAAAAGATTCTTAAACAAATGGCATGCTGACCCCTTGACTGGCACTAATAAAATACTGTCTGCTGTTCCATGTGGCTCCTGGGTTTGGGACAGGGGCCACTTACTTGCTCTGTACAGCACTGAGCACAATTGGCTGTGGTTTGAGACTGAAGCTTTTTGGTATGACCACAGTACAAACAATTCACAGGTGATCTCCGGACAAAACAAGAACCTCAAGTAGATCACAGTGCTCATCCAGCCTCAGCCATTCCTTAAGTCCGGCGAAGACTGTCTTAGTTGGGTCTCTGCTGAGGCCTGTTTTCTCTCCACTCCTGGAATGGCAGAGCTTTTGTAGTTTAGGTTTGGCCCTGTGGTCACCTCAGTTAGAGAGAGAGAGTCTTGTATTTCAGAGCCATGCATTTTAGCTCTGTTTTCCTCTTGGTTTCCAGAAATGAATATATAGTTTCACAACCCTGCTGGGATTTGTTCCCGAGGAAGTTGATATGGGGAACCTGACAGCCTTGGGCTTAAAATAACCAGGGCCAGCAGCTAAAGGTGGCAATAATACCAACTGAGCTGAATTTCCATTCCCCCTTATATACAGAGGCAGTTATGAGGGGTGGGGAGCTGTAAATCAACTTGAAGCTGACTGAGTAGGGTGTGTACATTCAAGTGTATGTGGAAATGTGTCCTGATTCATAGTGAAAAGTCAGGAACTTGAAATATTTCTGGAACAAAACCAGAATTGTCCACCTTACTGGGTGCCCCCAGATGCACAGCTGAGCTGCCTGCCTCCTTGAAGGCTAGGTTTTCCAGGGAGCCAACTGCCCAGCTCCCTGGGTCACCTAAGGAGCAGGGGAGTCTTGGGACTGGTTCCCTAGGAAATGGGGCTGGGCAGGCAGGTGGCAGAGTGAGTGGCTGGTTTCAGCAGAATTAACACAGTCCTGTAGAATCGACATTTTTCCAGTGGACACCTCTTCTGTCTGATGAGTTTTGACCAGCCTTGTTTCAGCTGAATGGATCCAGAGATGTGAAAGTGAATCCATCCACTTTTTCTTTCCCTCCCCCCTTTTTTTCCCTTATCTGCTGTGTTTCTCAGTGCTTGCTAGGTGTATTTAGAACTGGAGATACTGGACAACCATGGGACAGGCTGTTTCCCTGGTTTCTGACCTAGTCAGGAAGAATTGGAGTATGTAAAATAGATCATGTTCTCATGAAGTTTCTAATCCAGCTTCACCAACCTGATGTTTGGATGCAGCTCTCTCTGGCAGACTAGTTCCTCAGAGGGGCAACTCAGTGGAGTTACCCCAGTATATACAACTGAGCCTTCAACAAAACCTCAACACCTAGAGGGACGTTGGGTGTGCTTCCTCCAAACTGAACATACTGAGACAACAGGCAGCTGGCAGAGAGGCAGGGTGAGGGGCTGGTTTCAACAGAATCAACTTGAAAGTCCTTATGGCACAAGCCTGTTGTCTTACAAGCTTATGATGTTTAAAAACCCACCTGCCCCCCAGTCCCTCAATTCCTGCCCCTTCTACCAAGCTTTAGCCCTTCTTCCTGTTGTAGCCCAAAGGCAATCAATTCAGCGCTTTCAAATATTTATGAAACATTGATGGATTTTTCTTAGCCTGAACTTGTAGCATTCATGGAATTTGATTTTATTAGCTGGAAAGTCAATATTTTCACTGCTGTCTTCTAGCTGTATTAATTCCAGCCCTGGCAGCAGCAGCACTGCAGTGCTAGTGGCTCACTGCCCATGACAGTTTGAGTTTAGACAATCTGGGATGTGCTTGAAGCAGGTGGGAACTCTCAGAGAAGCAAATAGAGAAGTAAAAATCATGGTTCAAATTGGCAGAGGCAGATAAGGACCTGGCCTCCAGCAAAGCTTGGGACTCGCATAAAGTGAGGCAGGGGATTGCTTTCTTCTCGAGAAATCTCTACTATGGCTCCAGCAAACTAAGCAAGGTAGATTGGAGAACATGATCTGTTTCCCAAAACTCTTCTTACTGGATATGTCTATATGACATGTTTACTGTGCAGTAGACTAATTTAATTAGCTCCACAGTAAACATTGTGTGTCTATACATGCACCCCCTATTGGGCTGCAGTAAACTAATTAACTCTGCAGCAGGATGGTACTTGTAAATACAAGAATTATCCTGCTGTTTTAGTTTTTTACTCTGCAGCAGTGCTTGTGTAGACACTGTTCAAGCTGGCTGGGGCATGAGGGTGCTTCTGTGCAGGGGCTGCCTACCAGTTTCTTCTACCAGAGTCTTTCTAATCTTTTACAGTCTTTCTAATCTACAGATACATCTAATAGCACATAAAGCAACATGCTCTGCCTCCTTCATGTATTTGATTTCTCAGCCTGTCCCCAATGGGGTTAAGTGTATGTATGCAGTGGGGTATCTTGTTTCAGAAGTTATATATAGCGACACACAGCAACAAATGTGTTTGTGTGTACACGCATACATATAGACCTGTTGCTGTTTATATGTGGTAGAGAAGGCAGGGCAAAGAATTAATCTGTCCAGTAAAAAACGTTCTGGTTTCTGGATAGCTCTTTCTTCTTGGGGAGTTTGTTCCATAGTCTCAGACAAGAACTTTGACCCTGATGGTGGAGAGTTCTGTTGTGCACGAGGATCCTAACTGCCGACTATGGCAGTCTTCTCAGGCCAGGGCATGGAGCCTCTTGAAGAAAAGGACAGAGACCCTGAATTTATATGGGAAGCCAGTATAGAGGGTGAAACATTGGTATGATATGCTTGTCATAACTAGCATTGCTGGGAAAATTCTCTACAGTGCTTTGTACTAGTTGGATTCTCTTAAATGCAGCAGGCCTCATGCCCAGGTATATTGCATTGTGTTGTCTGTCCAATTGAGAGGAGACAAAAGTGTGAATAACTGAAGCCAAATCATTTTTCTAGCACGATGGGTTGGAGTCTTCTGGCCAGCTGGAGATGACAGAAAGCTATCTGCCAATACTGCCATATGCTTGCTTAGCATCAGTAAAAGGAATCTGGGAACACTCCTGAGTGAATT
Source organism: Crocodylus porosus (assembly GCF_001723895.1). Lineage (NCBI taxonomy): Eukaryota > Metazoa > Chordata > Crocodylia > Crocodylidae > Crocodylus > Crocodylus porosus. The sequence goes on along the minus strand of NW_017728911.1, from coordinate 5,688,103 downwards.
GACCACTTTTGGATATATGCCTCAAATGAAAAGAAACTGCAACCTGGGTACAAACTCTTCCAAAAGCTTTTCTCTACTGAACAGCAGGGCTTCTATCTTGAGTTCAGCTTTGTCCATGTCATCATGCAAGTAGTGGGTGATGGCACGTGGTAAAGAAGAAACACAGATGCATATTGGCATAGAGCTGAGCAAAATGAGTTAAGTGTCCTGGGTATCGGTTCATTAAGTGCGATAGAGTTTTACCAGTTTGTTGGATAATAGATGCCCAGGCTTCTGGCACTAAGTAAAAGACTAGCATAGTCTCCAAAGGACTCTGTAGGACTCTAACGATAGTGTGGCACACATAAGACAAGGTTCAACTGGGAAATGTAGGTGTACATTACTTACAGTGAGACCCTGCGATTTATAGAACTCTGAAGAAGCTGTAGAGCTGAGGTATACTGATTTAAAGGTGAATACCTCCACAGCCAAAAATAACAGTTTAATTAGAACTGGGAAGAAAACGGGACAAGAAACAAGGGATTTGAATGGATCTTGGAAGTGCTAATAACAGGAACATTGCCCACTGCTCTTGGTGAGAGCAGGGTTAAGCTGGAAAAAGTGAGCGTGTGCCTCATATATTGGCTTACATCATCAAAAGTAGGGCTGGTAGGGACCTCAGGAGGTTATCTAGTCTGAACTCTTGCTTGAGGCAGGATCATCCTTATCTAAGCCTAGTGGTTATAGAAGTCTTTGTTTAACCTGTTCTAAAACCACCCAAGAACCCTTTTATACGTACAATGCATAGTGCCTTAAAATATCAAGAATATCTTGCCTAACTTGCCACAGGTAAAGCAGGGGGATGAGGGCACTGTCAGTGTCCTGCCACTGCAAAGACAGGAAACAGTTTGTTAAAATACACTTGCAAGAGCCAAGGATGAGTGTTTGTGAAATGTCACATTCTCTGTTCAGGGTCTTTCCATAACCTTTCTTAGGATCTTGTCAGGTTCTTGCCACATAGATGTGGCCAAGATTACATCCTTTACTGACATGGACTTGTCCTGAGGCAGCCTGAGTCTCTTTATTAGTTTGGCTACAACGCTTTCCTTGCTGATCTTATTCCAAGAAGTGATAGGATTCAGTTCTGTTTCTTGGGATGCTAAAAATGCACAATTTCATAGATAGATTTCATAGACATTAGGACTGGAAGGGACCAAGATAATCGGGTCCAGCCCCCTGCCCAAGGGGCAGGAAGTCAGCTGAGTTCAAAGGATCCCAGCAAGATGGGTATTCAAGTGTTTCTTAAAAGTGTCCAGGATAGGTACTTGCACCATTTATGGGAGGAGTCTGTTCCAGGCTCTGCACACTCAGATGGCAAAGAAGTTTTTCCTTATGTCTAGCCTAAAACGGTCTTCCAGGAGTTTATGACCATTAGATCTTGTCTTCTCTAGGGGTGCCCTGGTGAGCAGGTGTTTTCCCAGTTCCTGATGCACACCCCTTATACTGTATACTTATAGACTGCTACCAAGTCATCCCTGAGCCTTCACTTCTTCAGGCTGAAGAGTCCCGTGGCTGATGTCCCATCCCATTTAAATGATGTTCTGTCTAATTTGACTTGTCAATACTCATCATTCTCAACCAGAACAGTGAAGAGGATTTTACTGGCCAAGTAGAAGCTTTTGAAGTTGAAGCAATATGATGCTGACTCTTTTTTCGGCCTTGCAATAACACTTTCATCTTGTACCTAGTCAAAGATCTTCAAGCACAGGGTGGGCATTAATGAATTCACCCCCAGGAAGGGTTTGACAACTCCCTCGTTATGAAGAGGGAAGGGACTTCTTGCAAGGGTAACAGGAGCAATGGTAGAACCTAGTTATGTGTTTTAACTATTGGATAGTGTTCTTTTTATTAGCATCTCTAAGACCCATGGAAATCCATTGCCATTTTACTACCTTTTTCCCCACTTCCCTGAAACAAAATTCTTTGGGGAGAAAAAAATAGTCTTGTGGGATGTTTTGGCTTTTAAATCCAATCAAGAACAATTCTTTTTTATTTTTTCCCTCCTGAAATATGAGAACTTCCCCTGGAACAAGAAGTCCAGTTTCCAACCAGCCCTGAATGCAGATGATGCAGATACATCTGCTGGCACCCCACTCTCCAACTGAGACCCTGCTATGCATGTAAGGATCATCCAGAAACTTGTTTAGTGTGGAGGAGAGGCCCTACGATGTAAGCAAGGAAGGTAGAATGTGGTGGGCTTTTGCTCATTACACATAGCATGCAAATGTAGCTTGCTGACAAGAACTCATGACAAGCTAGAAGAAAAGCAGTCTGGTGACCAGACGTATCAGCATCCTATTTGTATGTCACACAGAAGGTCTAGTACCAATAGCCTCCAAGAGTGCTAGCTATTAGGCCATATTGTACCACACTATTTGCTGCTTTTTATTTGCCTCTGGGACCTGCTGCAATGTGTGGTGTCCTGTACAAATATAAGAGAAAGCATGATTCCTGCCTTGAACATGCTCTTAAAAACAGCAAGAGAAAGAGAGACTTGAGGAAAGGGATACAATGCACAAGGGAAGTGATTGGGGGTGGTTGTGGAGAAAGCACATACAACTGAAGTTCACATTGTGGATGTGGGATACACAGCAGCCAGATCTGCCTGAGGCTAATGCTTGACAGTTGGCAGCACCAGGACATCAAATCAGAAACTCTGGCCTACTGAACCAAATAGCCAGGTAATGTCAGATGTATTAGTCTCCATAAGGCAGTGGTGTTGTCTTGTGGGTAAAGCACTGCACAAGGACTTGGGAGACCTGGGCTATATTCTTGGCTCTCCTATGACTCCTCTGCACAGCTCTACTCTGCAGGGCCTCAGGATGTATGTTATTAGAGTGACCAGGATCAGAGTGGCCCCAAATATGTCACTCCAAGTATAATGGCTCTCTTTGTTTCTGAGTCCAATCTGATTGTGCTTGGATGAATGACAAAAATGTGAACTCTGTATGATAATTCTTCACAAGAGTCAGGTCCTTTATGGATTCTGAAGAGATCCAAAACCTGGGGATTTGTTACTGAGGGATCTCAAGAAGTCCTCAGAGTGGTGAACCTCCCTTTAGTACAGGGCAGCAGCAGTGATTTCTTATACCTGTCCAGCAGTTTGGGAGGGAGCAAATGGAAGGAAAGGAGCAAAATAGGGCTAGTAATGGAATATGCCATGAAGGGCATAAGGGGAAGGGAGATAAAGAAAATAGTGTGCTATAGTGGACCAGATCTCTTTGCTATAGAATTGGGTACACTGACTTAGAGGCCTGATTGAAAAGCCTGTTCTTGTTGGATGAAAAAAACTCCCATTGATTTTTTTTTTTTTTAATTGATTTTGGATCAGGCCCTTGGATACTGAGCAGAATCTGTTGCTTTAGTGGAAGATGAAGAACAACACATCCAGCAAAATATAGCCAAGTGGGTGATTGCTGACCAGAAGAGGGAAGCCACTCTTGTCTCTGCAGGTAATGTGGTAACGTCCTGGGTCAGAGGGCCAGATTCCCTTGCTCTTATCCATGTAAAGCAATGAAGCATTTACTGTTTTTAAAGCTGTAAGCATGTTAGCACACTCCTGATATCCTGAGTTATACCAACTGATCCCATTGTTCAGAAATCATTGTGCTTCTCTTCATTTATTGTGTTGATCATTAATGTCATGAGTAGTTCATCTTTAGAGCACACTGGGTGCTGACAGATATGGAAAAAAAACCCCAGCGCTTTACCGGAAAAGGAATCGCATCAGCTTGACCTGGCCTCCCCAGTATCCTCTGTATAGTTCATGTGCTTCAGAGGGGATTTTTGACACTTTGAATCAGCTATTAGATAAAATCATTTATTAGATAGAAGTGCCAAAAAGCTCCACTGAAGTGTGTGAGCTATACAGATGCTGGGTGAGCTGGGTCAAACTGACACAATTCCTCTTTCTGAGCATGCATTGCACTTGGTACAGGGATGTGCCAAACTGAAAGTAAAGCATTGTTGTTGTTTTTTTCTCCACATCTGTAAGCACTGTGTCCCTGCCTTGCTCACACTTTCCAGATCAGCCTGAAGGCTGCCCATACACATGCTTGAGGGTGAAGGGATGATATTTTAATTAGAGCAGTTCCTGGAGAGCCATTCTAATTTAAAAGGCTCACCATTACACATACTAGGCCCCTTCACGTTTCAGAATGGTCATGGGATGCTTTATCTAAAGTTCATTCAACAAGGTTTAGATAAAAGACCCCCACAGCCATTTTGAAACACGTGGGGGCTTAATACATGTGGCAGTGAGGCAATGCCAGAGCGTTCTAATTAGAATGTGGAGCAGATGATTGAGTCTGCTCCAACACCTTCTAATTAAAACATGAACAAGCATGTCTATAGGCACCTGAAGAGCAAGAGTAAGAGAGATGCAGGGAATATGATGAAGGAGAGTATTCTCTCATCCTCAAAGGCAGTTCTCTGTCTTGCTTAAACATGAATTTATACAGTCCCACTGCTGTCTGTTACTCACTTACTAACACAGGAATTGCTACTGTGCAAATCAGTCAGTCGTATATGATGTGACTTTTGCCCTCTCATGGTTGGATCACATAGGCTAGGGACAGAAGTTGCACATAAACTGGTTTAAGTAATCAGACACTGGTTTAAACCTGTAACAGAACATAAGTTCACTTTGCATAAATCAGTTTAAAAATAGCCCAAACTGGTTTAAGTTAAACCTGGTTGAATGCAGTATCAGACTTAACTGATTTGAGTCAACCTGGTTTATGCAACTTCTGTCCCAGACCCCTTCCTGGTTTAACCTGAACTGGAGCCCCCCAGCATGCTTTTCAGCCCTGGGCTGTGATATCTGCTCCAGAAAGCAGGGCTGGCCCTGCCCCTTTGCTTTCTAGCTGGAGCAGGGGCAGGGCATGGGCAGACACCAGCCAGCATGGCACCCTGAGGCAAAGGAAGCAGGGAAGGGGCTTATTCCCACCCCCCTTTCCCACTGGGGCTCACAACCAGAGTCTTCCAGGCCAGGGTGTAGCAGCCTGTCTCAGGCCCCTCTTCCCCCGCCCCCCCCAGTCTGAAGCAAACGGGTAGAGGGAGGGGGATTTAATCTTCCCATCTGTCCCGTGTCCCACTGGCAGCATGGGGCCCCTGGCCAGGGCACAGCAGCCTGTCAGCCACTTCCCTTCCCCTGCATGGCCCCACCATCCACCTGTTTCACCAGCAGTTGGAGCTGGGGCTGGGGCTGGGGCTATGGGGCTGAGCTGGGTGGTGCTACTAAGTGGAGGTGAGGGGCCAGGCCCTTCCCAGACAGCTCCAGCTCAGGCAGGGGCTGTGCGGCCAGATTGCTCCTGGCTCCCGAAGCCCAGACTGGGTGGGGCTATCATAGGGCCACAGCTGGCTGGGCAGGGCCCTGCCCAGTGGTTGTGGCTCTGTGACAGTCTGGCACAGCAGCACGGGTGGGGGATGGCTAGATAGCAAGTTGCCTGGACGGCTTGGAGATGCCAGTGGGCCCTGAGCCCAGCAGCTGCCTGCCACCACACCCCCTGCCCTGTGCAGCACCTGGTGGTTGCGGCCACATCAAAAGCTGTGGGCTGCCCAGGGCTGGGCAGGCTGTTCTGGCCCCCACACCTCAAGCCACTGCTGCTGCCGTGGCCACTGCTGCTGCTGTCCCTGCCATACCACACTGCTCTGGGTGGACGGGGGAGCTTCAGCCCAGTGACTTCTACCCAGGGCACAAAGCTCCAGCTCCTGGCTGCCTTCGACCTGCTGCACCTTGACCCCCACCTCCACAGGGGCTGCTCATTGCTCTGTGCAGGCAGAGCAGATGGAAAGCAGCTGGAGCCACACCTCTGTTCTCTGGGCAGAAGCCGTGGGGCTGAAGCTCCCCCTATCCTGAGCGGTGCTGTGCGGTGCAGCAAGAGCAGGAGCCACAGCTGGAGGTGAGGGGAGCAGAACAGCCCTGCCAGCCCCAGCCAGCCTCCCCTTGCCTCCAGCAGGTACTCCTCCATCTTCTGCCCCTGTTGTGCCACTTCAGGCCAGGAGGCAGGTAGGGGAGCAGGGAGAGCTTCAGCTCAGCAAACAGAGCTCTGGCTCCAGCTCCAGCTGCTTTCCACCTGCTACGTCCACCCACAGGGACTGCTTATGCACCAGGCAGGTGGAGCGCGTGTCCTGGGCAGAAGCCACTGGACTGAAGCTCCCCCTGCTCACCCAGCATGGTGCAGTGTGGCAGGGGAGCCGCAGCAGTGGCCGTGGCAGCAGCTGCTGGTGGTAATGGGCCAGCCCACAGATCTTCATGTGGCCACAGCCGCCAGGTGCTGCACAGAGCAGGGGGCATGGTGGCAGTGGGCATCTGCCAGGCTCGGGGCCCACTGGCATCTCCAAGTCACCCGGGCAGCCTGCTACCCAGCCAGCCCCCATCCATGCTGCTGGGATGGGCTGTTACAATGCTGCAGCCACAGCCTCTGGGCAGGGCTCTGCCCAGCCCAGCCTGGGCTCAGGGAGCCTGAAGCAACCTGGCCATGCAGCCCTTGCGGCCCCTCCACATCCACCTTCAGCAGCACCAACCAGCTCGGCTCGCCCCACAGCCTCAGCCACAGCTGCAGCCCCAGCGCTGAGCAGATAGCAGGGCCATGCCAGCTGGCTCTGGCCAGGCCCACTGCCACCCAAGCAGGAAGGGTGGGGAAAGATGGGCAGACCATGGCTAGGGTGCCATACCTGCCTGGAGATTTCATAGATTTCATAGACATTAGGGCTGGAAGGGACCTCGGGAGATCGAGTCCAGCCCCCTGCTGAAAGGGCAGGAGGTCAGCTGGGGTCATAGGATCCCAGCAAGATAAGCATCCAATTTACTCTTGAAGGTGTTTAATGTAGGTGCTTGAACCACCTCCACTGGCAGACTGTTCCAGACCTTGGGGGCTCGGACAGTAAAGAAATTCTTCCTTATGTCCAGCCTGAAACGGTCTTGCAGGAGTTTGTGACCGTTCGACCTAGTCATCCCTTGGGGCGCTCTGGTGAACAAACGTTCCCCCAGATCCTGGTGGTCACCCCTGATAAACTTATAGGTAGCCATCAGATCACCCCTGAGCTTATGCTTTTCCAGGCTAAAGAGTCCCATGTCTCTCAGCCTATCATCGTAAGATCTGTTTTCCTGACCTCTGATCATGTGCATGGCTCTCCTCTGGAGATGGTGGAGTTTAATCCCTACGCCCCACCACCCTTTGCCTGAGGCACTGCCCCAGCCAGTGTCTGGCCTCAGGGGCAAGCCTCACAAAGGCTGCTTCCCCCCCACCTCGAAGCACACCCTGGCTGGGGTCCCTAAAAGCCAGGGTGGGGGTTTAAGCCCCTCTGCAATCATACTTAGCCCCTGCCAGGGGCCTGGCCACACCCCCAGTCAGCTTCCCTCTAGCCTTGCGGCTGCTGTTGAAGGCAAGGGAGGGCTGCTCTAGCATCCCCCCACAGCTTCTAGCCTGAGCCACCGCATGCATGTGCCTGCATTTCCTGAACGTCTATTCACTTGCAAATCAGTTCAATCTTTGTAGGTTAAACTAACCTGTAAAGATTGATTCAATTTAGCCTCTGGCTTTTTGAATATCTGCCCCTAGCCATAAAGGTTCATAGGTCAGCTGCAGACTTTGAGTTAGCAAGAGATTGTCCATTCAGTTCAGACAGCTGAGTGGCTCTTGCTCTGCAATCCAGTGGGCTTGGGCTTCAGTTGGCTTCAGTCTCACTTCTGGGCCATTGCTTTACAGATGCACGCAGCAAAAGTTCAAAAGCTTATTACAGGAAATGCAGCAATAACATTTCAGATGTGGGATCAGAATGTACTAGCTACTTTAGCTTGTCTTCATTTAAGAGCTAATTTTAACCACCTTTTAGAGTTCCCCTTGGCTAGTGCTAAAACTCTTAGGGTTGATCATAATCTCAAGCTTAATATTTCAATGACTGCACACTGATGTTAGACCTTCTGGGCCAGAGATTCAAATGACGTAAATCAGCAGAGCTCCAAGGAAGCCAAGGATCTTAAGCAAGCAGGGAAAATTGCAAGTTACCAAGCCAGTGTGAACCTTTACATGTTGGGCTGTGAAGCCTTTAGTCACACTGCAAGCAATCCCACTGAAGCCCACAGCACTGCTGTTGGTATATCACAATTTGATCTTGTTAGGATGACAGAGATGCTCAAAAACACTTTTTGATGGAAAAGAGTGTTTTGACAAAGCAGACGTCTCTTTTGTGAAAATTTCCTTTTCAGTTGGCAGTGTTCATGCTTTCCTTGAATAATTGAAATCCCGGAAACTAAATTCTATTTTAAGTGAAATTTTGAAGAGCTTTTCATTTTTTGTTTTCTTGTTGTTGAAAACCTGGAAAATTCAAAGAAAAAAATCTAAAGATAAACAAAAATGTTTCCTTGTTTCTAATACCATTTTAACATATGTGCAGGGAAAAAATCATTTCCCATCTTTGTGCACTCAATTGCAAGCTCCTTAAACATGTTTCCCTGATTACCTACCACCTGTTGCAGAGACAGAGTATTGGGAAAAGGCCACGTGGATTTTTATAAGGATTTTTTTCTCTTTTTCTGCAGCTTATTAAGACAGGGTGGGGATGTGACTTCTCTCATCCCTTTCCTTTTTGATTTCTTTAGAAAGTGCGAATCAGATCCTGGCACTGCAGTTACTATGCCAACAAAAACTGGCATTGTGTTATAGGCAGTTTTGTGCTTCCCTATTGTAGCCTATGGGCAAAACGTCGAAACAGTGAAATAGTTTCAGTGAAACTTAAATGAAACAGTGGTTTTGAAATTAAATGCAACTTGAAAGGAAACACTCCATTGAAACGTCAAAATGGAATGGTGCTGTTTCACACAGCCCTGGGCAGCACCTGTTGGTGCCCTTTTACTTCAGCACCCAGAGTGGTTGCCCCACTCGCCCCCCTGTTGCTATAACACATACAAATACAAATACTTGGCTGAACAGCAACATTGAACAAGCCCCAAGGATAGGTAGAAGGAAACTTTCATCAAGGCACAGCAGCTCTGTCAGTGAACTGTCTTCTCCTCTGCACTGCAGGATCTGCATTGCATGTGAGCCCAAGGCTCTGTGGGTGACTTGAACACATCACATTCTTCCAGAGGTCAGAGTTACTGGATGAGTTGAACCACCTATGGTTACATCTGCCCTGATCGACAGCAGTTCAGTCACTGAGTCTGTCCTTGCATTGGCAAGTGCCATAACCATAACTTGCTGTCAGGGCAGTACTGCTGGTGGTACCCTTGTGAAAGCTGGCAAGGCACAGACCTCTATATCACTGTTATCTTAGCCAGAAAGCTTGCTCTATATTTACACTACAGCTGCTAGCACTGGTGCCTCTGGCAGAGTTGCATTGACAGTGAATTATGGTCAGGACCTTGGCTAGTGCATATAAGGTCCATAAACCTGGTTCCCCAATGTCTTGGACCTTATGCAGGCATCTACACCAGCACAAAATGGCTGTCAAATGCTAACTGATCAGGCACCTACAGGTCGGGTACCCACAGGTAAATAACTTCTCATGGTATAAGACTGTCGGCAGCTGAACCTTAAACATCCAGGTGGTAATCCCCAGCAGGCAGCCTGTTGGAAGACACAGTCAGTAGAGTTCAAGGCCAGAAAGGACCACCAGGATTATCTCTCATGAATTAACAGGTCAGTGGCCAGCCTACTGACTTATCTCCTTTGCTTCTCTGGTTTCTGTTCGACTGGAGGTGCATTACTTTGTATGATCTTTAATACTTTTTCCAAGGGAACAGAACCAGATTAAAAAAATGCTTTCCAAGGCAAAAACAGAGTTTAGAAAGCAACCTCAAATTTAGCAGACCCAATATTGTTTTTCCAGATAATGGAGGGGGGTGATGACCAGGGTAGCCACCTTGGGCTCCACCTTTGTTAAGGGGCACAAAAACGCCTGTCATTGCAATGGTAGCTGATTCCACTGCTGCATTTGGCATGGCAAGAGCCAGCACTGCCCTGGGTGCTGTGCAAAAGCCCTGCATGTGGAGCTGTGCTGCTACACTTCTGATTTCCAGTGAGTGTGTCCAGAACACTAGGACTACATGTGCTATAGCAGTACTGTACTTCACTGCCTGAACTGAAAACAGGCCTGTGACTGAAGATGGCGCAGTCTTACTTCAGTAACCAGAGGCTACAACTAAGACCATTTCCATTATTAGGTAAGGAGGAAATGAGCATAGAAAGATGAAGTGATCTGCCTGGGGTTGAGGGCAGTGCAGAGAAGCATATGCAGGCCTCCCAGGACCAGTCCAGCTCCTTGTTCACAGTAGCTAATCTTAGTAAACCCAGCTGGAGCCTGTAAGTCCAGTAGCTGAGGATTGGGTGTTGGCACTTGTGTCTACAAGAAATAGAAGCTTTGCAGGTATTTAGAAGCAGAACTGTGTGCGTGTATGATATTTTACATTATATAATGTATGTATGCTGGTTTTATATATAAAAAAAGCCTTCATCAAATTCCCATCAACCCACCAGAGGAAAACAAGAGAAAACTGCTGAAGCTGGGCATTTCCCCCTGCAAACACTTAGCATGTTTTCTGCTTGCTGACATCCAGGAAGCCAAGCCTGCTGCTATTGCTGCTGCAGCCCTGTGCTGTCCTGCTTGAACTGCTTCTAGCTCTCCTCTATTGTGCATGGATGCTGTGGCTGAATTCTCATTTTCTAGTGGGACTTTATTTTTGCCTTCCCTTCAGCCTTTGCTCACTGGTCATTCCAGGCTCATAAATCCATCTCCTGGTGTCTCTGAATATCTCTGGATGGATGTAGGGGAAGAGACTTGAACTAAGCTGAAAAGATTCTTCTCAGCAATGAGGCGTGAGATTGGATTCTTCATCCTATACATTTGCCTATGTCATGGCACACATTTGATGGTGGAGGTCCTGTTTTGGAGTAGTTGTTATCAGGGTGGTCCAGGTCAGGAGTAAGCACAGTTACAGAGCTGGGGGAATTGCCGGTTGGGTGGCTGGCGATGGGGCTGCATGGCAGGACTGAGGTGTATTGACAGAGTTGTGCCTATGAAGAGTGGAGGGGTCTAACTGCAATAACAAGGGACGTTGGCATCAGGGTGGAGCTGCATCAGCTGCTGCGAGTGAAACCCAGGGCTGGAGTAAACCAGAGCACTGCAAGTGAGAGGGTGGATTCAGCCCGGGGCTGAATAAAATCAAGCTGCAGAAATAACACAAGGGACCCTGTACTGGGGCTGAAGCACCCTGCAGCATGGGCATGGCTGGATGGGCAAAAACACCTTTGATTTGGTTTGGATCAGGTCCCATGGGTTTGGAAGTGTATCTGCCAATACTGAGCCAGGCTGAACTTCTCCAGGAGTGAAATACTTGTCTACATACGCTTGAACATTTGGACATGGGAACAAAATGTCAGTCCTCATCTAATGTTTTTGCCCTTTCCATACCCTTTATCCTAGGTATTAAGCAAATCAACACAGGGAGTCAACTGGCTTAGGTGCCATTGCCAGTGGCATCCAGACCTATATGCTCATGTCCCTCTCTCAGGAAAGAAACACCCACTTAGGGAATGCTGTGAACCCCCTGTGTATTCAAAATCAGCCTTGTTCCGTAGAGAATTTTAACCACTCGGAGGAAGGTGGATGCCCTAACCTGACCCCAGCTCCTTCCAGTGGTGGCCTTATGGTTGTTGGGGCCCTGGGCAAGAGAGTCATTTGGGGTCCCTTAGAGGTTTAATTTTGATGACCTATAAGCAGCTGAGACATTTTTGATTTCAGTTTCACTTTGCCCTAACCATGAAACTGCAACGAAAGTATCTTAATACAATATTGATAATGCAGATATTCAGTGTAATTAATTTTTATGTTTATAAAGTGTGGGGCCAGAGGTGGTCACCTGTTTTGCCCTCCCCTAATGCTGCTACTGCTCCCTCTAGTCATGGGCTGATGTACAAATGACACCTGTGTGTTCCTAATGCCTGCACCCACTCAGCTTCCATGGCTTCTTTACTCCACTCTGTAGCCAGTTGAGGGCAGCCGGGGGGCCATAAATGCCAACCACTGGGGAGGAAAAATGGCAGAATAATTAAAAAGCAATTAATGTTTGCAGCGCTTGCTTTGGCAGGTCATTGCTGTTTCCAGTTACATCCCCAGCCTCCTGGTCTCCAACCTCCACTGCCTTACTCTGTGGGTTTTCTTTATCAGTTGCTTTCCATTTTTATTCGAGTTGGCCATGAGAACTAGAGTTTAAGTTCAAATTCAGTTGCTGCTGGGATCTGCTTTGCTAGGCAGATTATAAAGTTTGCTGTGATGTGTTTTGCTATGAGATGGGGCGAAGGAAGCCAGGCTTCTAGCAGGCTGATATCAGAGCAATGCCTTTTCTTGACAGAACTGAAAACACAAGTATGTCCTTAATGTGACCAATACCTATTCTACAGCAGATTAGACCTAAATTATTCACTTTGTGCAGAGAAGTTACATTGGAGTCTCTGGATACCCAAGGATTTTGCAGTGTCCTTTTGTGGCTGTATCCATCACAAACAGGAATTTATGCAAAGACTGGACCAAAGAGCAAATTATGCTGCTGTGCATGTATCTGCATTTTATACAAGGTCCCGAGAGTCACTGAGAGGAGAACTGGACCCTTAAAATATATCTAAAGCATCCAGCTGCCTCCTGTTAGGGTATAAGCAAATGTAAGTCAGCTTTCTTTAAACAGTACCCCACAGAGCTTTACAAACTCCAGCCATTAAGGAATCACCTCATGCCCCACTGAAATGCAGTTGTCTCAGAGACAAGTGGGAAGCAGCTGGTTCTTGGGTCAAAGGCTGGGGGCAGACATTTGAAAAGCCTGAGCCTGAATTGATTCAATTCTTGCAGGTTAGTCTAACCTGACTAGGCTGAATCAGTTTGTAACTGCACAGACATCCAAGAAATGCAGGTACATGCCTGCAGTGGCTCAGGTTAAAAGCCAGGGGGTGCTATAGCAGCCCTCCCTTCCCTTCCAGAGTGCTGAGCTGAGAGGGGCATAGCTAGGCCCTGGCAAGACATTATGATTAGGGTGGTGTGGCTTCTGACCAGCCCAGCAGGGAATTGATAACACAGTGCTTATCACCCCTAATTCAGTGTTTAACACCCTATTAAGAAAACAACAAAAGAACATTACCAGCTATCTGTTGATTCTGCTTTTGTCCCGTGTGCCACAGCATGGACTGTAGCCATCTTGACATATGCTAGGTAATGCTGAGAGCTACCTGTGTAAGGTGGGGGGAGCAGGGGGGAGTCTCTGCCAAGCTCCAGCCTGAGAGCAGAGGGGAGGGGCCAGTTCTGCTGTGGAGCAGAGAGCCCTGCCCAGCCCAGAGAGCATGCCAGGATGCTGGGGGAGTCTGGTTTAACTTGAACTAGCAAGGGGTCTGTGGCAGACATTGAATAAACTGGTTTGCCCCAAATCAGTTAAGTCTGATATACAACATTCAACCAGATTTATCTCAAACCAGTTTCAGCCATTTTGAAACTGGTTTATGTGCACTGAACATGTGTTCTGTTATAGTTTTAAATTGGTTTCTGATCACTTAAACCAGTTTATGTGTAAAGTCTGCTCCTAGCCAAAGCGTGCGTGGGAGAAAACTGAAAAAAATGAAACATAAGTGCAAGACTGGAGCATTGTCAAACATTATGTCTTGGCATGCCCCACACTAAAGGCAAGGCTGTTCTCAGTGACACTATTTGGTACTGCTGGGGAAAAATGCCTACTTTCACAGCCACAGGCATACTCACTACTGAATGATGGTTCTCTTAAAATGTTCGGATTTTTGGTGAAAATGGGAAAGAGAGAATTTTTAGCTCCTTTGTACAGGAAAATGGAGGGCGGCATAGAAGCTCCCAGCTGAATCTATGGAGAAGTTCTGTGGGTCTGGAAAGCCTTCATCAGACTGGTTGGGGCAGTGGTAAAGATGCACAGAGAAAACCTCCTGAGATAAATATATTTGGCATGAAAGGCTGAGGTGGCACAGCTAGATTTTGAACCTGTGCCTTGGACAGTCAAAGGCCCCCATCCTATAAGAGGCCTTGCAGTTGGTTAGAGTCCCACTGACTTCAGGGGAGCTTGTTGTGGGCCCCAGAGCTGGGTGGTTCTCCCATGGTTCTCTCTGAAGGTTGAGGACGAGTATTTCAAAATTATGCCTAAACCTCTTGGAAAGCCTTCTGCCTTCCTGGTTGAGATTTGTCCCTGACCACTGAGAGTAAGAGATGCTGCTGGGCCTGTGGTGTGAGAGAGCCTGTTTGACTATCTTCAGGGTACATTAAGACCCAGAGGCTTCTGTTGTGAGATAATAGTCCATTAGTTCCCTATCCTGACACTATCTCCCTTGTCTCAGCCAAGCAGTGGATGATGAAACAAGCCCAGTTCATCACACTCAGCATCTTCCCTTCCCTGTATTCTAAGAGTAAGGAGACCTGGAATTTTCTGTCCATCTAAACTTGTTGAAAGCTAGAGCTGCTGCAGTTAGAGCTGACTGCTCAGCAGTGGATGGCCAGAGCCGTAGAGATGTTCAGCCCAGAAGGAGACAGTGCTAGGGAGATGGAACGAGTGGAGTAGGTATAGATAGGGCCAAGTGTGGAGGTGGCATGCGTCAGTGCAAACCTACAGAGAGCGAGCCACAGTGACTGTGCTAGATTGCCAGAGCATAAAGAGACCTCTCACTTTGAGGAGGACACGCTGGTGAGCAGCAGTAACACCCGAATGAAGGACAGAGGGAATGAGACGGGCTGGCTCCAGCACCCCAGGAGAATGTGTACCCCTGGCACCACTCTATCTATTGCTGGCTACCTCTTCTGTAATGTTTGGCCCAAAAGGCTGTGAGCAAGCCTCCCAGAGCTGGAAAGGTTGGCATTCTCCTTCCTTTTTGGTATTCCCTCTCTCCCTCGACTTAAGCTTATGATGAGGTTTCCCACACCTCTGCCCCAGCTATCCTTTACTCCATTCCTCTGGACTGAGGATAATCTTACCTTGTTATTTATGAATCCCCTGTCCCCTAAGCACTATGTAGTGAAAGCGCTTTCGTGTATGGCAGCAATAAAAACATGAATTTAACTTGCTCTCCCCTCTTGTCTTCTCCCATGCACTCAGGTGCCATCTGGCCTGCCAGTCTGCCCTGCCACTGAGTGCTGTGGCTGCAGTAATTCCTGCCTATCTGCATGCGTCTCTCCTTTCCG
This sequence comes from Crocodylus porosus, assembly GCF_001723895.1. Taxonomy (NCBI): domain Eukaryota; kingdom Metazoa; phylum Chordata; order Crocodylia; family Crocodylidae; genus Crocodylus; species Crocodylus porosus. Next base: position 5,672,884 of record NW_017728911.1, on the reverse strand, counting down.
CCCCCGCTCTCCTTCCCTTAAATGCTGCTGGAAAATCTTGACAAGCCAGGCAGCCTTTACGGGAAAGGCTGCCATTTTTGTAGCTGTGATCTTCGTATCTCACTTACTCTGAGTTTCTGTGTCACAAAGGCCCTGCTATGTACTGTGTGCCTCTGATTTTGAGGTGATAAAGAGTGCGTGAAATGAGAACTGTGTCTAGCTGAGCAGGGCCTGAGCTAGGCAGCACAGCATTTTTGCGAGCCATTCACTTATGAAGGGGATGCTGGTGTGTGCCTGGGAGAAGCATGTGTGGTTTTGGGGGTGGGGTAGGTAAGAAGGGTCGGAAGTATTAATCTAGGCCTTAAGAAGAGCTTGAGTTTTGTAGCTGGTCTCCTGGAAATGTTTTTTATTGCACTGATAAATTCATTCTCAGCTTTCATAGGAACTAGGGGCTGGCAGAGTCTTTTAACAATCCCAGGGAACACATCCCTCAGATCAACCTAACCGGCTGTCACTGCTCTGCCTTTCAGCAAGACACCAAGCAGGCAGGACAGCCGAGCACCCTCTGAGTAGAGACACCTGTGCAAGAGCTCTGAGCCCCACTGGTGCTAGCAGGAGAGATGACTCTCGCCATGAAGCAGGTGGAGGTGAGGGCCTACAGTCTCTGTGGAGATGACCCCATTGTTCTAATATCCCTCATAGGCTCCCATGTGCAGAAAGACCTTCACCCTCAGAACTGGAGAAGAACAATACTTCTTTGACACACCCTTGCAGCTTGCCAGAGTTAAACAACTGCTGTTTTTCTTGTTTCAGAGATTTCATAGACATTAGGGCTGGAAGGGACCTCAGAAGATCATTGAGTCCAGCCCCCTGCCCCAGGGGCAGGAAGTCAGCCGGGATGATAGGATCCCAGCAAGATAAACATCCAAATGTCTCCTGAAGGCATTCAAAGTAGGTGCTTGAACCGCCTCTGCCTGCAATCTATTTCAAACCTTAGGGGCTTGGACTGTGAAGTTCTTCCTTATGTCCAGCCTGAAATGGTCATGGAGGAGTTTGTGACCATTTGACCTGGTCATCCCTTGGGGCACTCTGATGAACAGACGTTCCCCCAGATCCTGGGGGATCTGTACCCCTGATGAACTTATATGCGGCCACCAGATCACCCCTAAGCCTGCACTTTCCTAGGCTGAAGAGTCCCATGGCTCTCAGCCTCTCATCATAAGGTCTGTTTTTCTGACCTCTGATCATGCGTGTGGCTGTCCTCTGCACCCTCTCAAGCTTCTCCACATCTTTTTTGAATTGTGGAGCCCAGAATTGGATGCGGTACTCCAGCTGTGACCTCACCAAGGCCGAGTACAACAGGAGGATGACGTCCTGGGATTTACTTGAGAAACATCCATGGATGCAAGCGTTTTGCTCACTGCTTTACTAGCAGCAGTATCATATTGCAGACTCATGTTAATCTTGTGGTCAGTCATGACCCCCAAGTCCCTTTCATCCATAGTGCTAGCCAGCATAGTACTGCCGAGCCTATAAGCATGCTGCAGGTTTTTCCTCCCAGGGTGGAGAACCTTGCATTTTTCAGTGTTAATCATCATCAGGTTCTCGTCCACTCATTTGCTGAGCCTGTCCAGGTCAGCCTGGATTGCCCTCCTGTCCTCAGGTGTGGATGCTTTACCCCAGAGTTTGGTGTCATCAGCGAACTTGGCCAGTCTGCTTCTGATACTGATGTCCACATCGTTGATGAAGATGTTAAGGAGTATAGGGCCAAGTACGTACTCATGTATGATACCCTCCCTTTCCTCCTCCACATTTGGGAAGCTTTTACTGTGGGAGCTTTGAGGAGTGGCTGGGACTTCAGGAAGGGAGGCAGAAGCACAGTTAGTGCTGGATTTGGCTGAACTTCCTGAGTGCTTCCAGGAACGAGGTCTCATAACACCTAACTGAGACTGGCACTTCCAGTAGTGAGGTCATGGTCCCAGCTTTGCCTTTGCCCTTTTGCCTGGGTTCAGAAGGGGAGTTTTCCAGCCTCTGGTGAGGAGACATCATATTAGGTCCAGTGAGTTACTAGAGAGAGACTGTGGGGCTTGGGAAATGTGGCTGTTGTTCCAATTGCAATCACTGTCTTCTGCTATGACCTTGGGCCACATGCTTTGCAGAAGATTTCCAGACATGCCCAACTTTCTTTGGGACTTGCTTTGCCCGTGGGTTGAATGTTCCCCTCTAGGTATTTCTAAGGCAGTGTGATCCTACTCTTAGGGTGTGTGAGAATCTGGAAGGCTCTGAAAGTGAATGTGTCAACTGAGCGCTCACATCAACAGTGTGTTTATGATGTGCTGTAAATTTTACAGTCCCCTCTCCTCATTTGCTTGTCTCCTACAGAGTCTGGTGGCAGAAGGTCAGGGGTGCTACGAAAGAAAAACAGTCCTGATAATTCACGTCTAAGCTGCAACTCCTAAAACAACAGGCAGTGAAAGCATGTTTAAAATTCCCTTCCACCTAATCTCCAGAGATGCTGGTAAGATAGCAACATTTTTGCAGAGTTACTCAGCAACGAAACAAATATTTGGGTCGAACTGAGCTGTTTACATTCAACTTGGTTTATCCCTGGTGCTGGGAAGGAGGCAAGTTTCCTGTTGTTTTTTTCATTTATTTTTATCTCTGTACTTTGTTAAAAAAATAACTTCCATGTGAATCATGGACTCTATGATCATAATCAAGATGAATATCTCTGTGCTCTCTCCTCACTGTGGCAATATTTAGGGGGGAGGAAACTGGCTTGGATAAAGTAACAGTCACACTGTGTCCCCCACTTTAGACTTGGGCTGAATACCCAGACCTCCTAATTTTTTAATGCTATGTCCCCTACCCATAAACTGTCAGTAGGATTTGAAGCTGGTGTTTGCTGTGGCCACCCAGAATCATTGGGTTGGAAGGGACTTGAAGGTCATGTGGTACAACCCCTGGCATGAAGGCAGGAATATCTGCATTTGTACCAAAAGAGGCACTTTTGTGGTTGGCAAATGTGGTTGGTATTTCCTGATGCATTTGCTCAGAATTGGGCTTAGATTATTTCTGTGAGCAGTTGAAAAATCAGATGCTATGATTCTGTAAAATCAGTTTACGTTTTCATGAATGTTGCTGAAAGGGCTTTATCTGTGTTTTTGTTTGGTCCATATTAGTGCTTGATATGTGAGAGAGACTACTCCTGAAACACCTCCCAGGTAATTTTGAGACAGCTAGAAACAGAATTCGAACCCAAATAATTGGAGGCCATCCATCCTACCTGAGCTTCTGCTCCTTTTGATGTTTGCCCACCTCTAATTTGAATTCCCTGTGGTGTCACACTATATTTCCCTATGCCTGTAGAGCACATGCCTGATCTACCTGCATGCATGAGAGCATATCGATTAAATGCCCAATATCCCGGCTTTGTGCCCTCTTTTTGTTGTTGAGCTGCATGGCTGAGCGCTGTGGGGAGAAAAAGGGAAGAGCAGAAAGGGTCTGGGCATTGCACATTGTCAGGTATGTCACCAGCATTGCCTGTGCTGCAAAGACAGGGGTTGTTGGCATTGCAGGTTTCACAGGGAGGAGCTTGTGGGCTTTGAAGGGAGTGCTAAGGCCAGAGAGGCTGAGAAACTGGCTGGGATGCCTAATTCATCTTAAATTCTAAATTTTCATGACAATATTCTGGTGATGACTACTGTAACGTTATCCAGAGAGCCGAGTGGGCAAGAATTCCCTTATGTTTGCGAAAATGTTCCTTCCCCATTTTGTTGAAATGTTCTGAATCTCTGTGCATGATCCAGGCTCACACACCGTGGTACCAAGCACCTTACAAGTACCATATGTAGAATTGCTCTTGCTATTTAAAGCCACACAGACAGCACACTGTGGCCAGTTCATGTGGTCTGTGGGAGATGTTTGCTGTTGGAGGTACTGATGTTCAGAACCCAACTTTGGAAGGAAAGGAAGCAAGGTCTTCTCAGTCCGGGGTCAGCAGTGGCACAAGTGTCTCCCTTGCCCAGGTACTGCACTTAGAAATACATCAGTAGCTCTTCTGACCTCTGGGTCTTGGGCTTTTAGTTCTCCTTTGAGCTTTCTGTTGCTTGTTTGTGCTGTGTAGTTTCAAGGTGTCTGGCAGAATTTGCTCCCTCTGTTGAAGGGAATCAAGACATTGCCTTATGTATCATAAATCAGTTTTCATTTATTTCTTCCAAGGTGCTTGGAGGCCTTTGGCCGATGAGGAAGTTAGCTAGGAATTAAGGGAATGAAAATGAAAACAGAATTTAGGTTGAATAGCAGAGAGGCTTTTTAGACAGTGGAACCATCTCTCCTGAGGGTACTGCTGGAAGTCCTGTCACTGGGATCATTTTTAACTGGATTGGCAAACCTCTGGAGAGTAGGCTGTGAGCAACAGCCCTTCATTGGCTCCCAGGAGGTGGTGGCATGACCTGATAACCTAGAAGGTCATTTCTTGTCTCTGATATCTCTTTAGTGAATGATATTGAAAGACTAATGACTGATAATTGACTTATGCTGGGAGTGTCAGATGTTGCTGAAGGCTCCAGATATGACTAGGATTCCTGTTTCTGATAGCTGAGGCTGCTATGGGAGTCTGAAAGTGTGTCACAAACATGAATGGAAACTAGGACAGCGACACAGAGCACGTCTCTATGGGTGTTAGTATGCTTGTGTGTGTCTAGCAAAACTAGGAACTAAAAGGCTGTGTTTATCCTCTCCCTTATAGCATGCACAATAGAGGGGCAGAAAGACCTCTAAGGATAGCAAGCCAGATTCATCACTGGCAGAGATCATAACTGAAGCTGTATAGATTGAATGGGTGTTTCACTCATTTATGCTGGTTGAGGATCTTTCCCGGAGCATTTTGTACACTTTTGAATAATTGAAGGCCATGTGGGGAACAGAGCAATGCAAGGGAATCTGGGAGTAAAGCAGGAAGTCTGAAGTAGTGGAGAGTTCTTTAATGAAAATGGTATGCAGGAGGAAAACACTACCATTGGGGAGTGCAGGGCTGTGGTCACTGATAAGGCTGTGGGAAACAGCTATGTCTCGTTTCCATTTTGGATTTGGCCATTTCAGAGGACAGTGATTTGTTTTGGTGTTTTGGATCACTGCTCCATTTCGATTCAGCCAAATCTGTTGTGGAGTTTCAACTCTGTTTCGGAGATTCAGATCGGCTGGGGAAAGGCAGGCACAGCTGGGCGGCTGCAGGTTTTCCCAGCTCCTCCGGCTGTGCCTGCCTCTCCTCAGGTGCAGGGAGACCCCATGGCTGCCCTGTCCAGCCCCATCCCCTGCCCAGCTGGCCCCAGCCTAGTCCTGGCACTTAAAAGCCCCACACTCACCAGCTGCAGCAGCGGTGACTGGGGCCTCTGGGTGTTTGTGGCAGAGCTCCCCTGCCCAGCACAGGGCAGTAGGGGGAAGCAGGGATTGTTCCCTCTCACCTGGCACTCGTGTGGCAGCTGCCCCATGGCACAGTTGCAACATGGCTTGGTAGGGCACCGCACGTTGTCTGGGAGCTGGGTCCACTGGGGCTGAACAGTGCCAGGCCCCAGCTGACACGTGGAGCTGCCCCAGGTCCCAGACAGCGTGTGTGGTGCCCTCCCAAGGCGCACTGCAGCTGTGCAATTTGTCAGCTGTGTCCTACACTGCATGGAGGTGAGTCTGCCATGAGTGCCCAGAGGCTCCAATCGCTGCTCCTGCAGCTGGTGAATGCAGGGCTTTTCTTTTTTTCTTTAAAGTGCTTGGAGGCTGGGCCGGGTAGAAGATGGGGCTGGGTAGGGCAGCCATGGGGTTCTCCCATGGATCCCCTGGTTGTACTTAGTGTGGGCTGTGCCGAGCAAACTCAGGTGCTGGCACTGGCCCCAGCCGGCAGCAGCAGCCTGCTGTCATCCTGCATGCAGATCCGGGGGCCCATGCCCCCCAGGAGGGCTGTGGGGCTGTGCCATACCCCTCCTGGGGGGGCACAGCCCCTCAGATCTGCACACAGGATGACAGCAGGCTGCCGTCACTCCCCTAGAGCACTGGGTTTGAAAGGGACCTCAGGGACAACTCGCTGGCCAGCTACAGATGTCAATATCAGAGCAGTCCTTCTGCCCTTCTTCGTCTTCCTCTTCTTAGTTTCTGTTTCCCTGCAAGCCCGGCTCCAAAACATCCAAACATTTCTGAAATGTTTCAGATCGTTTCATTTAGTTTCAGAGATCTTTTGGATCCTTCCGTTTCGTTTCAGATTTGGTGTCTTGAGCATTGAAACGGGCCGAAACACCTGTAAAACAAAATGGTTTTTGAAATTTCGCACAGTCCTAGTCACTAGGGTGGGCAGGACAGAGGATCAGCCCAGCAGGTGGAGGTTACATGGGTGTATTAACAAGGTAGGAGCAGCACTTGGTGAATCTCCATTTTAATTAGAAGAACTGGAGCTGGGTGATTGTTGATATCATTGACAATAGTGAATTCTTGTCAAAATAGGGGAAAGGGAATCTGAGAAGGACAAGCCATCCTGGGACTATTTTGATAAATATGTTATATATGAGTGTGGGTTCAGGAAAAAGTGCCAGGTTGAAATTAAAAGTGCCTTACTATCTAGGGCAGAGTTAATGGCAGTGCAAGCTTCCCTGCATGGCACTGACAAAAATAGGGCCGGAAGGGACCTCAAGTGGTCATGTAGTCCAACCTCCTGACCCTGCCCAGTCCTGATGTGGATGAACTGCTCATAGCCAATCTAATTCCTCTGAAAATGCCAGCAGGAATGACAAGTGGTGTCCGCTGTCATCAGACTAACAACTCTTTTTACACAGGCCATCAAATCACTGTCATTGAGTAACAACTTTTGGTTCAAAGAACAGGCGGAAACTCGGGTCTAGGTTCATGTCTGGTGGATTGATGTGTATGTCATTGTAACTCAATCCTAGCATAGACATAAATCAGGGCATCTTGAAGTTGTTTCCTAGTGGACCATACAGGGGAGATGAACTCCAAAGCTGGAGGTTTCTCAGAGGCATCTCTGAGAGCATTTGGCTCTGTTATGTCTGGAAATGAGCCAGTTCTCTTATTGGCAGATGGGATGGGCACAGAGTTATGTCTGTGCTGCACAGTGCAGTGCCATGTTGATATTTTTGATCTGAGTGAGCTACCTGTCATGGCCCCCGAAACAAGCTAGCTTCCTTTTTTGTGGCACTGCATTGTAAACAGGGTATGTCTACATGGCATGTACCCTCTGAACAAACTGGCCTTCATGCTGTAAGTAGTCTTCGCCCTGTTAACACAGCATCAGACAAATTAGTTCTAATGAGAACAGGCTTTGTCACAGCATTTATGCTCCTAGTCCTAGGTAAAGCCAGAACGAGTAAAGAGGTATAAATAGGGGGAACACATTTCTGAAAGAAAAGGGTAATGTTCCAACCCTGAAAAGATTTGGGCTTGGCTGGATCTTGGGTCTGCTCTTTTTCTCCGACCCGTTTTGCCCATTGCGAGATGGGAACAAATTTAGCCTTTTCCTAGTCTACCTCATAAGCTTGTTTCTTGGAGCTGAGAACCTGTGTCACTGAAAGGCGCTCCTGTCAATCCCTTCTCTGCGGGCTGCTCTGGTGAATGTAGATGAGACTGCGTGTCTGCTTCCTGGGCAGCTGCCATTTTCTGTTTTCAGTTCAGATGCAGGAGGTTACCTCGTGAACAGCTGTGCCTGCCCTCTCTGGGAGACTTTATATTAGTTCTTTCTTTTGTTTTTTGTTCAGCGTCCAGGAAACAGCCCCCTGGACAGAACTGTGCACGTTTCACTCTGTGTCTGAGACAATATCACAAAGTGATGGGAGTAACCTCTTTGGGGCTTGGGTATACAACCTAGCACCCCACAGTTCTGTCTGGGGGGAGGCCCAGACCTCTCTCTAAACTGTGTGCAGATAACCATTCATTAATATGTAGGTCCCTTTACAGTCCAAGATCCTCTACGGCAGACTAGCATTATCTCTGTCGCAGGGGGTTTGCATAGTGTCTGCTTGAACAATATTTAGCTCTGTTCAGTGCTCTCAGTTTCTGCTCAGGCGGGGTTGGGTCAGGATTGGATTGAAGCTCAGGATTCAGCTACATTGGCCAAGATGTAGAAAAAACCTGGACTGGAACTGCAAGGACATGACATTGGTTAGGACTGAGGTGTATTGGGAGAGCCAGGGGAGGTCCAGGAACGGAGGTAGGGTGTCCACGCAGGGATACGCATCCAGTGAACTGCCAGAAGTTACAGCCATGAGGCAGTTCAAAACTGAAGTGCAGTTGCAGAGCTATATGAGTGAAGAGCTTGTTTTTGCCTCAGCTTTGGAGTGGACATGAAGCACCACAGCATACACCATTACAGGGCAATAAAAAAAGATGAAGGGAAACACCAAGCATGCAGCTGATAGATCTCCTTCCAGCTTGGGGAATGGGGTAGGAAGGTAAGGAGAACTTATGCATGGGCCACAATCCCCTCCTAAATTAACAGAAAGCAGAGGTGAAATGTTGGTTAACTTGGAGTTAGGAGGAAAAGATTACACACTCACTTCAGAGAAGGGAAAACCTCAAGATCCAAGGGAATTTCAAGTAAGCAAGAAAACATGAAAATTGGGTTCAGTTTTTCCAAAATGTGTTGGAAAAATTGCCCAAACAATCTACATGTTGCTTTGTGTGCTTCTGGTAGCACTATCTTAAGGCCAGTTGCAGACACTAAGAAATTAATGGGTAAATCAGAGAGCAAACAGCAGAAACCATGTTCTAATAACATATACCTGTACTTGTCATGCTAACCTCTGATTGCATACAAGTTGCTTCTGCACTGCAACTAGCTGGCATATTTGCACTCCCTAAAGGGGTCAGGAAGTGAAAAATGTCGCTCAGGATGCCACACAGAGCTCCCTAAATGTTATTTATACTGCAGTAGCATATAGGATCTGAGGCTACCCATTGCGCTAGCAATGCAGGCATATGTAATATAATATAAGTGCAAGTGCCTGGACAGAACAGCTTGCATTCTAATGTAATTATATACAAATAGGTCAGCTAGGTAAGTCATTTCCCTCTTCCACATTTACGCACCCTCAAACTTGTCAACCCTTCTGCAGGGGATAAGAGCAAAGCAAATGTGCAGTCTGTGCTCTGAAATGTTTGTTAGGGCATCACTTATAAAAATTAAGCAAGACCATCTCAATTTTTGAACCACTCTGTCACAAGTATCATTCTTGATTTGTCTCAAGCTTTCCAGAATTTTGCCTTTTTCTAAGAGCTTTCCTGTGAAATTTTAGGTCCATCAGAAAGAAATTGTCCATGTCTGGGTGGACAGAAGGGAGTAAAAGAAAAAAATCAGATGTGTGTAGCTATGTCCCCCACTGTGTGTAGTGAGCTGGAGAGCCAGTGCCAGAGTGACTGGGCCACGGGTTTCTCTTTCTAAAAGAGGGGAAGGAAGCTATTCTGTCACCCAAAGGTGCACTTGAGGCATAAAAAGTGATTTAAAGCATAGCTTGCCCTGTAAGCACACCATGAGAGTTAAACCATCAGATGTTGCTTTTGACTGACAGATGACAGCACTGATTGCTGGATTAATCTGTTCTCTCTCTGCCTGCCTGTCCTTCTTATGCTCACCCCCATGGTGCCTTGCTGTGGTATCTGATCAGGCGTACATGACTTGTCCATGGGGAAGGCATCTGGCTATCTCAGCAGTGGAAGGGCTAGAAAAAAAGCAAAACTAGTTTTGAAATGGCTCCAAAATACTTGAGCGGTACCTTCTTTTTCATGCTTGTACCATTTCAGAGACCTTTGGAAAAACACTCTTGGAAAAAAAAGCAAGATTTCTAATATATTATTCATCCAGCAAAATCATTTTGGAGTAAAATAGAAATATTTTCTTTCTCCACTGTATTCCTAATATACTCTTCTCTCCATTTTCCCCTTCCCCCACTGTCTACCTTCTACTTCCAGGCTCCAGGGAATGGTGTGTATGAAATTATTTTGTAAAATCCAATAAAAATTTTAATCAGGTCAACATCATTACAGAAAAGGAAAGTGATGGATCTTCCCTGATGCAGAAAAATGTAAAGGAGGAAAGCAACACAAACGTGCAGCCACATGAACACACATACATACAGAGCATACAGTATCCTTTGAGCCCCTTCATTGCTTGGCAATAGAAGCTCAAAGTTACCTCCTCAGAAACAAACCATTCTGCATACATTCGTACTTCCAGCCGCATACGCCAAGCACACTGCTACACGTGTGTTCCTATACTCAGCTGCATGCCCAATACGTTGCCAGGTACCCCACCCATATACACAGACACATATGCACACACACAGCCTTATTGCTATGTACACACACACACACGTGCATGTGCATATGCACATGCATGCACAGATACTCAAAGTGCAATATGCTCTCAAACATGTTCCACCATAGGAATTAACAATCTCTCACACAGTAGAATCTTCAAAATGTTGTAATGGAGGGACAGAATTTGGGGGGAAAGGTCTCCTTCCTTCCAGATGTAACCAATGACACCTAAAGATTTGGACAAACCCATTAATAAAAACTGCAGGTAATGCATAACTTATCCTGTTGATTTATAATTCCTAGCACTCTCAGAAGAATTGGGGCTGTAAATGATGGGTTGGCTATACAGGCTGTCCTTAGCTGCTTCCATCAGGCGTCACTGTAACAGTGGTGCAGGAAGGCTGGCTGTTGAGGTCATTGTATTGCTTGCTTCTCTTTGTGGGGAGGCACCAAAGGGAATACTGTGCTTGTTTTAGGGTGCTCACTCCCTGTTATTTCAGGACTATTGTCTGCCAGCTGGAGGCGCTCCAATGGGGAACAAGGGGAGGAAGACTGATGCTCACACCCACTCCTCTGCTAACACTCAGGGTACTGTATTGTGACAAAAAATGGGCTTGGATGTTAGGGGCTGGGAGTGTAAGGTTCTCCAGCAAGGGATAGTATTGCAGACAGCAGCTGTAGGAAGTCTGGGAGAAACTTACTGGGATCTAGAATTTGCTAAACTGGCTTGGACCGATGTCCTGCCTGACAATGGATGATGCCAGGCACCTCAGGAAGGTGCCAGACCCCAGTAGTAGCAGACAAGGACTCATCTGCCCCGACACCCAGGTCTCTGACAGACTGCCTTAATGAAGATGGCTCAGCTCTCTCAGCTAATACAGCTTCTCCAGTAGCACGTTCTCTAAACACGAAAAGCAGAAGAGAAGAGAAGGAAAAGCCTGAATCCTATAATAGCAGCCCCAATCTTAATCCTTGTCTTGCTGGTTACTTGGCAGGGGGAGGGGAGGGGAGGGGAGAGCAGAGCAAAAAGCCCAGAAATGCACGGCCATGCTCTGTGGATTTGCATAGTTTAATAAAATGCACTAAGATTTCATTCCCATCTGACATTTACAAAAACCACAGCTCTGAGCTCCTTTCCATCTTTCCCCTTCCCGATTAAATGTGAACTTCTAAATCTGCCAGGAGGAGCAAGGGGAGGGATGGGAAATGTATCCGTCTCACAGATCTTGGCTCATTATTGCCATCAGAAAAGTGGAGTGAGGCCAAATGATAGAAGTAATGTATCTGTCCATGCAGGTCAAAACCCCTGTGGGAGAGGAGCAACCATGCCAAACCCTAAAAGTAATATATTGCTGGCTCCAAGAAGATCTCAAACCCTATAGGAAAGAGGCAGCCAAGTGCTTGCAATAACATATTGCAGTAATTCAGATGACTTGGGAGGGTTCAGGCAAGGTCACCTGCCTACTGCACTCATCTGTCCACTGAGGTCATAACAGTGATTACAGGAAGCCAGGCCACACTCTGGAGAGAATAAATGAGGGCTTGTTTGGAGCCCACCTCACCTCAATAGGAAGAAAGCATCCACAGCAAACTTGGGGAGCTATGTGCTCAAAGCAGGAGTTCATGGTCTCTGCAGAGGATGAAAATGTAGCATTGCAGGAAGGGATCGCATACCTTACCCCCAGTATTCACAGCTCCAGCAGGAAAGCAGGTGTTAGATTCTGTCCTAGGTTTAATGCACCTGCTCTAAGAAGCCCTTGACCCCCTCTCCCCCGCAGAAAGTAGTGAGCCCAACAAATGTCAGGGGCAACAGCAACACGATCATACTTCTCTCAGTATGCTGGAGGTGGGGAATCAAGCAGGTTTTCCATGCAATTAAGAAACAGTGGAGGTTGTGACCTTGTATTGGAAACCTCAGATCTTTGAGTTTTTGGATAATTGAGGCTGAACTGTATTTGACTTGCAAGGGTTGTGGCCTCTCCAGGGGTGTGGCAGGGACTGCATGGCCTGGGAGCAGGGTGTTTGATCCACAGGCGTTGAGGGGGCCATGTCCTATGTTATGTATCAGTTCCCAGATTATGTGAATCATTGTAGGTATGATGATTCTAGTGATGCTGCACTGCCTTGTGTCATCTGAGGGTTTGAAAACATGCAGGTGAAATGGGCATCTTTCACTGTAGGCTGATCCCCCTCTCTGATTCTGTTTCTACTCTTGCTGAACAACCTTGGGGGCAGCTGGGACTGAAGCATGGGAGACATGCTTCATTCATGCTTCATTAATACCATGGTGTTCTGAATTGTCTTGACTTTGGTTTCCCTTTGCAGCAGCTGCCCACGCAGTGCACTGTAACTGTTATCGCAGCAGTAGGGTGAAGCCCCGCTTAGAAATGGAGGAAGAAGAGAAACAGGCTTGTCCCCTTCCAAGACCCTAAGAAAAGCCCCCCAAAATGGCCCACCTTTCACATTCCAGCAACACCCCCATCCTGATGGGCTTCTTGTCCTTCTCTCTGGAAATCAGCTTGAACTCCAGGTCCTTGTCCTTGTCCTTGCAGCTGATGAGGCTGTGTGGGTGGGGTGTATATAGGGAGGTCTCTATGGTAGGCTGTAATGGGGAGACACAAGAGGGCCTGCTGGAGCTGAGGACCCCCAGGGTATGTCTATATAGCACAATGCAGAGACCTTCCTGCTAGGTCTGTGTATGCTGGCTCTGGAACCAGAAGCAGTATAGCCATGTTAGCATGGGGATGCATCCACCTAGTTAGCTCTGTTGAGAAGCAGGCCTTATTAGTCCAGGCAGAGTGCTGGGCTAATGCTGCTGTGCCGTGTTACTTCTGGTTCTGCCTCCAGCATGTGTAGCTGGCTGTGGTATCTCTGTGCAGTGCTGCTGGGCACATGCAGCTGTACCCTTAGGGCTCCTTCTTTGCTTCAGCAGAAAATGTTCAAAGCAAAAAAAGAAACTCCAGCTGCCAGAGCCCAGTCCAGCAAACCCTTCTGCCCATGAGAGCCTTTACCTGTATGAGTTATCCTACTGCACCCAGTGGGCATGATCACGGAAGCATGGCTACTTGTGTAGAAGTGTTTGTAGGATCAACTCACATAGCTCAAACCTGTCCCAGTCTGTGGCAGAAGTGGGTTTTATGGTACATGTATGCAGAAAACCACAGTCCGTTAATGCACACCAAGGTGGCATGAAGACAGGCATGGCTATGTGGTGCCACAGACTGTGCATTCAGGTGTTTCCCATGCTGCTACCTTCCAGAGATCCCAGAGTCAAAAAAACCTGTGCAGAAAAAAAAACAGGGTGGTGCACATGGCTGCAAAATGCTCCACCCAAAACTGGAGCCTGGCCTGCTGAAGCCACGCTTTGGCTGCCGGCCAGGCTCCGAGCTGCAGGAGTGCTGTGGCTGCAGCTTCCCTGGCCCCCAGGTAAGGCTCCCTACCCCACCGTGGATAGCTTGCTGTGTGCCAGAGGGCACATGGCACAGGTGTTTGCCAGTGCTGCTGCTTTTTGTCCCCAGGGAACCAAATGTCCATGCTCATCTAGATGTGGCCCAACTGTGCACAAACCCCTCCCCCAGCACCAACACTATCATACTTCCTCCTCCCTCCCCCACAAACAACAAACTGGTTCAGTCACAATGCATGTGTACCCACAAACACAACACCACAACTCACTAAGATGCAGCAAACACAGATCTTTCCCTATCCACACCCACCACACGTGTATAGGCACACACAGCAAATTGGTGTACTCATGAACACATGCAACTTCACTATACACACAGATGCAAAGCACACATGAAAATGCTCACACCCCATATACAGGCACCTTTTCTCACCTATGTTCACATCTCCCCCTGTGACATACATATCCCCCACACCTCCATTTGCTTTACGTTATTACCCCAGACAGTAGCCTCTGGGAAGGATTAAAAAATGCCTGTTTTAGGGTTTTTATATTTTGGAAGCTGGCTTGAAATTGTCCTCATGGCCAGTCACAAGGCACTTTATAGGAAACAGATGAACAACACTCTCAGGAATTTCTCTCTTTGCTGCTTGTGTTTAAAATCTAAAGTTAGAAAGAGAAAAGGGCGGGGGGGAGAATGAAGCTTTGTGGGAAAAAATTCCAGGAGGGGATTGTTATGACTTGTCCTTTGCAGCTCTCTCTGGATGGATAGAGAGCCTTGACTCTGCATCTCTTTGGGGTTTCCTGTCTAGCCTCCCTGGAGCCCTTTGTAGTAAGCATCCTATACCCATTTCTACCTGAGGGGACTGCTCATTTAGCAAAAATGGTTTTGTTATTCTTGGGGCTGGAGAAATAAAAACAATCGCATGCAAGTAGGCTTGTATTTCAGCTGCCTGCCCAATGCCAGACCCAGCTGGTTGAGAAGTGTGTCACCACCAGGGACAACCATGTTTTGGGAACCCAGTGTGTGCCAGGAAGGAGAGTGCTGTTTGCTTCCTGCATATCTGGATCAGGTGTTTTACCCCAACTCAGTAAGACTAGAAGATGGGTGTTTCTTTGAAGGCAGCCCAGTATCATTCCTACAGGCTGGGAAGGAGAGGAGTAGTTGTTACCTTACAGTAGCCCAGGGGAAGTCGGTACCCCTGGATTCTCTTTTCCAGGAGACTGCAGGGAGGAGGCTAACTGACCGGAGAAGCAGCCTTCCCAGTGGGATTCTGTGTACCTACAACATGGGGCAAAGGAGAGGGATGTGCAGTGGCACTTCCCAGAGCAGATGCATGAGCCCAGTGTTGCATGCAGAAGTTGGCTTCCTGCAGCACCTTTGGGGTCCAGCTGATGTAGGAAGGGCAGGAGTGGGACAGTTGTGTGGGGGCTGTCTTGCCAAGCAGAACCCTCTGCTTGGGGAGCCACATTTCCGGTGTCACTACCTCCACTGCTACAGCATGGGATTGGCCAGATGGGCTACAATACTGCAGCTATGATACTGTGACTGTGCATGATGTAACTTGGGGCTCTGGGCCCTGTGTGACCGGAACCTGAACTGCAGCCATCACAGACTCTCCCCAGCCTTGTTTCTCTCACCAGTCCCTCTTGCTGGTTTGCCCGGAGCTTGGTTACTTTATCATGGAGTGTACAAGGAGGCTGTATGTAGAAAGCTGCAGCTTCTGATAATAGACGGCAAAGGGGGATGGATTGCTCAAGCGGTAAATAAATCCTGTGGGCTGGGTGATATAATAAAGCGCTTGACCTTTGCCCTTGTGGTTTATTTTGTGATCAGTGCTCAACAATTGATTTATGGGATAATTAATTTCTCCCTCTTTCCCTTCCCCCTGGCCTTGGTGTTCTCTGTACCACAATCCTTGACTCTGAGTGATGACTCCAGGTTGCAAGGTGCACCACGGGACTGGGTTGCTTCCCCATCCCAGCTAAGGACAGGAAGTGCTATTTACAGCCCTGTCTGCCCAATAAACATTTATTAGGTCTCATTCCTCCTGCCTGGGCATCGTTCTCTGCCTTGCCAATCTGCAGCACTGTTGGCCAGATGCTGGGTTTCTCAGCAAATCTCTTTACGAGCTCTGCAACAAATTGTCTTGAATGAAAGGCTCTGATGTTGCATGATGGATTGCCTTCAAATAAATACTGCTGGTGAACATCCTTGCTTTTCCTGGGGATTTTCTTCATAGGGATCCCGCTGCCTAAGAAATTAAGTTTACATATGGATGTGAACTAGTATCCATGAGACATGATTCTCTAATATATACACATGACTTGGGGGAGTTAGGTTTGCCTTTCTGCAGTTTACAGCCACAGGGATTTGCTCAACAATGTAAATCACTCTCTTCTCTGTTAGAATCACTCTTTTTTCAAACACCTCCTATTTTCACCCTATATTTTTAATGTCTGTCTGTCTATCTGCTGATCAGCTTAACAAGTAAAGAAGCAGTGCAAACTAGTAATAATGTCAGGCTTATGCTACTGTTTTGCATGGTCCATCTTGGAGCCAGTTACTAACATCCATTCTTTGGGTATCGCAGCTGTCATGTGAGGCAAAGTGGTATTTTTTTTCTGGATTTGCAAACGGGGAATAATGGTGGAGAGAAGGGAAGTAACTTACCCACTGCCAAAGTTAGTGCCAGGACTCAATGTGAGTATTCCTGATTCCCAGTCCCCTGCACTGACCGTCGGGCTGTGCTCTGTGTTATGAAGAGTCCTGCTGAGTCCCTGCTGCTCTGCTTGCTGCTGTCACCAATACTACTTGAGTAATCAATAGAGACCTTGGAGGGATCTCATAAATATGTTACTGTAAGAAATGAAAAGGGAACAAACGAGGGAGTTTAACATTTAGTGGACCACTAATGGAGAACATGTTCATCCAGTAAGTGACAGCCTGGGGGGGAGGAGGGGGAAGGGATGGGGGACAGACCCATCCCCATTAAGGCACTAATTACACCCCAGTCATCATCAGTTGGAGTTCAGTGTGTCAGTGAACAAGGAGGAGAACTCTGAATCCATTTCATCTTCCAAATGGGCTCCACAGACAGATCCCTGCATGAGGGGCCTCAGCATAGGGACTACTGTCTAAGGAACTGATCCAAAACCCACTGAAGGCAGTAGAAAGGCTTCCCCTGACTTTACTGGACTTAAAATCAGGCCTTCATTCCCTTCAGGCACCTACTCTCGCCATGTTCCCGCATCTCTTGAGTAATCTCTTTGGTGTGAAGTCACGTGGCATAACAAGGGAAGATTGTGCTGGAATGACAGAACCATAAGAGTTGCCATCTATTGATACAGGTCCAAGAGATGGGAAATGGGTTGGTTTCATATGATATGACAGGAAATATGTTGTGCCAAGCAGTGAGCTGCTGGGCAAGTAAATAGAGCCCTTGCCCAATGCCCCCAAGATCAGAAGGATGATTGTGGAGCATGTTAAGAGCACGGCTGTGTGGTGATGACTTCATGTGTGGGGGCATGTATGTGCATGGAGATGGGAGGGAATCACAGCTGCTGGGAGATTTCTATATAGTGTATCTGATAATGAAGAGACAGGACCTGGGTCCTGACCTCTCCTCCTACCCTTCCAAGGAAAATTCTTATCCAGAATGGGCTGCCTATCTCACATGGACTGATTCAGGGAGGAAGGAACTACTGCTACCAGTTGCAGCACTCGTGTGTGTAATGATGGTGTGATGCACAGGTACACTTCTTAGATGCTGTTCTAGACCAGTCACTTGGGGCTCCTATACATGTGCAGGGAGCTGGATGCGATGTGCTGGAAATCCAGCACATCGGCGCAGACTTGATTAATCAAGTCTGCTGGAGTGTGGAGAGTAGTGCATTCCATCATACTAGCATCATGGACTGTGTGTAGACAAAACGATAGGTGTGTGTGCATGACATTTTAAAGCAGGCTAAATGCTTTTGTACCGCTTTAGTGGTGTCAGTGTTTGCACGCCTCGGCGGCATATTGTACATTAATTCCAGCTGCTGTAGGAAATTCGGCGGCGTAACGCGCCTTAAATGACTTGGGGTGCAGCAAACTAAAGCTCCTTTGAGGAGTTTTAGTTTGCTGCCCCAACAGCCGTGGAGCAAAGCACTGGGCTCCATGCAACTCCACGGCTCTGCAGGAAGTCCTGAAGGCAGCCTGGCAGCAGCCCGGGAAAGCAAGCTCTGCCCAAGAAAAGTGGCAAGCCTGATCTTCCTCCCTGCCCCGAGCCTGCCTGCCTGCCTGAGCTGTGCTGGGGCCTGGTGCTTCCCCCTGTGGCTGTGGTGTTCCCGGGACTGTCTGAGCTGGGTGCCTGTGGGTGGGTGCCACCTGGGCCGGGGGGAGGCCGCAGATGCTGTGGTGGAAAGCACCAGCCCTGCCCCTGCAGCCCAGGGACCGGTCTGCCCACTGGCAACTCACCCTCCCCTTCCTGCCAGAGAGGCAGGTAAGTCAGCAGGGTATATGCGTGACATGGGGGTTTAATCAGCCTTAAACTGAAGTGGTGTTTTTCAAAACCCACTGCTTCAATTTAGGGCCCCTGTTTCGTCTATACATGACCATGTGTATCAGTGTCCCTGTGCTGAAAAATGGTGGCAGGGCACTTGGAACTAAAGTGCATTCAATGAGCTTGAGTTCAAAGCACCCCACTGCCATGTCTCAGCATGGGGGATGCTGATACACATGGCTTTCAGGCGCTTTTAATTAATGTGGCTTGCTAAGTGCCCCCCCATGCCTCTCAGAGCATGTGTAAAAATGCCTTTGGGTTACAAAAACTGATACTGTCATAGGCAGAAAGCAGTAACACCTCATGGCAATTGCTGATGTGATTACATCGGTGGACTGGATGAATTTTGCTTCCTAAACAAATATGGGATATGGTTGAGAGAGGCCTCATTCACACCCTGAACCTGGGCACCATGAAGGGTTGGGTACATCTTTAAATCTGGCAGCTCAGGCCCCTCTGTCTCCAAACCATTTTTCTTGAGAGTGATGCAGCTCCTTCTCTCTGTGGGGCTGCTCTAGCATCCCCTGCTCTTCTTACCCATTCAAAGTGTTTCCTTATATCTATCTATTCCAAACTTGCCCTTCTTTTGTTTAAGGCCACTTCTTCTTGTAATACATCATCTGTGGTCAGCCTGAAAGGTTAGCAATCCCTGAGGGAGGAAAGGAAAGAGCTATAATGTCTCTGGGACTAAAGGTTTGATTTGGATGCAACCACATTTATTCAGCAGCAAATTACATCTTCAATCAAACCAATGTAAATCAGGTCACCATTTTAGCCCCATTTGCTTGGATTTGGAGAGTGCAGTGGGATTTGCTCTTCTTTGTTCTCTCCTCTGTCATGCACGTACACACACACGCAGGCACACAGGTACACTGTACAGTCATGGGAAGTAACACTTATTCTCCCCAAGGTATTATGCTGTAGGGAGTGGAGAGGATACCAGAGCGTGTATGTTCTCTGGGCTCATTCTAAGTGAGCACCTGATATCTCCCCTAGGAAATATGAATATCAATATTATGCTGTGCAGAACCAATAAAACTCAGCTCTGAGTTGCGACTGGAGCTATGAATAATTGATTTTTCAGTGTGGCGACCAACCTGACAAATGACAAAAAAAGACAAAATCATTTCAAGTTGAACCCAAATGAAAATTTTTTGTTTATTGTTTTCCTTCCTGAAATGAAACAACCACAACAACAGATCTCTTAATTTTATCTTGGGTGTGTTTGGCTTTTTTGTATGGATGAATTTTATCTTGAGATCTAAATGGAACAAAAAGTTTAAATGTTTCCTCTTGAAAATATGGGACCTTGTTGTCATTTTTGGAGTTAAAACTATTGACTGAATTTTATCAGAATTTGCCGTTACTTTTGGTTGACCCAAACCAGCATTTTTAGGTGAATAAACTAACAAACTTTCTATTGTCCTATTCACAATCTTGTCCCCAGTCTGCTTTTGGGACAGCACAGTTGCATGTTACCACTGAATCCTCAGGTCAGAAATCATTCCCCTATAGCTTGTGTGATAAGGTGAGGAATACATCTGATTGGGATCTTTGATGAAAGAGCCCTGAAGGGTCACAGCTGGGATGAAGGGAACCCAGTGTTTAATCTCTTACCTGCTATTGGACACAGACCTGATGTCCTCACTTCCCTTTCATTTAGTCTCCTCACCTACCTTTGGTGCTCCGTGAAGCACTGTCTCCTCTGCACTTAAGTTGCCTCTGTCAAAGGGAAAAATCAGAGACAGTAAACTTGTTGAGTTTGGGGCACTTGGATTAGTTGTGGTGCTGTCTGAGTTTGTTCACCTGGCCTTCATTCAACAGGCAAGATGGGCAGTGTGTTAACTGGAGGTTTTCCCTTGTGTGTCCTGGTTTCTGCCCTCCCCTGGGTGGGGCCAGCAAAGCAGAGGTTGGTATTCTGGGTTTGTAGCTAGACGTTTTTACATGGTTGACAGTATCACATTTCAGATATGCATTGAATCCACTTAGAAAATGCCATTTTTGATTGCATTCCCCCAGTGCATATGGAAATGTGGCCAAAAATGAGGCAGCAGTCTGATTTCCCCCAGGCAAAGAGAAGGTTTCCCACTTGTTATCTGACTCTGTGATGTTTTGGAATGGCCATGACGGTATTTGCTGAAGAAAGAGCCTGCTTGTTTTTATGTTTGATCTCCTGAAAACTGCTAAATAGCTGTTGTGCAGTGACCACTGCATATTACACTAATTGGCATCACTAGTACCCTGGACTCCATCTACCTGCTTGCTGCTCCCACCTCTTGTCTTTCAGCATGGAGCCAGCCTCTGATCCTGCAGAGATTTATGCTTATACTTGGCATACTGCAAGCAGCTCCCTGAGAAGTCGTTTTCAATAAGATTATGGTATTGAAGCAACTCTTTGCATGATCAGAGCATGATTAGGTTGTGAGTTCTCTGCGGCATGGACTCTCTTTTTACACTTTTTTGTCTATACCAGCTACCAAAATGGGGTCAACATGAACCTGGATATGGTACACAAGCCGGCTTCATGTTAATGGAGAACAGCTCCCTGATATAATGGTAGGGAAAACTGACCTGCTCTGGGTGCTGAGGTGAGGCACTGCAGGCATCTGGAAATGATTCTCTCCCCTGAGGAGAACCAGCCTGGGGACTGTTTCAGTTCCAGAAAAACTCGGAGGCTCTGGAGATCATTTGATCTCAACTTGGGCTGAAAAGCCAAAACCTTGAGATTTTTTCTGGGAATGCAATTTTCTGAAATTGTGTTTCACAAATGTCTAAATATTCACATAGTAGGAAGGTGTCCACTTTTCCAGAACATGATACAGTTGTCATGCTCCACACAAAGCTGTGGAAATCCTGACTCAGTCATAGATGCCCAGGGTCCCCCACGCAGGTGCTTAGGCAACAGAGGACGGGCAGCCAGGCCAGAAACAAGGCAGTTTGATAGATTCTTGCAGTACATTCAGACTGCATAGTGGCACTTTGCTACAAGAAGACATTGTCTTACAAATTTTCCAAGCAACTCTTGTCCTGAGATGCGCTCAAGTGATGCTCCTGCCAGAGGAGGCAGGAAAGCAAAAGGGTCGTACTTGGCCTAACGGACTTGGAGCAGTGGAGGCTCCTCTCTTCTCACAGCGACACCTACTCATGTAAGCAGCACTGCAGGCTGCCCTATTGCCACTTGTTGAATATTTGGTTATGAAGCTAGAGCTGATCTAGGGCTGGCCTGCTTACTACCACAGTGTCATCTGCTGGCAAAAAGCTACCCCAGTCATCTGCAGTCCCCTCACTCAGGGCTACAGTGATACCTGCTATTTAAAGTCAGGAGTTATTAATGACCAGTTCCCAGACTGGCATAATCTCTGCTACAGGGAAACAACTTGTCAGGCTTGTTCTAGTGCTGTCAAAGCTCCCGCCCCCCCCCGCCGCCACAGCTGAGGGCAAAGCCCATAGCTCTGGGCTATCCCTTATTACAGGGGGCCTTCCTTAACTTTAGGCCTGAATTTATGTTTGTTCCACACAGTCCAGAAGTTATTTCACTTTTATTATTGTAAATTACCTGCCCCATAAATATTGACTCATAAAGCTGAGGTTATAGACAATGTTATTTATGTGAAGGAAATTGATTCCACATAGTTTAAAGCCATTCACATGGTTATTGCCCTTGTTATTTTCTGAAGGCCAGTCCCATTGTACAGGGCTGCATCTTTACTGTGGTTTCTGAGCCACCTGTTTTAAGGGCTTTGCTTGGATATTACTTCCTGCCTTTGGCGTGATGGTGGACAGACATGGCCAGCTGCAGGCTTCGTCATGGAAACAGTGACCCCTGCTGGTCATAGTAATCCCTTCCCTTGCCATAGTGACCCCATCTTATTAAAGTGTGTCTTGATTTCTCTTGTACCTACTCTTACACCCTCCCTCCCTCTTCTTCTTAACCTCTCACTTTCCTCTGGCCCTTTTCTCCTACAGGACAAGCCTGCTTTTGTTTCTCTCATCTTAAAGAAGCCCACACTTTGACCCCAGTTGCCTCTCTATTTCCCCTCTCCCTTTCATCTTTAAGCTCTTTGAACATGGCTGCAGAGCATTTAATGTTGTCCCTAAGTGTTCCTTTGAATTCCTCCCTTGATCACTGTGGATAGCACCACTATCCTTTTTGTCTCTCAGGCTAGTAGCTTGGACATCATCATAATCTTGGACCTCTCTCTTGGGACTCACAATCAGGCTATGTCTAAATCTTACCAATTCTTTCCACATAAAATCTCTAAGTTGTAGCCTTTGCTATCCATCAGCACTGTTAAACCTCTCACCCAGACTGTCAGAATCTCCTGTCTCAGTTACTACAAAATCCTTTTCTCTAGCCTCAATAAATGTGATTTTCTCCTACTTGCATCTATTCTGAATACTGCTGCACAGCTCATTTTTTCTAGCCTGTCTTACTGACCACATTACCCCAAATTTTGCCTCCTTTCACTGGCTCCTGCTTCTCTATCATGTCAAACATAAGCAAGTTGTCTTTCCTTCTATGGCCATTCAGAGCTTATGCCGTCCCAGCTACTGTGTTTCAATCACTACTGATTCTCAATCACCACGTGTTGCATTTTAAAATTGGGACCTTTATGCTGTCTCTTGTGCTGCCCCTAACTGGTAGAAGGAGCTCTACATAAACATCTTTAAGGCTACCTCATTCATCTCCTTCAACCTTCCCCCCCACCCCACTCTCTTTTACTATGATGCACACAGAAAACTTGCTCAGAGAGCTGCACATTCTGCTAGCCAGTGTTGGCTCCTTGATACAAAAGCAGAGCACAAAGAAACAGAAGATACAAAAGCAGAGAGCACAAAGTAATCTATTGTCTCCCATCTTAGGTTGCAAGTGCAGTGGGTCTGTGTTCTGTATTTGGAGAGTGCCTACCACAGTGGTCCAGGTTTGGGTTTCTAGGTGTTTTGGTAGTAATGGTGATAATGATTAAGGCAATAGCATTCTAAACTCACTGATGCCTTGAGATTAAAACTGCATTATAGATTTTGTTTCCCTGAGATACCTGGTAGCATTATTATTACTGTTATTATTATGCTCCCTAGCAATAATATGTAATCATCATCATCATCATTAGGATGCCACAGCAACAAGGAGACAATAATAACAATATATACTGAACATGATGGAATGGGCTAGCTTTCAGTGGATTACGGGTTCAGATATTATAATGATGAGCGTAGTAAAGGAACCAGAATAAGATAGGATGGGAGAAAGCAGCTTCTGGCTTTTCCCAATGACATTTCCATCACATTTCCTTGGAACATTATTGCCTAAGCAACCCCACTCCCCAACCTACTATGAGCCCTATTCCTAAAGAGACTCATCTGAGTACCAGGTTGCCTCCATGTCTAGGAGGCTCTTGGACATTGGGAACAGTCATAGGGTCCAATGAGCATGTCTGTGGGACATTTGAGAGAGGCCTTCATTTTCATCACAGCCCCCTTGGAAAAGCCCCCTAGTCTTTTTGACAGTTGACATTCATAAACTGGATTGAAGTTTAATTGCGTATTGATTAAGTAGAACAAAGGTGCAAAGACAGTGAAGAGCTGATAGAATTTCAGTGCTCACCACCTCCTCTCTCTCTCACAGATAAAGTTCAGTTTCTAAATAATTACAGAATTAATGTGTCTTAGTTAACGGAACCAGGAAAGCTGCTGAATGGATGGCATCCCCTGCATTCAATGGCTAGAGAGGGAAGCAGGGGAGCAGTAGCAGGCTTTCCTCATTACCACAGAGGCACTTAGCTACAGGTTTCCTCTGAAACAACAGCTCTGGAGACATCCCAGATCACCAATTCCCATCTGCTTGCAATTACCAACAGGTTGCCCCACACTTCCACAGTGACATGGCTAAGAGAGTCCCCCACACCCCTAGGAAGGCTTATCAGTAGTCTGGTCTTCAGAGTCCCTGTGCCCTGGTTTGGAATGGGGCAGGGTTTCTTAACCTTGAGTCTTGCTGGCAGTCAAGAGTTTCACTAAGATCTGGGTCCACAGCTAAAAGCAAGTGCTGCCCAAAATCTCCCTGTGCTATCCAGGGCAAGTCAGGAGACAGGAGGAGCTGAAGGAGCTTCCATCTGTGATGCAAGTGTAAAGGAAGATAAAAATGCATCAGTGCCTTTACCTGCTGTCATGGTTTTTTCCACCATATTATAGCAGCATTAATTTTTATTTATGTGAGGTTAAAGTCAGTCTGATTTGGAAATCAACTTGTCTAAGAAGCTCCCCTCAGATCCCATTAGACTCAGGTAGCATTTCTATTCATTTTTGCTAATACTATTCCCAAGGCTGACTACAATAGGAGCTTTCTGCAATATTAACCCATGCTTTGGTGCATGTCAGCAGTGACTGTTGCTTGAAGCTAGGCAGTGCACTTTAGAGCCCACACAGCAGAGGGCTGCACACTCAGGTGATTGAGAAGGGGAACTTCAGCCATTTGATGCTTTCCAACTAGATCATAGTGGTATCAGCAGTCCCTGTATCAGCTGAGAACAATGTGTTTGTGTAACACCACAAGTAGCCATTTGAGGGTGTCCTGGTTCTGGATGCATGTTGGGGTGTGTAGGAAAGTTGTTTGGTCCAATCAAGAGCAGAGTGGAAATCCCTGATTGCAGGGATTCCTTGCCTGGTCATTGCACGTGCTCTAGAGCCGACCCATCATGGCAAAGCTCTGGCACAAGTGGCAAGCAACTCTAGCTCCCTGTTTGCCTGGTTTCCCTTATGCAGCTGGGGTTGAGTGTAGGCAGCTCAGATCTATGAGGGGCTGGGATTTGGGGAAGGCGGGGTACCTTTAGAAGAAAGGATTGGAGACATATGGGCAATGGAGGGAACAAAGGAAAAGGAAATCCGAGGAGAAGGCTGGAGTCAGACTTCTAGGGAGCAATCCAAACAGGGCTTCCCTGCGGTCCAGATTGTTTCTAATGCAGAACTGCCAGCCACTGTGCAAGCCTGACTTAAACTGACTTACTAATAAACCACTGACCCCCAGCTGACTTCCCAGAGACCTCTCGCACAAGTAAGAACCTACCCACCTGACCCAGAGCTACAAAGCCAATCTGTGATTTGGAGGAAAATGACTGTTTAATGGGCCAGTCCTGAAGGCAAACTGGCTTTGCTAGTGCCATTAAGAAAAGCCATGCATTCAAAATACCTTTGTAGTACAAGACAGCTGTGGTTTTGCTGTTGGAGAAAACCTGCTGGCTTTGAAACTCAGCAACTGGGCTGGACGAGGGAGCAAAGTCAAGTTGACTTCTGTTTATGAGGCATTATTTAAATAGCATCCCCACTGACCCAGGCATTGAAAGGTCCAATTAAAGCCAGCATCACAGTGGGGGAAAAAGATAAGGCACAGGTCAGAAATAATCACTGAGCAGAAGTGAAAGCAATTGCTAAAAATAAAAACATACATCTCTGTGCCTTTGTGTAGGCACAAAACTACTTCCCCTAAACATGCCAGCAACAGATTTGCAGCTGCCCCATCTCCCCTTGTCTTTTTATTATTTATTAAAATGGTTTGATACCCTGTGACTGTAATTAAAAGAAGAAAAATACAAACAATAAAATGATTTTTAAAATGGCAATGTGCTGCATGCAGTGGAGCAAGAACATATTAAATATTTATTATTGCCAGTCTGCAGGGGGAAAAAAATTAAAATTATTTAGCCTGGGAAAAGCATTTTAATGATTTAATCCAAAGGAAGAGGGGGTGCAGGGGTGAGACCTCTCACCAACTCACAAGCCAACCAAATGATAATGTAAGGTTTGGGTAAGAACTGAAGGTGGCAGAAACCACCGCTTATGACATTAAAGGAGATTCATTTTCCATGGGTACCTTTGAATTACTTCAATGAGAATGCAGGGATTCTATAGCTGGGGGACTATATAGCTGGGAAAACTGTTGGACAAGCTTTTGGGCATCAAGTGCTGTTCCTCATGTTGTCCTCAATGACACTTCAACCCTACTTGAACGAGAATGAGAGTAGGGCATATGATACCAGTAGCGATCTTAAGGCCATCCTTTTGTTTTACAGCAGAAAACTTTTATTATTTCATTATATCACCTTGTACCATGCAGGGTTAATTTTTCTCCTCTATACCAATTCTGCTTCAGTGTAGTTGAATTCAGTGCAGTCCTGATGTACAAAGAATGATAGTGAGAGGAGAATTAATACCACAGTGGAAATGGGAATCTCCTTCATCCTTTAAGGGGGTGGACAGGGTTTGTGAATCTTGTCAAAAAAGGCCATGGTACTTTTTCAAAATTGGCCAGATCCCAGAGAAGCTAAAGGAAATGAGGGTAAACCAAGTAATGAATTGGTCAGGAACTATAAGTTTGCATGTGGGCAGATGATTTCAGAAGGGCTCTTATGTCAAGCGGTCAAAGGCAAAATGCAAGCCAAAGGCTGGAAATTGTGGGGAGCCATACTCAAAGCTGAAAAAAGGTACGAGTTTTCACAAGGAGAGGAGGGACCCATTGTAAGCAGGTACAGAGATACTGAGTTCTTTGCCATATGCACTGTGTGAATTGTGACTTAATGCCTTTCTAAAGAATATGCTGTCACTCAAAGGCATAAATTATTGGGCTTAGTACTGCCATCATGAGAGGACATTTTGTGGCTGACCCTGTGCTGTGTGGGAAGTCATACTGGCTTGTCACAGTGCCCCTTTCCATCTCTGTGGGAGTGAATCCACACTGAAACACTTGGCCTAGGAAGAAGTTTTGGCCCCTGTATCTGAGGTCCCTCCTTTCCGCCCTTCCCCCCACAGTACAGCTCCTTTACTGTTTTACAAACCTCAATATACTATCCATTTTCTACTATTTTACATATTGGTACAGTGATTATAGACTCTAACTAAGATCAGGACCCACAATGCTAGGCACTGTATAAGCTGAGCAAAGATTGTTCCATCCCAGATTGCTTATGCCTAGATCTGCAAAGATACTTAAATCCCATTGATCTTGATTTCACCAGGACTCAGGTGCCTAAATAGGAGTTACAATCCTATACATATCTTTGTGGATCTAGACCTGAGAGCCCCTAAGGGACCCTAAGCAGAAAAAACATCGGGGAAATGCTACATTGGCACTTCTGGCTGTGATTGCAGACTGGTAATAAGGAACTCCCAGCTGACACAGGCATTTTTGTTCTTAAAGTAGGTTGGGGTCTAGAAACAGCTAATCATTTGCTGTGGGAGGAGGGGCTGCTATTTTCTTCTATATCCTCATTTGACAATCTGTCATTATTAAGAACTGAAAACAGGAGCTTAGACCAAAAGTGCCATTCTAGCCTTTACTGTAACAATCAAAGCAGCAAAGGAATAAATGTGTCCTGGCAAGAATAAATACAAATTGCAATGCTCAGTGTGAATAGTGGTATCCATGGGAGTAAACATCAAATGAAGGATTATCTCTCTTTGCAAGGAACTAT
The DNA here is from genome assembly GCF_001723895.1 of Crocodylus porosus. NCBI lineage: Eukaryota > Metazoa > Chordata > Crocodylia > Crocodylidae > Crocodylus > Crocodylus porosus. The sequence continues at coordinate 5,645,180 of NW_017728911.1, read as the reverse complement.
TCTAGCAAGAAATTGAATGAGGACCATCTGCAACCCAAAGCAGGAAGGCTACCTGTGGAGCTCTACTTGAGAACCTGCTTTTGGTATCTTTAATTATCCTTTTTGAAGCCTGTAGTTGACAGTCGGCCACATAAAATGGTACAGAACCTACTAGCTATTTTCTCTTTGTGGAGGTCTGGCATCTTAAACTCAGCCCTGCAGAACCTTGAAGGTCAGATGATGTCAGGCATTTTCACATTTGTGCCATTTGACTATCAGGAAGCCATATGGGCTGGGTTTTGAGCTGCAGCTGGTGAGGCTGCTTAGGAAGGGTGAACTAAACTGACTCCAAGCCATCTTGGTGCTCCCCTGATTCTGTAACTTCAGGTATTGGTCCAGCCTTTGGTCTAAGGTAGAGCAACCCTGACTCTTTTCTGAACTCCCTGCAGGTTGCAGACAGAGTAGGACAGTCAGCAGAGGCAGATGGCAGAAGTTACTGTGATGGGTAGGATGCAGAGGAGATGAGTGCTGAGATCAGAGAGATGCCACTGACAGAAGGATATGATCCTTGTGGAAAAATGTTAGAGACTGAAGGAACTGCTGCTGGGAAGAGGCTGGTTGAAGCTCTGTTGGAACAAATCCCAGTGGGAAGATCCTTGATCCGAGGAAGTGGAAGTTCTCCTCTCTGCTCCTGACATGACATTGCTGCCAACCCCATGCTCTCTTCTCCATTTACCATTATTTTGAGGTCAACTGTTAACTAAAAACCCATTCCCATCACCAACCCAACAAACTCAACCAGAACAAGCCGCCCCCCCCGCCCTCATAGAGGAAGACAACCCTTATAACATAAATCAAGTGTGGAGGCACAGAGGTTCCATAAACAAGCTTATTTTCTGAAGCCAGGTCCCATTATGTTATCTGTCACTTTATTGGGGTTTCTGAGCCATTTATTTTTATGTATATACATCGTAGCTGGTGAGCTGGCATTGGCCTCAGAGTATAAAACTGACAAGACATGGTAGCAGAGTGTGAAAACTGTCAGGAAAGCAGCAGGCTGTGAAATTAACATGATATCGAAAGCGTCAATGTTTATTTACTGGAAATATCTGGATGGGAAGCACCAGCAGTGGAGGGTGGCCATGGTACTGGGGGAGGTGTCTGTTGCAGGACAACTTAGGTCATGACACCTGGATGGAGAGTGCACCACAACCTGGATCCCCCTTTCATTTGACCCTAGTTACACATGGAAGCATAGGGATTTGTTCAGCTGCCTCAGACCACCTCCCCCAGCCCACTGCCTCTCTTGGTGCTTCATACCTGATCCTGCAGGGGGAGCTGAGAGAACTAGAAATGGCTGGGAAAGGCTTTCTTGACTGGTGAGTTTCAAGATTTGAAATAAAAGTCAGATCCTTAGCTGGAGTAAATTGATCCATTGACTTGAGTGGAACTGTCAGTTTACTCTGCTGAGCATGTGACAAATCTTTTCCATTTTTTTAGTGAGAAATAAGTGTCTAAGTCACCTGTGCTACTTTGCAATTTGAGCAATTGTGTCAATTCCAGTATCTGTGATACTTTTGGTATAAGTAGCATTCTTCCTGCCATGTTGGCCTAATTGCTGTTGGCTACATTCTGACTTCCTCTTGTCTATCCTGTAGATCAAATTGGACTTCCTGTCCTAAACCAATGTGTTCTTGTGTGCTGCTCAACAGTTGCTGTATTCTGCCCTAGTGCAGCTTGCATGTCAGCAATGGAAGATAAAGTTTGAATTTAGTTGGTTGTGTAATTTGGGTTCATCAGATGAAGGCACTATATAAATGCCAGATCAACTACAACAGAAATACCAAGAAACACATTGTATTTTTGGTCTGACATGATGGAACTGATACTAGTACAGTCTCTATGGTAGGTGATGTGATTCGTCAATGCAGCTTGTACCAATGACACTTGTGTAGAGCTTCTGCAAAATGCTGTTGTTCTCATTTACATCCTCTTTGCTTCCCCCAACTGTTCTAAGTTACCCCAGGGGCTGTTTCAGTCCCTGGATGGCTCAGGGTTGCAGGAATTGAAAGGTAGTTGATTGGTACCATTCTAACCCCCACTCTTCTGCACTGGCACATCTGAAGCCCCAGCCCCCTAAATGTATGCAAACTGTCTGTGTTGATATAGGGGAGGGTGTGCTGGAGGGGAAGGTTCAGGTGAGGAGGGTGTGCATAAACCAGGATGTGGGTTTACATGGGGTTGTCTGCAACTGGTTTGGAGCAGGCTGCACATAAAGGCTTGTAGGCATGTGATCTGTGTGCTGTGGGCAGGGGAAAGCATGTGTTTATTATGTGTGGACGTGTCTACATGTTCATTAATGCACCGTAGTTACTGTGCATTTAGTTTCGTACTTCCTTAATGAAGTACTAACTGAATGTGTGGTAACTACATTTACTGCGCGGTAGTACCAGCACACATTTTTTTGTGAAGATTACTGCGCAGTAGCCTAATAACATTGTGTAGTAGCTTATTAGCATGATTTCTGACCGGTATGCTACTGTGCAATATTATTAGGCTACTACGCCTGAAGACTGCTGGACAGACAGTTAGGTCCTGTGTAGAGAGTGGACATAGGTCAGTAGCAGCGCATCATCCCTCTTGCCTAAGGGTAAGATACACTGATCCTCTGTTACATCATTAGAGGAGGGTGGATCTCTCATGGCTCAGACATTCATCCCATTTCTAGAGAGCCCTACCAAAGCCCAGAGGTTTCTCCAAACACTACTACTACCCAACACAGACATTCTGGACCAGGGCTACAATTACACACAACTGTGGTACATCTGTGTCCCACCTGGCTGGAATTGGGGAGCAGAGAAGATCAGGGAGCGTTGGGGGTTATTGGAGAATTAAGCAAACTTCAAACTTTTGTGATCCTCAAGGAAAAAAAAAGGTTTAGGTTTGACTCATGTCTTGGCCTCAAACTTAGGAGGTATGGGGAGCCACCCATTGTACAGATATTCAGGCAGGCCCTCTGGGGCAACTCCAGCAGTACTCAGCCACCCCTCAGAGGCCTAAGGGGCTATGGCTGAGAGGATGGTAGTTTTACACCTTAAAACAGCAAGTCCTGGCCCTTCCATGGGAAATTTCCTTGAGATGTTTTGCTGCCTGCTTGAAAGCAAAGCGTGCAACTTTAATCCTCTAGTTAGTCTCTGTGCTTGTAGAGGAACAAATTCCCTTTCCTTGTTTGAGTCACAGCCTCTTTTGTCAGCAGACAGAAAGCTCTCATGTAAAGGCAGCTCAGATACGGGAAGGCCCTTTGGACCCTTCTTCTTTTCAGTGAATAAAAATAGGTGGTTCTTGCCCGATTGATCTGCTGCCTTCCAGCTTTTTAAAGAGTGCATTGTCTTCTGTGATGCTGTCTCCCACTTGCTTGTGCACATTGTAAATCTCCCTTTAAAGCACTAGGACTAGCTGTTGATCGATTAAAACCAGGATGGCCAGATTTCACCGCAGCTCCATTAAACTGCTTTGACTGGCCCCTCCACACCCAATATAAGGCCCTTTTATACTGTTGGAGTTGTGCAAGGCAGAAATACATACATGGATCTTCCCCAGAAGCAGAGCTGTTCTCAGCCTAGCTCATACTAGTGCCATGTTCTGAAAGACCCCATGGTGAACAGGCTTGTATTACTGGACTTGAAACTAGCTGCTGCTGTTGAAAGTATTAAAATGCCTCAAGATTAACCCACAAGGAGCTATGGCTGTGGTCCATGTGCCTCAGCCTCTTTCTTTTGTGTTTCTCTGCACCAAGCCACTTATTGACTAGAAATCTAATCTTGCTGCATCACATATAATTGGTTTGCCCTGTCTCTCTCTATTTGCTTTCCTTTCTGCCTGATGCCCCTCCCATTTTCATGCCATCAGCACATTTAGCTGTGATTCTTGACAGGGGCACAAGGCCACAAGCATGATTGTTGTAGAAAAAAAATCCAACTTTCCTCTTCTTCTAAATCCAAATGACAAGAAACAGAGGAAAACAATTTCCCAAGCCCTTGGCTGAGTGCCAGCTCTGATAAAAGGCCATAATTAATCTCCCTAGCTTTATTAGAATATCATTACAATTAACTCAGCAATCTTCTGTTGATCAAAGCCATTGTTCCCCACAGAGCAGAAGAGGCTAGAGCTACTGGTATATGCATGTGCCGGGTTGCGTGTGGATTGCACGGTTATTAACTTTGTCTAGACTCAAGTCACTGCTGCAAGTCAACACAGCCAAGATTTGTGATGGCAGGTCTAGGATGTGGCTGCAGATGAGGAGCCCATGTGCTCTAGCAGAGAAGGCTGGGAGACCTATGCTCTAGTCCTAGCTCTGCTCTTGGGCTTGTGACAAGTTACTTCATTTCACTGTCCCTCTGTTTTGGTGTATCTTGTCTAGTTTGACTGTAAAGTTCACATTATCAAAGGTCTTTGATGCTTCACTCCGGTTGTAATTAGAGACTGTTTAAATACAATCTATCCTCCTGGTCTTGCCAAACTTGCCCCTTGCCAAATAGCCACCTGGGGATGGATTTCCTGTTGAGTTAATTACTTTTCTCAGCCATTAGACTCAGGGTTCATTCACCCTTGCCACAGGAGCTATAGACGTTCTTCTATCCTGCCCTGGGGACCTTCCCATGCTGACTTGCTAAGCCACATGAAGTTGGCTGGGAAAAAGTGCTGTGGTCATTGAAGTATACATCTCCACAGCAGGTTAGATCATGTTATAACTGATGCTGCCATGCCAGCATGTATGGTGATGATGTGGGTTACTGACAATAGAAATTGTGCAACTTCACTGCTGTTCATTGAACATAGCATGCTTATGTTGCTCAGTAAGACAATGCTAGGTTTTTGACCCAATTTGTCCTATGTCATTTGTGTTCACAGTACTTTTGTTATCTTGCCAGCCTCACCACTTGACCTAAATTGGTCTGATATGGACATCATAAAGATAACAAGTGTGCACAGTACCTCTAAGGGTCTGAGCTCCTAAATTCTTAAAGGGAGGGACTCTTTCTTCCTTTGTGTATGTACAGTACCTATCACAACAAGGTCCCACTCCCTGTTGGGGCTGCAGGTGGTACTATAGTGTAGATAATAACAATATCACAACTTACAGCCATCTGGCAGGGATACCAAAGATCACCACCATTCAAATGGTCTCAGAAAAAGAAACATTCTTTTTAAAAATGAGGAAATCTGAATTTTGCAGTTAAATTGCCTGAAATTAATGCTATTTAAAAGCAGGAAAAATCAGCAAAAAATAACTTTATCTTTTATAAGAAGTACTTTCCAATATCTGACATCTATCTGTACTTTAAAGAGTTGATTATTTTAATTAATAATATATTATTAAAACAGAGATCTTAATGAGATTATGAAAAGGATTATATGTGTGTGTGTCCCCACATGTGTATGACTAAGACAAATAAGACGAGAATAGCTGCTGTTTCAGTAGCCTGGATAAAAGTATATCAATCCACATGCTTCAGGACATAATCCATTTGTGTGAGCTGCCTACAGCCAGGAAGAAATGTTCCTCATCTCACCAGCATCTTAGGCAGGATGGTCATTCCTGGGGTTTTTCTACCTTCCTCTGAAGCAGATGGCCCTTACCTCTGCTAGAAACAGGATAGTAGGCAAGATGGGCTGACTACAGATGGCAGTTTGTGCTGGTGTGTGGCTCTGAGAGGCTGCAACCCAACTTGCCTTTTGCAGTGGTAGACACAATGATGTGTCTAGTGGAGGTGAGTATACTTGGATGCCCAGAATCATGACTTTGCTGACACCTCAGATTTTGAATCCCTAAAGGCTGCATTTACGCAGGAGCTTTGCAGGCAATAGGAGGACACATTTCCATGTCTGACTCCCTGTTCACACCAGGGGCAGGGGTAATTTGCTACTGGCCTGTACCTACTGCAGATTATTCCTTGCACCTTGATAGCTGGCATATTGAGTCAGGCAGAGCCAAAGCTACATCCACTTTCCCAGCCCTCCCTGCTGCTTGCTTCAGAGCAGAGTAAACGGAGCAGACTCCTATCTTAATCCCTGCATACCAGGACCCAAACAGTATGTGCCTGAGTCTCATTTCCCTGATGTACAATATACACCTAAACAGCTTAATAGCGTAAGTGCAGAGTTGTGCCAACAGATTGCACAGAAATGAGGCTGGGGTTCTTTTTCCTTTCCTCTCTGTGTTATATGGGCTTGGTTGTAGCAAGTGCATATGCAGTATTAGAAAATGTAATACTAAGCACCTGAGAACCACCTGGAAAATTAATCTGCAGAAGCTCCCAGTACATACATGCCTTTGGCAGCTTTTGCTGAGAGCTGGGCTTGTTTTGAAAGAAACAGTTAGCAGGTAGAAACCACATCTGATGGGTTCATCTTGGATTGCCAAGTTCTGGTCCCGGTCTAATCTGAAGTAGTGTAGCTCAGGAGTATCCTCCACCAAGTTAATGGAGCCACTCCTGGTTAAAACAAAAACAAAAAAAAAGTCCAGATGGGAGAGCAGCCCTAACAGTCCAATAATTTAGCAGCTACTTTAGCCATTTTCAGTGCAATGAAAGGACATTTTTACACATACTCCAGGAGGTGCAGGGGGATGCTTTAATTAGTGAGTACCTTTAATTAAACGTGCCTGAGCATCATATGTATCAGTATTCCCCACTCTGAAAAATGGCAGCTCATCGAATGAGCTTTAGTTCAAAGTACCCTGCTGCCATTTTTTCAGCACCAGGATGCTAATGCATGTGACACCAGAACCTGCTGGAGCATGTTTATTGCTGTGTTCCAGCAAGACTCGATTAATCAAGTCTGTTCTGACATGCTGGATCTCCAGTGCATCGGAGCAGGCTCTTCGCACGTGTATAGGAGCCCATAGATTTTGTCACAGTGAGGCATTTGAACATTGTGTGTGTGTATGTGTGCACGTGTGTGCAATGTGTACATCTGTGTGTTTAAATTTCACCTCTTCCCTTTCTTACCACTTGAGAACCTCGAAAAAAGGTATGGTCAATTTTGGGCCTAATCAACCTTGCCAGTGTCCCTTTAAGCAGCCATTTGGGAAAAAGGAACAGCTGTTCCAATCCATTATCTCAGCCCAGATATCACTGAGCTAGTCTGTAGTGTTTATGCTGTACTGCTTTTAACTTGTGCATCCACATATCCTTAACCCTTTACAGGTGGGCAAAAATGGAAACTTATTCTGATGTGTATTCCATTCACACAGTGCTGGGCACCATAAGCGTTCTTAAATATAAAATGAGTAAGTATACTCTTCTACAGTGCAGTAACAGAGAACAAATGGGAGCTGTCATGTAAGAGACACAGTGAAGGTATATTAACACTTTGTCTTTAGGAATTAGCTTTTTAGATGAGCTGCTAGTCACAATTATAAGTTGTGGTAAAGCTCTGGATTCTCCATCACCTGAAGTATTGAAGTCAGGACTGATTGTCTTTCTCAAAGAGAAGTTGTCACAGAAATGATTGGCTCAATGAAGGAACATGCCCTAGCTGGTATGATGCAGGGGGTCAGATAAGATCATCTGAATGGCCCTTTCTGGCATCATGAAACTATAAACTTTCTGTTGACTGGAAACCCTGCTGATGCATGCTGGTGCCTAAAAGACGTGAACCTGTTCTTATTTTACCAGCGAGTTGCTTTCTGCATCATGCACGCTAGAGAAGCTGGGCAATATCTCCTTTTCTACTTGCAGTATGTTTGAAGGAGGATTCTGAAACCAAAGGAAAAACTAAAATACAGTGGAGTCCATTCAAATAAATCCAAAGGAGCTTGTCCAAACAGAACTTTTTAGCTCAGATCAAGCATAGTGTCTTACCTGGCAAGGGAAACACCATGACCACTGAGGGGGTCTTCCTAGTTGCACCCAGGAAAGACTGCTCTCCTGGCACAGGGATAGTACCTGTGAATGTATGGTAAACCTCCCACTTAGCTGCTGGAGTGGGAAGGTCTTGGCTTTATGCCCACTTTATGGAAAGGGGAACTCCTTCCTGTCTTGCTCCTGGGACCATATGGCTGTGGGCAAGCAAAACTCAGGGGCATCTGAACCCCAAGCCTCCGGGCTTGGGCCTGCAAGGTGGATGCCTGCCAAAGGATATGGAGACATCTGAAGCCCTAGATGGGGGTGGAAGATATCCGCTGGTAGTATGGCCACTTATGGTTCTGGACTGATTCAAGGATTTGGAATTTGATTTGGCTGATTTGGCTTGGAATACGGAAAATTTAAATTAAAAAACCCCTCAAAAACCTGTGCTTCTCTCATGTTCTAAACAACGTAGTACACAAAAACACTGAAGTTGCCTGGAGTGAATTTCCCACTCTGCATTCCCCACTCTGAACAATGGCAGCTCATCGAATGAGCTTTAGGGGGCATTTACTTGTTAAAAGGATGGAGTTTTGGAGCTCAAGAAGGTCTAAACGCTGCCAAACACCACCGTGAGAACTTTACAGGCTGGTGTCTGAGTCAGTGTGAGTTCCAGCTGCGTAGCTGAGGGCGGGAAAGCAGCAGCTTTCTTAAAGCCTGAATTTATAACAGCAGAGGCATAATTACAAGGGGCTTTGCCTGGGGTGGCAGCAGTGTTTGGGACCCGGCCAGCTGCAGTGGTGGCAGTGGATGGGCAAGCAGCAGTGGCCATGACTGTCCTTTATCTGCTGCTCTTGCTGTTCAGACCTTTAGCTCGCTCTATGTCACCTCAGCAGCACCAAGGAATTTATCCTCATAACACCTCAATGACGTGGGGAGTGGCTGCTGCTTCCACTTCCCTGAAGAGGAAATTGCTGTACAGAAAGATTAAAGGCTTCTAGATCTACCTTTGTGGCCACAGAAATCAATAAAGGACTTGGGTGTCTGAGGGGTCCCAGCTGGGCTTAGGCAGAGCCGCTCAGCCCTGTCAAGACAGGGGCAGTTTGGGGCTCGTGAGAGCTACAGCCCTGGACACCTAGGGCTTTAAACTAAAAATGTAAGGTGCCTCCAAGATAAGGGGAAAGCTAAGTGGGAGGTTTCTGGATCACAGTTTTGGAGTTAGGCACTTAAATCCTGCTCTAGACCCCTAATCCCGCTATTGGCTCTAGCTTCAAGTGACTTGCTCAAGCTTGCATGTGTAGCCTTTTTTTTTGGATGCACAGAAATCTTCAGTCTCCAGGGCTGCCAACCCAGCATCTTTTGCCAGCATTTATATTCTCTCCCAAACCCAATAACAAACATTTGCAGAGAGCAGCGAGAAAGGCTAAAGCTCCTTCAGTTGAGGGACTCTAGGGATGTTCCTTGTCCTTAAAATCAGGTCACTTAGTCAGGGAAGGAAAGACGCTGGAGGCAGAAAAAAATTATCTCATTTCTGTGGAACATGGATTGGGGGGGGCCTTGTTCCCATTGGGCATCTAGTCCTCCCTGCACTCCTCATTATGGGGCACATCCCGAATGGGCCAAATCAGTGGGACAAGGCATTGTTCTGGGCATGTCTAAATGTGGGTCTCAGGGTCTAGGGAGTGTCAGTGACTTAAAGCAGGTGTCTCAGCACCTGGGGGTGAAGGGAGGGTGGGGTGCACAGGGCCAAATTCACAAGAGGATTTAGGAACTGATATAGGAGTTAGTGACTCTGAGCTGCAAAGCCTCATGTTGCTTTCAAGTACATGTTCTCAAACAAAAACGGTGCTATCAGTATGGCTTGGAGGACATTTGGTCTACTCGTGCCAGGCCAAGTGAAGGATTTCATGCAGACCTGTCTATATTCACACTGAAGTTAATGGTCAGAAGCCCTTGCTTCGTTAGGAGGAAAGCCTGGCTCCTCCTTACGTGGGTAGGGGAGATTAGGCTGGGTTCAAGCTGAGTTCTGGCTAATAGGTCTCTGAATCAGACTCAGAAGCTAAATGTCAGGTTGTTATGATCATTAATTAGCTCTAGTGGGCAGAGAGCTTTAACTCTGGACAGTGGCTGGAGGAGGGCTTGTCTGCAGCAACAGGGAGAGACAAGAGGAGTGAGCTGTGAAGGTCAGTGGCAGGCGGGTAGTTCCATGTTTTGTCTCTTTCCCATTCCTCATCTCTTCAGGGAGATGACTGGGACTAATCATCCTTGTGACCGCAGAGAGCTGTAAAGAGCTAATGCCTCTCCCCTCACAGACATCTTGGGGTTTGTAATGGGCCAGTGCAATGAGGACCCCAAGTTTACATCTCCTCTAAAAGGTGGCACTGCCAGCAGCTCTGTACGACCCAAACCTGCACTGAGTTGGCTCTGATTTGGAAGACAAAGCCCTACTGTCAGAGCCACCCTTGCTCCCTCCTGTAGCAGAAGATCACTCCTCAGGGGTTCCTTGGCTTTGCTGACAAGAAAGGACAGAATTACAGTGCCAGACAGTGAAGTGGTACAGGAGAAAGGCTCTGAGGAGAATCCTAGAGGATTTGTTTTTCTTTGTCTCCGTAACCATCTGCATTTCTAGGACACTTTTCGGAGACAGACAATAGAAAAACAGCAAAGGAGAAATGAAGTACAGCAAATACAGAATGGCTTTTGCTACATTACTTGTCCAGCTGCATATCCATCACACCTGGGGCTAGACTTTCCAGCACTTGGAACCACACTCAGGGTAAGGTGCACAGGCGTGCTGAGCACCCAGACTGCCCCTAGTGTTTGCAGTACCTTTGGAAATCTGGCCATTTAATTAAGTTGCATGAATGGAAAAATCTGACCCCAGTGGTGGGGACTGAGCACAAGAACATTCGACCTCAACTGCCCTCCTTTCCCTCTGTATGAGCTGTGGAAAATTAAAAGCGACCCACCTTGTAACGAAGGTCCATGAGACAAAGCACTGAGGTAGATGCACCATTCACCTGTTGCAAACATTCATTTAAGCAGGGAGATTGAGAGATGAGAGATTCAAGTAATCATCTGGAAGAGCCAGTAGCAGGTCATCAATGGAGCATAGAGATGCTTCCTTGTGTTTATTTAAGGCAAGATGCCCTAGTTTCCTGCTTTCAGTGGACTCCCTAATTATCCCTCAATCTTTGTACTGAGCTAATTAGTTTAGCAGCATTCAAGCCTGGGGAACTCGAGAGGCTGAGGATAGGTGATGAAGTGGCAGAGGCAGAAGCAGAGTTGTTAGGAAGTGTGCCAGGCTGATAAATGGTCACAGGCTTGTAACAGGGCTGGTGATGGACTAGGTGTAGGGGTTGGAGCGGTGATAGACGATGTGCTGGGGAATGGTGACTGAGCAGGGAATGGTGCTAATCCCATGTAAGGGTGATGTGCTGGTTGAGTGAAATGACATGGGGATGGTGATGAAGTGGCAGAAGGTAATAGAGTGGAGAATGGAAATGGCTTGGTGAATGGAGGCAGGTTGGTGCGTCAAAGGAGCTGCACAGCACAGCTAAGGGGACTGAGCCAGGCTGCTCTGTTACGGAGGTGATTCAGGAGACTGTGGACTGGTGGAACATCCTTTCTGGCATGCTGACAGAGTAAATGGGCTGTTGCTGGAAGAATCAGAGTGGCTATGAAAAGGGGAGAGCAGTAAAAAAGTGATTTAGCAACTGAGAGAATGATGAGGGGGAGGGGAAGTGAGTGCAGCAGGTGCATGGGACTGCTGGGAGAAGGTACTGAGGACATGTCCGCACAACTAGACATGCAGTAGTGTGGTTCCTGTCCATGCCATTCCGCAGAGTGCTCTGCCTGGGCAGCTGGCTGTCTGAACTGATGGAAGCAGCATATCCTCCAGCTTCCTGGCCATCTCCCAGAGGAATGCCCTGCTCTGGAGCACCACCTAGAGGGTGCACATCAAATAAAATAACTTTTGAGTAATAGCTTTAGTTTGACCTATTACATTATGTTCCTGCATGTGCCACATACTGTAGGGAACTGGGTGAGTGTGTGTGTGTGTGTGTGTGTGTGTGTGTGTGTGTGTGTACACATGTACATTCTTCCTTCTGATGATGCCCCAATTCTTTCTAATGGACACGATTAGATCTGTTTGATTGTGGGCACATCTACACATGCTTTAACACACTTTAGTTAATGCACATTAAATCTAGTACCTCCAGCTGCCTGTATATAAGTGTGGAAGCTGCTCTGATGTGCTGTATTTACAGCATGCTGGAGCAGACTCAATTAATTGAATCTGCTGAGACTCAATTAATTGAGTTTGCTGGAGAATGGTTAATTAGCACACTCCAGCTAGTCTCCACAACTCGTGTATCAGTATCTCTGTGCTTCAAAATGGCAGTTAGGGTGCTTGAACTAAAGCTCATCAAATGTCCCAGCTGCCATTTTGAAGTGCAGGGGCACTGATACCCAAGATGATGCAGCACTCTAATTAAATTGCTCCCCTCCACCCTGGAGTACATGTAAAAGTTCCCTTTATTGTGAGATACTAGGAAAAAGTGCATTAGCCTGACTTAATGCATATTAAGTAAAAGGCACAATTTTTAAATAATGCTTAAAGCATATTGGCCTATTTTAATGCACATTAATTAAATAGCACGGGTTTTTTAACTGATACTTTAATACACATTAAAATAGGCTAATGTGCATTAAAGTACTTATATAGATTCACCCTCTGTCCTAAGCCCTGTACCTCACAGCCATGAGCTCTGAGGGTAGGAGAAAAACATTTCTATTCTCACTGTCACTAAGAAATCCTAGTGGCCATGGAATGCAGCATGTGACAACTATGAAGTGCCGAGGTGGCTATGGATTTATTTCAGTTATCCTACTAGTTTCCCAAATAGTGTCATCTGTCTTCTAAACTTTATATTTTATTTCTACGAGAGAATTTAGTATACGTAGGCAATATGCTGGAGTTTTAGCATATGATAAAGGCTGGTTGGGAAGTGTAGTTTTATTGATTTGGCTATTAAAGTGCTGCTGGAATAAATCTGGTGATTTGAACAAAGTGTCTTATTACCTGGATTGTAACTGGCATATAATGAAATCCCAGAAAATGGTGGCTTTGTCTTTGCTCTGGGGAAGATGTAGGAGCAACTTATGACCAATCACAGCCCATTTATAACCCCAGCACTTGCTCCTTCACTTTTAGTCCCACAGGATTCAGTTCAGAGCTGATAGGCCAATCCCAAATGACTTCAACAGCAGTGTAAATCAGCCCTGAGATTGACCTCAAATGCTTCCAGAAAAGCACAAAACACAATCCTTTATGGTAACACAGGGTCTGTATTTTAATAATTGTTTTATTGCTTTTTTGCTCAGACAGAAGCTTGTTTTAAAGGGAATTGAGGAAAAATAGCTTTCATGGGGTAATATTTCTTTAGTACCATACATAATGGTGGCAGATTGGGAAATGATCCATCCCCATTACAGCAGGCTCTCACTATGCATCCACCACTTTCCAGTTAAAATTTGACTGCCTTGATTCCTGAGGATTATGGAAAATAAGAAAAAGGCCTAGTAAAATTTATGGGTTTTAATCATAAACCTATAGAATCACAATAAATCTATCATAACCATACCGATAAAGGCACAAAAACCTATGCACCCACTGGCTTTTTCTTTTAAAAATAAGTCCTGAAAGGCTCAGAGTTTTGCCATAAAGGATGCCACAAAGTTCATGACCTGGAGAATGTCTTAAGTCTCAAGAGGTCACGTGGCCATCTCTCCTACTGCCCATCCTCCCATATCGCTGGTGTGCGGGTATCCTTTCATTCTGCCACCTAAAAGTATTGTGTTAAATGACCTCCTGCATGTCATTGCCTTGAACCAATAGAATGACCTTGGCTCCTCATGCCTCGGGACACCCTTTCTCATCTGATACAGTCATGAGGCTCATTGCAGGGTTACAAATGCGGGGAGGACTCGGCATGAATTGCTGCCAGGCAGAATCAGGCTCTGCTTTTCCTTCCTGTTGGTTCTTTTCTTGGAAGGGGTGAGTAGGGTGGGCTTTAGCAGTGTGTTGTTTCACTCCCCTTTGCTGTTGTAGTTGGCTGATCATGCAAATGACTGTGCAGTTGCAGAGCTAGTGCTGGATGCAGTGTCTCTAGAACAGGGCCCTAATTGGCCACTTGCTTTGCTAATGCTTTAGGCCTGGTCTTGTTGAAGTAGGGTGACCAGGTGGACACATGCCCACCTTCCCCCTCCCTGTTCCCTACCTCATGGTAGCACTGCTGGAGCAGAGTTGAGCAGAGTCTGTGAGGGGCAGGGGAGGATGCAGGCTGCCTGCTCCAGCCTCAGGGCTCCCTGCGCTGCCGCCTGCCCCCCCAGGAGCCCCACACTGCCATGGTGAGGCATTCCCTGCCCACCTGGCAGTAGTGGAGGGCACAACTCTGTACCGTCACCACCCCTGCTACTGCCGGGCAGGCAGAGGGTACCATGGCAGCACAGGGCTCCTGGTGGTGCTGGCAGCAGCAGCACATATTAGCACCAGACCTCTCCACCTTCTCATGCCAGGTCCAGCCTGCTGGACTGCAAAGCCCCCAGGGAGAGGGGCAACAGGGTGGGGAGCCCTAAGCCTGCAGCAAACAGCCTACATCTGCCCCCACCTCACACAAAAATCTCACGGGGGGGGGGAAATGCCCCTCCATGCCCCATTCCCTGTAACTGTGCTCAGCGGTGGGAAGCCAGTTTCCCTACTGCCCCTCAGACAAGTGGCCCATGGCTCTGTCCTTCTGCCTGGCCAGCCACCCCTGAGGCCACATATTCTCTCCCTGGTCCTGGGCCCCAGGTCCCATGCACTGCCCTGGCTGGGCAGAACCCTGAGCCCCTGCCTCACTCCCTCCCCCACTGTGGGAACCTCAGTCTGCTCCCAGACCCCATATACCCTCTCCACCCCCCACACAGACTTACCTACACGGAGCTGCTCTCCACCACTGCCTGGCTGTATTCTCAGCCATGCACATGGGTACGTGCGCACTCATGCACGTGGCGCCCCCTGCATTCCACACCCTCCACCCCAAGCTTCTTGCTGGAGCTCTGCCAGCCTGCAAGAAGAAACCTGCATTTCCTGTGGTTTTCTATAATGAACAGAAACCCCAGATCCTTGCACAATACTGGAAATTTGGGACATATGCTGTCCCGGAGTCATTCACTCTGTGACTGCAACTTGATGTTCACATTTTGGGACTGTCCTGCCTAGGGATAGATGGTCACCCTATGTTGAAACCAGTGGCCAAACTCTGACAGTGTCAGTGAGTCCAGGATCTGGGGGCAACAGTCCATGTAGGGGACAATGGGGCAATGCCCTTCATGTCTCAGGTTCTGAGTAAAACAGGCACCTAGAGGGAAAGCAGTGGGGTCAAGCTCCATGCAGATCACCTGGGATGGTGGTGGTAGGTGGAGATTAGCATTTGATGGACAGAAGTTGTGAGCTTATCTCTACCATCTCACATCCTTATACACTGTACCTGGGAAGGAGCCACACTCTATTGTTCATTCCAGCCCCATCTCTGACAGAAAGGGAGCAATCTGCTGACTGTGGCTTACTCTCCAGCACCCAGCCCTTTGGTCTCCACTCATCCTGAGGGTTCAAGTTCTGTTTGAATCAAAGCCTTATTTCCCTTCACCTGAATTTTCCTCTTCCATGTCCCTGTGATGGTCTGATATCATGAAAACACACAAATACTGCTGGCTAAACCCAATGACTGTGCAGGATGCTGCACCAAGCATCTTAGGTGCCATCTGGCCAACTGTGGGTAGGAAACATTTTAGGGTGAGGAGGATAAAAAGTGAAGAGGAATGGCAAGGGGGAAAGAAAGTGGACGATGGCAGGCAATAGATATTAAGGAAGACATGAAGAGATAGAAGCAAGCAATGTGAATTCTGCTTCCATCCAGGTAACTCAATGGGGATTTTTGCTGCTGACTCTAAGGAGAGCAGATTGGGACCCCAATGAGAGCAGAGGTGGCAAGTGAAAAGGAAGTGGGTCATGGTGGAAAGGGAGGCTAGGGTGAGGAATAGGACTAGAGAAGGAAAATACAGCCCCAGAGAGAAAGAGAGAAATGGTGGGAGAGAAACCAAAGAGCACAGAAGGGGAAAAAGCTGAGATAAGGCAGAAAAAAAAGAGAGAGGAAAAAATTGCCTCTGAAGCAGAGATAAGAGAGGGAGGGTAGTTAAAGGGAGAAGGAGTGAAATTATGTGTGATAAGCACTGATAAAAGGGGAAAATGAGCAACAAACTGAGACAGATGCAGCTAGAGGCAGTGCAAGACAGCTGGGTTGGGGCTGGCAGAGTCCCTTCTTGCAGAGGGGCCCTGGCTGCTCTCCTCTGGAAAGCAGCACAGTAAGGCAGCACAGATCGGGGGGCTTTACTCACCAGCTAGCACTGGGAGCAGAGCCAGCCAGGGGCTGCCTTGCACATGAAGGCAACATTCCCTTCCCTGAATGAGGGGAAATCTAGTGCCCCTGTTCCCTGCCCTCTCTTTGCTCTTGCTTCCCATATCTTTCCTTGTACAATGGGTGCTATCACCTCCGTCTGCACCATCCCTTCCTCTCTCTTTATGGAGAGGGTCTGAGGTTGAAATGGCCTTGTGCCCCCTCAGGCCTTCAGTAGCAATGAAGTGATACGAAGCTTACTGGGAATACGAACCACATAGAGCTTGGGTGGAAAAGGGAGACATGGCTGGTTGATGGCGCTCTCTGGGCATGGGCAGGAAGGACGTGTGGGGCAGAGTGGTGGGGGCAGGGGAGAGAAGCAAGAAGGGCACTGGTGAATCCTGTTTCATGAGTGGAGGCTCCGAGACTGCCCAGCTCCATTAATGGACACTTACGCTTTGGATAAAGGCATTGGCCCTAAACCAGGCCTTCTTGTTTGCCAGGCTCTAAGTCATTTTAACAGCAGGCTGCAAGAGTGGTGGTGTTTGGCTTTCAGGGCCAGGGAGGCGGTAAGTGCTTCAAGCCGACTGGCAGAAATGGTGAGGGCCTCCAGGGCCTTATCTGCAGTTATAATAAAGGGTATTGAGCAGCCACAGGGATTTATGTGTGGGCCAAGGAGCCCCTGGTCATAAATGTCTCTCTTGCATGATGCTCATAACTCTCATCCTTACTCACAGAGAGAGAAGGGAAAACCTGGTAATTTTCTGCATTCCCTCCCTGTGGGAAAGGGGACAAAGGACCAAACTCAGCAAAGAAGAAGTGGAGTGGGCTGGGGGGAGCGCGATACTGGGCAAGGAGCAGAGAGAGACTAGGGAGGGTATGCAGGGAGACGCCTGGTCCTGCTCCCAGATACATCAGTGGGAACAGATGCAGGGACAAGGAGATGCAAGTGGGTCGAGAGAAAGCGGGGAACAAAAGGGGAGGAAGGAGAGAAGGCAAAGACAGGAGCATACAAGGAGATGTGGGAGGGAGAATGATGAGGGTGGAGGGACAGCACTAAGGAGAGAGCCAAGGAGAAGGGAAAGTATGTGGTGTAAGAAGGGTAGGGTGTTATCGCTAGAGGGAGAGACCATGCTGAGGCTGTACGATGAAGCAGAGCGGGTCTCAAAGCATGAGGGAGCCACTGTCTCTAGATATACTGCGGGCTCTGTATGGTGGTACATTGGGAAATCTTGTGGCCTCCCAAAGATGCATACACTAGGGTCTCTATGGCTCTGGAGGAGGGGGTGAGGGATGGGACTGATCCAGGGGACAAGTCTATTGTACCACTTAGGTTTTTTTATGGGATCCCTCAGTAGCTTCCTACAGGGGACTTGGGAGCCTGAGGCTGGAGGAAGGATTGCTGTGGGAGATCAGAAGCTGGAGGGACTCACTTTGGGTATTTGCACTAAGAAGTGGTGTGGAAGTAAAATGGTGGCTTTACAGGACATAGAGTAGGAGCAGAGACTCTCATCAGTGGGAGCTGCTGGCTACAGGGAGAAAGCAGGTGAGCACAAGGGCTTTATCAGGCCAACAGCTCTAGTCAGCATATGAGCAGGATGCCGGTTGTGGCCCTGCTAGCCTCCCTGCTTCCTGAGGCCCAGGTCCCCAAGGGTATTTTGGAACACTGAAAACAGTGGGCATGTGGTGCCTTGATGCCCCTGAACACCTGGGCCTGAGTCTAGCGTGCAGCTCACCTCACTGCCTGTTGGAGAAAGCAGCATATTGTTAATGGATGGAGCGAGACTCTGTTGACTCCAGCGCCCAATGCTCAGTCGCTGACGTCTGTGACCTTGCAGCCGGCTGCTGCTGTCCTCGTGCTATACATGACAATGCAGCTGGCGGCAGCAGTGGCAGCAGCATGTTATGGCCTGACATTCATAGACTTCTTTTTTTTTTTTAATGAGGCATGTAAATATTGCCAAATTGCAGGGAACAGTGAGCTACTTGAGATGAATATTTCTTCCCCCAGCTTAGACTGAGCTATGCCAGCCCTGTCCCTTTCGCTTGGCTTGCTGGGCCACTCAGATAAATAGTCCCCTTGGGACAATCCCAGTGTTATGGCTTTGGCTGAACCAAAATACAAGCCCTCTCCTCGTTTGTGTCTCAGCTGCAGCCCTGCTAGAGCTGGTTTCAACATGTGTTTGGATTTCCGGCCCTGTGGATAAAAGGCAGGGAAGTCCAATGTTCATGCAGAGGGAGAATCGGAATCACCTGATTCAGGAGGGCATGTCTCCCTCTCCTTCTGTGGGAGGACATTTGGTCCAACATGATTGGGGCACAAGACAAAAAAAGCATCATCCGAGCGTGGGTGCAGTTCTGGTGATGGGAGCAGTGGCAGCGACAGGAGGGGACTAGTCCAAGTGGCCAGGAAGGGCCCTTGCAATCCCCGCCTCATTCGCCAAAGGCCCCCAGCAAGCGAGCATGCTGCTTAAGGCTGACAGGACCCAGCACTGGGAACGTCTGCCCTAACAGCAGCATTGTGGAGCAGAACCCAGACGTGCCACAGTGTTGACATCATGCTCTGCCATGTGGGGCTCCTGGGTCCTTGGCATCCACCAGGGAAAGACCCGATGAGACTCTGCAAGTTATAAGATGAGAGAGCAAGGAAGTGATTCATGCACAAAGCCCCAGGCTCCCTCCCCCCTACAACCATTAGTGCAGGGAGGGGTATGTGGGCTGGAGGCAGCGTTGTGAAGGGGCTGCTTCTGCTCATGTCTGAGACTCAGATGCCCTGTGTGGGTTTTCTCTATCTTCTGATGGCCCTTGTCAGCCATGCAGTTGTTTATGAAGGGTCTTTTTTTGCCCTGCAGCTGCTGGAGGCTTATCATTGCCAATTTTCTTGGTGACGAGAAGGAACCCACAGGGCCAATCTCATCCTGATGCAAGTAGACCTAGCAGAGCACCACCTTCCATTTTCTTCCTCACAAGATTCAGGGTTCCCAAGAAATCTTTTTTTTCTTTTTCCCTGGTGCAGAAGAGGTGTCTTGTCTTGCAATTTTTGTGCTAAAAAGGTGTGAGAGAAACAGAGGGGGACCCCTGGCAGAGAACCATGGATAAAGAAGAAAGGCAGGAGCAGGAAGGCTCGCTTAGTAGAGAATGCCTTTTTCATCTTCCTTTGTTTTTTTCCTAATGCTCTTCTTTTCTCATTAATGGCAGTATATTTGTTTCCTTGTTCAAATAAAGCAGTCAGAACAGATGTGCACACGCAGTCACAGCCTTACAGTAGCACACATCCAGCCAGACATGCACACATGTGCACACATATACAGACCACTGCCCCTTGCTTCCCTGTCCCTGCTGCCCGCTGATTAAACTGCAGTACAACTAAATTGTAAATTTTAGCCAAAGAGTTTTAGTTTTCTCTTCACAGTCAAGAAAATTACCCAGACGAAGGAGCCCGGCCCTCTCTGAGCCGGTTTTCTACTGCTCCCTCTGTCTCCTTTAATCACACAGTGGTTGCAAAAGAAAAATTACGCAGTTCACAAAGCGCTGAAGATTAAAAAGTCAGTGTGGATAATAAACCGCGTGGCAGGAGAGGGAGCCAGTCAGCATTGGCTAACCTGGATAACGAGGCATCGTTAGCAGCTCAAGCACTGGCACCAAAAAAGCAGTTCCCAGCTCAGAGGACTATTTTATTGTCTCAAGGGTGAAGGTAGGCTGCTGTCTGTCAGCGTGTGCATGCGCACATGTGTGTGTATGCATGCATCTGTGTGCCTGCGTGTGCATTTCTGTGTGCACATTCTAGGGTCCGTCAGGACGTTGTTCACTTTTGTTTAATGCGAATTTTCCATATTTGCAAAATACCTGTAGCTATTTTCTAGGAAGCTGGGCTTAGACAACCAGGCTCAAGCCCCAGCTGGCTCACAGTGAAGGCAGTGGCTGAATAATGAGTGCAGCATTAGCCTTCCACAACTACCATTGTAGCCGAGCCTGCACCATGAAGTGCAGTCTCCTGTGTTGGCAGGCAGTAATTTACCCAAGGAGTCCCTCCCAGACAAAAGCTGCTTTTCCACACATCCCTCCCCCCAACAACTGCAAGGTATGATACATGGAACAGCAAACACCCTACAGCATGCCACAGGTACAAGCAGGGATAACGAGGGCACTGCCAGTGTCCTGCCTCTGTAATGGCAGGGAAGTAGTTGGTATTGGGAGTTCCCATAGCAACTTCCTTCCTGAGGGAAGGCATAGGAACAGTACAGAGCAGATGTTTGGAGCCTCCTCTGCAGCCTGGCCATACAGCATGAGCATGCAAAGAGAGCAGGGCTGAGACGGGCAAGGTGATAAACAAGAAGGTGACACTCCTTATTCATCCTTTGCCAGCTGGCCCCACTCC
This sequence comes from Crocodylus porosus, assembly GCF_001723895.1. Classification (NCBI taxonomy): domain Eukaryota; kingdom Metazoa; phylum Chordata; order Crocodylia; family Crocodylidae; genus Crocodylus; species Crocodylus porosus. Next base: position 5,624,532 of record NW_017728911.1, on the reverse strand, counting down.
CTGTCTGTCTAGCTACCTAATCTAGGCCCTTACCCTTCTGGCATAGGCAGTCTCTCAACCACTCATGAAATGCTGGGGGTCTTTCTCCACAGCCCCATAATGGGATGGAAACTTGTCATTTCTCTCTGGGATCAAGCCTACACCTGCCCCTTTCATTTAATCCAGGCCCCCCCAAACTGCCACATGATTGTACACCAGTCTGTGACCTGTGCTGATTAGGACAAGACCTTGATGGAGGCAGACAATCCCTTCCTGCCTGTGGTGGGCTTCTTAGCCCCATCCTCTGAGCTACGTGGTACCCATCCCTGTCAGCAATAGTGTGTTGGACTTGCTAGACCTGGTCTTTGCTTGCCTAGTGGACCCTACAAGCCTCTTTTATTAAGGGCATGGAGTCAGAGCTCTAACTGGGAAGGGAGCTGGCCATTTCATTCCTTGCATTCCCAAAGCTGTGGCAAGACTTTGCCCTGCAGAGTCAAGGCTGCACCCTCCGTACAGCAGTACCGAGGGAGGAAGTTCCTGTCCCTTGCCCTGTCAAAGTGGCATTGCCAGTGAGGCCTGCAGCAGGGAAAGCTGCACAGCTCCCTGTGATCATGCTGCTTATCTTTGATCAGGACAATAAATCAGAGCCTGATGGAGCACTGTGTTAGAGATGTTATTAAGATCTTGTAAAGAAATTATTGGGTACTCAAGCAACACCTCCTAGCACTGCAAGGAGCTGGGTCACACAGTAATTGTGTTGCACAGCCCCTACTGAAAAGGATTTGTTTCTCTCAGGTGGGGAAAGCCATCTCCCAGCCTGATACCACTTGGGGCTCTGGGCACCCTTTCTGCTACCCAGCCACTGCAATGCCCTTGCTTGAGTACACCCCTGCCTTCCACCCAGCCCTGTCACTGCTGTTACTAGGGCAGTTCCCCTTCAACAGTGCTGCAACACTGTCCTTACCCTAGGTACTGGGAATAACCCTCAGCCTCTCTGCTGGCCGTGGCCTGCATTGGTTCTGGTAATGCTCCCATCCAGTCGCAGCCTACCCTTACTGAAGCGTCCCCCCAGCTGTGGCACTGTCCTGTCTCTGGGAACCCCCACCCACCCTGCTACATCACTGTCTTTAGCTTGGTAGCCCCTCACCTACCCAGCCATGGTGTACTGCATTTACCCTGCACTGCATTTAGCCACTGCACTGCACTTTGCCTGAGAGCCCCAGTTAGACAAAACGCTGCACTGGGAATCCTGCTTGGTTAGCCACTGCATGGCACTTACTCTGGGAGCCCTCTACTTAGCCAATGCAAAATACATATACTCCTGGAGAATTTTCTCAGCCATGTCCCTACATGCCCCAAGCACTGGCTGTGCAGAATCAGAGCATGGGCAAACAAAACAACTACACCAGTTTTGAAAGGGAACAATGTACCACAGTTCAAGTGGATCCCTTTCATGTGTTCACTCTGTGCCACCGTCAGTGGCTGCTAAACCATAGTGATTTAGCAGCTGTTTTGACTGGTGTAAATTGCCCCACTTTAGCTTCCATTTATGCTGGCTAGGAACAGAGATTTGAAAAGGTTACAATGGATCAGCTGAGTGTACCAAGAAATAGGGCGTCCTTCTTCTTTAGACTGGCCATCCATGGCCTTGGGCACTCTTGAGCTGTGAATGGTGGAGAATGGAAGTGGATGTGTACCTGCCATGTCTCCTGAGAAAGGCAAGCATATTTCTGCTGGCTTTAGCCTAAATTCTAAAGTAGAAGATATTTTTTGCAACACATCTATATTAACTTGCAAACTCCCCAGTAAACTATTAAGAGAATCAAATTCATCATTTGTATATATGGTTGATAGCGTAAGTAGGGGAAAAAGGGAAGAACCTAAAAATCAGCACTACCACCAGTCATTTACAACCTTTCCCTGCAAAGGTTTGGGACTAGCAGCCAGCATCTTCTGTGAATTTCACTTTTGTTTTTTCACATACACACTTCCATATACATGAACTCATGGACGCATCTTTCAGATCAATACTCTCTGCAATTTGGCTTTCAACTGAAACTGGAAAAAAGATCTGCCAACTGAGACTGAGCCATTGTAGAGCGCAAATATGTCTTTATAAGCTTAAGTTTTGAAAAACTGCACTCCCTGCTTGTAACAGATGCCGGCAAGGTTAGCAGAATACTGAGCGAAATGGATACGTTTAGAAGCAAGGACAAAAGCTTCCTTTTGCACGGAAACTCCATTGCAGCTCCTGAACATGTTCCAGATGTCAGCTGCCTGCCAAGATCTAGGAGTTGATTGCAAAAATTCCTTGGAATTTATGGCAGAGGACTTTTCTTTACCACACTGCCCATCTTGTAATGTTTCACTTAAATGGATGTGCTGCTGTTGTGGGGCATCTGCAGTGTTTCTGAGCAATTGTATAAAAAAATCCAACAGGTTATACTGGACCTTCAGTTGTGAAAAATCTTTCTTCCGCTGACTGTATGGAAATATCCAAAGCAAAATGGGAAAAAAATGAATTTCTCGTTCTTTTCTTGATCAGATTCATCTCTTGCTTCACAATCAAACATTTTCTTTCTGATTCATCCTCTAAGTTGTTTTATTAATTTATTTATTGTTGTGAGATGGTAGCTTTGCTTTCCAGCTCATCCGTCTGTTCCGTAGCATCAGTAAAGACACTTGTGAATCCCTTAGCAGAACAGGTAGTTTACAGGAAATCCTCTGAGGCTGTGCATCCAAGCTGATGCCTAGTTTGTTAAATATCCATTTTGACTTCTAAAAACATCTTACTTATGGTGCTGACTACACAAAGTCTAGTTATAGGCCAAAGTGCCACAGGGTAAGGACTTCTATTTGTAGATTTTGTGAGGCAATACCTTGGTATAACTTTGAGTTTTAGTTTCATTAGGTTTCAATTATTGGTTACTAAAATTTGACATTCATAAACTTATGAAACTTGGTATGGAAATGTGCTGATTGCTTTAACTCAGCTTTCCCATCTTGTTCCACCTAAGGGGTGCTGGAAGCAGGTTGGTGACATGTTGACCCCGTACATATTGGCAAGGTGGTGAGGCTGAAAAAAAAAGTATCAACCCTTTCAAGCATATTGAAAAATCCTGTAGCTCCAGTGTGGTGTAACTGAGCGTGGGATGCAGAGGATTTGCTTTGCATAAGAGGAAAAGAATTCACTTGTAAAGGTTCCTCAGTCCCTTTTGAACTGTTCTGTGTTTATTTGCCCTCTTGTGGTAGCCTTAGCCTCAGATCCTTGAGTGAGATTCCCATGTTTTTTAATTGTCCAAGGAAAAATTCTGTTGTTCCACTACCAGTAGACCATGTCACATTAAAGAAGTTAACATGTTTTTAGATCTTAACTCTGCCTTTTGCCATCTCAGTTGCTTCAAACATTGTCATCTGCTCTTGTCTGCTAATGTCTTCAGCACAGTCAGCTCCAGTAGACTAGAGTGGGAAACACCATGAAATACTGTATTTATCATTCACCAGCAGTAGTTGTTTTCTAACACAATTGGCAAATTGGCGATGTTGTTGGACCACAGCAGGTGATAGGCAGTATTCTCTATTTGAATGAGAAACTTCCTAACTGGTTGTTTAGAAGTTTTAGGTTAGTTTATATTGGTGTACCGTCAGCTAGCGGTCTTCAGGGATTACATACATTTCCACAGCTGAAACTGAAAAAAACCAGACTGACGTGAATTTCTGGACATGAGATGAGTAAAGGAAAGTGGGAAGAAAAGCCAAAAATTTGAAATAAAATCTGGCACTTTTCAGATTTCTGAATTCCGCTGTCTTCCTTCCAGCTGGATCTTCAAGTCATGAATCTTCCTCCAACCAAAATGTCAGTGGTCCTACTGAAGAGAATAACCTTCTTAAGAAAGAAGGTTTTCTCTCGTCTAGTAGTTCTGATAGGTCTGAAACAAGAGAACAGTAAGCAAAAGCTGTCACCACAGAGGCAGATCCGTGTGGATGTCTGACTTCAAGCAATAATATCTTAATGCAATTACACCATCATTCAAGTAATACGGAAGAATCTACAGAGGCGAATGCAGAGTAGTGATGCTTTGAATAATCCTGCCAAACAGTAGTCAAGAACATTGTTTTCTTTTGGCTTGTGAACATTGGGCTGGGGCAAATACAACCTAATTATTTTCCTCTTGATTGTTAATTTCTAGGTGAGGAGACAAGACCCCAGTGATTAGACAAACAGTCACTGAAAAGCTGCAAACACTTATGTATTGTATCATGTGACCTCACCTGTGCTCTTGAATTGCTTTTCCCTTCCCCAACAGTCTTGAGAATAAAGGTCAAGAACTGCCCGTAATGTTTGGGTACCAGTTGTAAAGTGAGAGCAGCACAGAGCAAGGAACTACTTACAGATGAAACCTCAACAAATAATACTTTATTTTTTAGTAAGTTTCTTTATAACAGCAACAGATCTTGATTCCATCCTTTGATTGCAGGGACACTAATATCTGTAGCAAATGAACTCCTTGGGCTTTGTTTTTTTTATGTGTGTGTTGAATTAGGCCTTTTAATTACAGTATTAAAAAGGATAACTGGAAGTCAATTAAAAAGCTCTTTCAAATTGCCAGTATTAATAGCCATCCAGGAACAGGGAGACCAAGGCACCTGTCTGCAAATGTCTCATTCTGCTGCTCTGATGGGCTGATGATTTAATTGTTCTCAGTCTGGGCAATCCAGACTAAAATAGAGGTGCACACTTATTTTTATGGCACTATATGGCCTTTCTGGTTGGGGCATGGCAGAGCTGTACAAAGGAAGTGGGGGAGTTGCTTATGCTTGCTCCCCTTCCTGGTGCTCTTGTGCAAGGGCTAGTCACACCCTGGCTGTTCTGTCTGCATCCCCATCCTGCCCCCTTGAAATAAGCATTACTGCCCCCCACACACAGACCAGGGGAACAGGAAAGTGAGCACTGAGAGGAAATGTGTCTTATTTGAGGTCATTGTGCATGTCAGTAGCAGAGTAGCTAATCCAGCTCAAGGCTCTTGGGTAGGTCAGTGGACTGGAAAGAAACTGACAGCACTTTTCAATTCAACCTGGTTAGTTCTTTTATTCTAGCATATAATAAGACCACTGCCAAATGCAGTTTGGGTTGAAACACGATTGGAAAAGTGGAAATATTTCATTGCAACATTTTCCAAATGGAAGTGATTCAAAACAACCTTCCTATTTCAAAATGGCCCCAATTTTAAATAGGTCTTAAGCAACCTGAAAACAAAACAAAATCATTTCTTTGGGGTTGATTTAAATACTGGAGGAAAAGAAATAAAGAGCCCTAAGAATGCTTTGCCCAATTGTTTTAGTTCACATAACCTGGAAGATTTGTTATTAGCCCAGCTTTGCTCTCACTCGCAGTGTCCCTTGGGTTTGGTTATTACAGTACCTTTCCTCCCTAAAGAATTCTTACATATTTTGCAAATCCCATATCAAGAATCAGCTTGTTCACCCTGGAAATGCATTACAACAGCACACAGGGGGCAGAGGCTCACACAGGTAGGATAGCAGAACTGCCTGAGACTGCAGCAGGGAGACGCAGTGGCCTGGACATGAAGCAGACCCTAGGAAGTCCTCTAACTCGGTTACACTGATGGAGACCATTAGCACAGCATATACAGCTGGTGGAAGTGCATTAGCACAGCATATACAGCTGGTATTTTTTTTGTCTAGCTAAGCCATGAGCTGCTGGAGGCAGAGTGGGCCTGCAGCACATGGGAAGATTTTTCGGTTTAATATTCTGAGGAACAAGGAAGCCAAAATAATTTCTCATCACTTTGAACCAACCTGCACTGGGCCTAGGTCAAACCCTAGTTCTGAACAGCTCTTGCCTTTGACAAACTTCAGACCTAGCCTCCAGCTCTGCCATAGACTCAACCAGCCTCCCACACCTATTACCTCTAATCTTCACTTTGATCCTGGAGTTTTGGATCCAAATTTAAGGTTGCTCACACTTTATTGGTGGGGGGATACTGGTGTATTATACTGCCACTGCATCCTGCATATGGATGTGACTGTCATGGTAAACCTGGTCTTTACAGTGGGATAGTCACACCCCCTTTGAGATTATTTTAGTCTCCCCATTCTCCAGTAATGAAATGACACTGGCCAAAACATGGTTTTGCTCCTATAACTGTGTCTGTACTAGGAACCTGGGCCAGCAAAGCTATGTCAGACTGGGCTCAATCTCATCATAACCTCGCTTCCTTTCCCCCCCCCCCAAGACTGGCAGACATAGGCCAGAAGAAAAATCACCTGGATGGAGAAGACTCTGGAGGAATACTAGACAGGTCCAATCACTTTATTGGAAGTTTGTGGCAAGTGCTGCTGGGAAAACCTGTAGGTGGGTAAAACTATATCATCTAGCAGGAAACAGCAAGAACCTTGTCCACATGAGACCTGGGAATATTTCAAAAGCAAATTGCATCTTGTAAAATTAATTTGGCACATATAGCTCTTCTGTAAGCCAGATAGATTTGTTTCATAGCCCTGAGAACAATAATAAATAGTAATCATCAATATTTAGCATGTCTTTATTACCTTTCATATAGCCTTTCGTTCATTTGTCAAAGGCAGGTTGGCATGATTATCTCTATTTGACAAACAGGGAAACAAGACAGAAGAGGTGAAATGATCTGCTCAGGGTCACACAATGAGTTGGTGGTAAAGCTGGGATGAATTTTATGGTTTGCTTCCTGCTTCTGGTTAGGATTTAATGGCTTTGATTATTTGTATGGCATCTAAATGTACAATCATGATACAGGAAATGCAGGGAAATGGAACGTGCTTACCCAGGGTTAATGTCCCAATCGTGAAAGGGGCCATAGGATTTGTAGTGACTGCAAGTGCTTTGTGCTTTAGTTTGGTAGCTTCCATAAGACATGTGCTAGGGAGGAGCCCTCTCAAGATACACTGGACCTTTCTTTCATTCTCTGGGGTTTGAGTATGGCATTATGGTAAATATCAAGTGGCAAAAGTCATGCTGTGGTAGGAGCCTAGTGACATCTCTGGAAAGGGTGAATAATCTAGATATAAGCAGGCATAAGATACATGCATCACACAGAGCCTTGGAAAGATCTAACAAACTTGGGAATAATACACCAATAATAGAGATCTCCTCCAGCACCACATCCAGGATGCAATGGAATGCAAGAGAGGGGGAAACGGCTGATGATTAAATACTAGACTCTTAAGGTCATGACTGAGAAAGAGACAACTTTGTCCTCTTGCTATTGGGTTCCCAGTGGCTTAGGTCCCAAATAGAATGACTTCACAGTCTCCTTAGATATTAGCAACCCAATAAATCAGCACGGCTTGTTTAGGAAAGGACTGAAACAGAGCTGAAGACTCCATATGAGGACTGAGCTGCGCTGTCAGAGGAAGCCTGGGACTGGGATTTCAGACAAGTCACGGCTGTAGTACATTCAAGTCTGCTAAGGTGCAGTGGAGGATAGGGCAGGTCAGGGCCCAAGCACATTGGAGTTTTCAGTAGAAAGGATGCTGAAAGCAGAGCTGTGGGTGCTTTGGTAGGGCTCTCCAAGACTTCCATAATAGGGAAGATGGGAAGTCAGATGCAAATACTACCTTAGACTCTCTGCATGTTCCTAGCATACCAGCTTGGTACTCACCGGATGGTCCCTGGAGAAGCTGTAAAAGATCTGCTTATTCTCAAATCCATTGCTGTTCCTGACACTCCCATATTTCTCCCTTGCATTCATCTTTTTTACTGACTGCAGATGCAGTCGAGTCGGAATGGCATTAACGCCTTTGATACCCTCTACTTGGCTGTCAGTGTGATCCAATGCAGGGTACAGCCCACTGTAGGGGGGTTTTGTGCTGTTGGCAGTTATTCATTCAACAGTGAATACTGCACTGTTGGTTATTCCAGCACTTCACTCTGCATCTTTTAGATATGAGAGTGTTTGCAACATGGCCCTTCTCTTCCCTTTGCCCTTACCCTGGGTCCTGGTTCTGTCGTACCACAGGCAGACTTTGTTCATACCCTCATTTAGGCAGATGAGCTACCTCTTGAGTGGTTGTGTCTTGAGTAGCCTGCTTCATTCGCCAATGGGTTATGGAGTGCAGTGATACACTGAAGCCGCCCCTCTACTTACCACCCGGATACAGAACAGCAGCACAAGCTCCTCCTGTCTGCCCTGACAATACCTTACAACCCTGCCTGGGCAGGATGGCTGTTCAGATGATCACAAGGTAGCTCCAGTTCCATCATCTGATTTCTGTCCCAGCAAACATGCTCATTAACACCAGTTGTGATGGTGGCAGTCTGTGATGCAGCCATCTGTCTATTGGGAGCTGGAATGGGACAGATTTAGTTCCCTTCACTCACCCAACAGATCTGAGAGGGCAGCAGGTCTCAAGCGTGATCCAGATTCCAACTGGTGGTTATTAGGCTACTCCTCCCAATGTCCCAGTCTCTCCTGCCCAAGCTGTCAGCTTCCTCTGGAAATTACAAAATTCGTGTGACACTGTTCGAGGGGCCCTGGGCTCCCAGGTTTTTTAAGCTAGAGAAATTCTTGAGAACTGCTTCAAAGAGGGCCCCATTTTGTCATTTTACAGAGGTCCTAGCCCATATTTCCCATGGGATACTGCCCTGTTTCCAGTGAAGATGCTCTATTCATCATCTTTTCCTTTCCTTGTAAGTACAGAAATTCAGTCAACCCTTTCCAAAATGTGTAAGTGAGAATTGTATTTAATTAAATTCCTCCAGAGGCTTAGATATTGGGATAAACTGAACAGGGAAGGTCTGTGCCTGTTTTTCAAAGCTTATCTTGAAACAGATCTTTTCCCCTTGTTTCTTCGCCTCTTAATTTCTCCCTCCCTTTGCGGCTGCCCTTCTGACTCAGTGCTTTAATTTATTCACCATGCACTGTCTTCATGCCAGTGCTTTCTGTAATTTACACCAACTCTGCTACATAGTATTTAACTCCACTAAATGTTCTGGGACATCCTTCCAGGGAGAGAGATACTATGCAAAGTAAACTTTTATGAATCCCAGTCTTGCTCTCCAGGGGGCGCTTTGAAGACCACCACAGCACATATGCCTGTGCATGTGTGCGCATGCACACACACACACACGCACACACGTGTGCACACAGATGCACGCAACAGGCAAAATTTGTCTTTAATATACTAAGCACACTTTCAAATGCTGGCCTTTAAACAATGCTTAATCTTAAAAATAGGCGATTATAACCCTCAAACAGAGGTAGACCTCTCCAGAGCCCCTTGGGACTAACCCCAACACCAAGAGGTGGGCCCAGGGAAGGCTGCTACTCCATAAAACCTTAAGTGTCCAGATATAACAGTGATGGGCACATTAGAGAGATCCAGGTCATAGACAGAGAAAACAGCCTGCATTGCCCCAGCCCAAAACTACTGTGTCCCCCAGTCTTTCCCAAAACTACTGTGTCCCCCAGTCTTCCCTGCCTACAGTCATTTCCCATCCCTCTTTCTGTCACTGGTTCTTGAATCTTCTAGATAAGGTCTTCTGAATGTCTAGAAACTAGTCTCAAAAGAAATGCCAGAGGGTGTTGGAGAGTCTGGCTACCAACCGTCAGGGAATAAAAAAAGTTGCAAGGCATGTCATTACTAACCTGGAAATCAGGGACAGAGAACATCAGGGAACTCCCTGGATTGGTGGCTCCAGGGAGGACATGTTGGCTGACAAAACCCTTTTGTTGAAGCCTAGGAATGCTGGTGCCGGAGCAGGGGGCACAGCACTTCCATGCTACACGTAATTCCTACGCCATCCACAAGCCAGCTTCTACTTTCAGCTGCACCTAAATTCAATGGGCAGAGCTGGTCAGCATTTGTCCCAGGCTGCCTCCCCTACCCCTTCCAGCAGCACCACAGGTTCCATCGGTCCCACTTGGAGGAAACCCCACTCTTTCTCCAAAGCAGCACTCATTGCAGGCCAAGGAGCCAGCTGTTTTACCTCTGCTGGTGTAAATCAGGATAATTTTGTTGAAGTCAGTGGCGTTCCAGGAGCATAAGACCAATGTGAGAGCAAAATCAGACCCTCTGCCTGACAGGAGGTAGGACTATCGCTGAGAGCTGCAGAAAGTGTCTCTGCCCTGCATAGCATTAGTGGAATGCCTAAATAACAGGACCCCTTTCACCAGTAGTCCTAGGAAAAGCCCAAGCTGGCATGTCCTGGACTGTGCCGGGGAAGGTCCCAGGTGGGATACATTTCAGAACAGTGACAGCAGGAGCGGTACTCTAGTGGCCTGAGAGCCTGACCTTTACAGACTCTCCAGTCTGTTTTGAACTGGTTCCTTGTTCTTACAGCTTGGTGTTGTCAGCTGGCAAAGTAAAGACCAGGAGACACAGCACTGTTGTTCTACGGGCCAGGAAAACAGGCTGAGTCACTGGTTTCATCGTGGTGTGTAGACACTGCAGATCTGAAATTCAGATATCAGCTGGCTTCCTCAGAACTAATGGAGAAAGGCTGTACAGCACCACATGGACTTTGAACCCTGAGCTTGCTGAAAGGAATGGCATTATCTCAACCAGTCATTACAAAAAACTGAACTATTTTAATATAAAAGGCAAAGTGAAAAATTAGGGCTGAATTCTGGTTGGACATATTCCCCTGGTAACCTCACTTGCTTCAGTGGTTCTACCTGGGATGTAAATCACACCAGAATTTGTTCCCGACTCCCTGGTAAGCAACATCTTTTCCCTCAATTCACCTGGCCTCTGGAGTCACGTGGACAGGAGGCCCAGTTCTTTTCCTTCTGAGACAGCTAGAAACCTCTTCCGCAGAGAGTCAGAGAAGAGGAGGAAAAACAAAAACTTATCAGATACAGAACCGGACAGATCAAGAAGTCAAAATTTTGCATTCCGACTATCTATAGGAAATAGGGATTTTTTTATTATTTCAAGTTTTCATAAAAATCCATAATTATTGAAATCAAAGTTACAGAGGAAAGTTCGTAACTTTTTTTATTGATTTACTTTATTTAATCTTTGTTCTGCTTTTTGTTTTTTCTCTTCTGGTAATTAGATCTGACACCGCAGTCCGTCAGATTATGTCCTTACAAACACGGGAGTCCTGAAGATGTCAGCAGAATGTTTTCCTGGTATAAAGAGGAAGAGAAAGAGGTGGTGGAGTGGGCAAGTGGGATCAGAACAACAGGGACGAGGGGATTGGAGGGAGGAAAGAGGTCGGTATGTTTGTAGCAATGTTTTTGTTTTGTTTTATATTTAAAAAAACTTTATTATTTGCAAATTGCTTCCAGCTAGATCATCTTCATGTTGAACTTGCGTGGCGCATCAGCAGAGGTGATTCCAGCATCAGATTTGCGCGGCACATACTCAATCTCAATGTTGTGCTTAGTGTTACCTTTCCCCCTGCTCCACAGGAAGAGGAGCACCAGACAGAACAGCACCACACCCAGGAAGGAGATGAAGCCCATGGTGGTGGCAATGATGAGAGTCTTAATGTCGAAGGGGAAAGGCACCGTGGCGCGTGTGCTGTTGGCGTCACTCTCGTTGGGCTGGTTGGAGATGAAAGCAAAGGTCTTGTTGGGCTGGTGGGGCCAGTCTGGGGAGTAGCTCCGCACATGCAGGTGAGCCAGCATAGTGTCATTGCCACCTGCATTGCTGGCAATGCATAGGTAGGTGCCATTGTCCTGGATCTGGGCATAGCGCACCTCCAGAGTGCCATCGGGGAAGACGGTGAGCCGTCCGTTGGTTTTGGTAGAGATGAGGTGCTTCCTGGGAGAGAGCCACATGATTGCGGGGGGTGGGTCCCCATCTGCCCGGCAGACAAAATGTACTGTGTGGCCCTCATCCACAAAGATCTGCTGCGGCTTGCGGTCCCGTATCCGTGCCCGGCGGCAGGTGAAGTAGTTGGGCAGGAGCACATCAGGGAAGTCCTTGAACTCTTTTCCCTGGACAAACTCAGGCGTGGAGCAGGTGGGCTGCTGCTTATTGAAATTCAACCTCCAGCGGCGTCGGAAAACCCAAAGCAGCCTGCAGTCACAGGCCAAAGGGTTGTTATCCAAAATGAGCGTCTCCAGATTCCCCACCGAGTGGAAGGCTGATTCCTCCAGTGTGGTCAGCAAATTCCCAGAAACGTTCAGAATGCGCAAGTAATTGAGGCCTCGGAAGGCGTAGGGCTCCACGGTGGTGAGCTGCCCGCCCACCAGCTGGATCTCCTGCAGCCTGAGCAGGTCATGCAACATGGAGCCCTCAATGGTGATAATGGGGTTGTAGGACAGGTTCAGGAACCTGAGATAAACCAAGTGCCTCACGGACACGTATGGGATGGAAGTCAGATTGCAGTGAGTGATGGACAAAGATGTGAGGTTCAGCCCATAGAGGCAGTTGGACGTCATGGTATCCAGGTAGGGCCAATGGGAGATCTCCAGGACCTTAAGCCTGTATAGCCTCTTAAATGAGTAATCCTTGATGGCATTGATGTTCAGGTGCCTCAGCCTCAGCATGATCAAGCCGTGCAAGTGGGATAGTGCCTCCGTGGGGATGGAGGTCAAGTTGCATTTTTCCAGTGTAAGCTGCTCCAAGCTGTTAAGGCCACTAAAGGCCCGGTGGGATATGTAAACCAGGTCATTGTCCCCCACCTCTAACGACTTCAGGTTGTACAAGTCCTGGAACATGTAATCTAGGAGGATGACAATTTTGTTCTCACTAATGTCTAGCTTGGTAAGATTGCTGAGTCCAGTAAACACCCCGAGCGGGATGAGCTTGAGCCTGTTACTCCTGAGACCCAGAGTCCTGAGGTTGAAGAGGCTGTTGAAAGCCCCAGGCTCAATGGCACTGATAATGTTCTCATTTAATTCCAGCTCCTCCAAATGAGGGTAGTTGGTGAATTCATCCTGGTTGAGCGTCTTGATCCGGTTCTTACCCAAGTCCAGGAGCCGGGTCTCAGTTGGGATCCCCTCGGGGACGGATAGGTATCGCTTTCGGTGGCACAGCACAGAGCGCTCCTGGGCAGAGCACTCACAGCGGGGCGGGCAGCCTGTGGCAGAGCCAGAGAGGATGGAGCCCAGCATCAGGAGGAGAATAGGCTGCCAGCAGGCCAGGATTGGGCTATGCATGCTCGCCTCCCCAGCTATCATCCTATCTCTCACCTGCAGGCAACACAAGAGCAAAGGGGGAAGGGAAAGAAAACAAGAGCAGATGTTAGCAAACCAAGGCCAGCGCCATGGCAAAAGTCACTGCATTTTGAGCCCACTCCAAGGTTTATTCACCTGCCAGCACTGTTGTTAGTGCAAGGTGAAATGCAAGGTCAAGATTAGACACCTCTAGTCAATAAATCTGGAATTTTAATATGCACTGCAGCAGCAGCAACAGCAGCGTGATTCAGTGTGGGGCATGTAGCCAGGCACACCTGTGTTGCAGCGATGGCAGGAAACACTCCCTTTAAAACAAAAGAATGCAAATGCTTGACTTACTGTAGCTGGCCCAGACCAGTGTTTCACTAGCTTGGCTTAATGCTCTGGATACCCTGAGCACTAGCCCTAGCTGTGTCTAGGGCTACATATCCAACTAGTTACTCATCCTTTTCTCTTTACCCAGCATTTTTCCTTATTCCCTTGCTGTCTTCTGGTAGTTGCTCTGACACCAGTGTTTGGGACCCAACCTCGCAATGTTGAGCACTGGCCAACATCTCTTATGAGCAACAACGCTTGCATCTGCATACAAGCCTGTGTTTATCACCAGCTATGGGGAAACATCCCACAGCCAGTGCCCTCCAGAGTCTGTGTCCGTCCCCTAGTAAGCAGCTCTCTGCACCTAAGCATGAAACTCCTTTCTACTTCTTTTCAGTGTCCACTGAGGAGGCTGTCTCTTCTCTGCAGCCAGGAGGAGGTAACCAAACTGCAGTAGCAATCACCTCAGGACCTGTAAACCTTGTTTAGTTACTTCAGTGGGCTTTGAATTTTCTGCTCCCTGTATGCAAATTCACAAGATTTCTGTCTGTGTAGTTCTAATCATCCAAAATCTACTTGAAATGGCAAGATGGATCTGCCCCCAGGCATGGCAGGAGGACAGTGCTCCAGCCCCTCAGACAACACTTGGTCCAGCAGGCATGTAAGGACAGCCCCTTCTCAACAGGCGCTGGCAGGCAGGAGATCCCCATTACTGTGACTGGCACTACACTGGGCCAGGGGCATACCATAAGACACAGCCCCTGGCCTAAGGAGCTCATAATATTAGTAAGGAGGACAGACATGGCACTAGAGAAGAAAAAGCAGCCCCCTGTGCAGATCTGCAGCCACCTGTGCCTAAGTCAAGAGTAAATCCAGGTCCCCTGATCCCAAAACACATGGCCCACTGTTGCCCTTTGCACCACACTGCCTCCCAAACTGAGATTCCAGTAGACTGGAGCGGTTGTGAAGACAGTGGGGAATTCATCAACATGGTGATGTAATGAGAGAAGAGAGCCTGAAATGGTTCAGTGTCTCAGGGCAATGAGATCTGAGATCACTCCTGAATGGCAAAAGTTCCCATTTCTCGTGGGGTAACTGGCTTAAATCTGCCTGTGTGTCCCAATCCCCTGATCTCAGTGGTGCCCTGAGTGCCTTAGCATGACAGTTCGGCTTATGCGAAGGGCTCAGAGCTTGCTTTGCAGTCTGCTCATACGCAGCAAGGACAATAGTCTCCACTAATGCAGTCGGTTCTGAAGGGAGGCACGTCCAAAAGGGAAGATGTCAGCAGTTTGGCCAGCAGCACCCTAATGAGGTGCCTAGGTACTGGGAAGCAACTTCACATCTGTGGAGGCAGCCTTCTGGCAGGGCAGCCATCCTCTTGCTCTGTTTGCTGGAAGACGTATAGCACAGAGCCACCAGGCCCTCCCTGAGGACTAGGGGATGTGGTTATGGAGAAAGAACTTTGTTTCCTAGTCCAAATACAGCCTTTTAGCTATACTGCTCCCAACCTTGTGACTTGCTGCCTGAATGTGGAGAGCATTTCATAGTTTCATAGTTTCTAGGGTCAAAAGGGACCTGAGTAGCTCATCAAGTCCGACCCCTGGCATGGCAGGAAAGAGTACTGGAGTCAAACGACCCCAGCAAGGTGTACATCTAGCTTCCTCTTCAAGACCCCCAGGGTAGGAGCCAGCACCACTTCGCCTGGAAGTTGGTACCAAATCCTAGCCGCCCTGACCGTGAAGTAGCACCTCCTGATGTCTAATCTGAATTTACCTTCTGCCAGCTTGTGACTGTTATTTCTAGTCACTCCTGGCAGTGCTCAGGGGAACAGGGACTCCCCCAATGCCCGCTGATCCCCCCTGACTAGTTTGTAACAGGCCACGAGATCCCCCCTCCGCCTTCTCTTGTGGGGGCTGAACAGGGTCAGGTCCCGTAGCCACTCCTCGTAGGGCCTGCCCTGCTGCCCCCTGATCATGCGAGTGGCCTCCTCTGGACCCTCTCCATGTTGTC